>NW_027362766.1:6498194-7033194 GCF_046119375.1 Phyllobates terribilis | reverse complement strand
AGGGTTAGGGCTAGGGTTAGGGTTAGGGCTAGGATTAGGGTTAGGGTTAGGGTTAGGGTTAGGGCTAGGATTAGGGTTAGGGTTAGGGCCAGGGTTAGGGTTAGGGCTAGGTTTAGGGCTAGGATTAGGGTTAGGGCTAGGCTTAGGGCTAGGGTTAGGGTGGTGTCTATACTCTATTCTCACAGTGAGGAGCTCACATACGGTTTATAAGAAGGCGTTAGGGTTAGGGCTAGGATTAGGACTAGGATTAGGGTTAGGGCTAGTGTTAGGGTTAGGGCTAGGGTTAGGGCTAGGGTTAGGGCTAGGGTTAGGGTTAGAGTTAGAGCTAGGGTTAGGGTTAGGGCTAGGGTGAGCAGCTGCAGCGGCCGGAGAGAGGGAAGACCTGCGAGGCGCAGGTCGTCCTGGGATAGCTGCGATGAATTCCATCATGTCGGGGAGGTAACAGGACCATGCTTCATATCAATCTGCCGTGCCATCCAAAGCGGAAAGATGTTAGTTGATCCAACCACCTACTGTTAGAACCTTGCTCTTAGGTTTTTTCCTTTGCTGGTCACATGACCTTGTTGGCCTATTTAATCCTGCTCCGCCCTTCTGGCTTTGCTGGACTTCATTGTATATCTACTTTCTAGCTAGCCTGTGCTCTGTATCTAACTCTGTTTGTTTGCTTGGTCTACGGACCTCTATGTTCTTTATATTTTGTTTGTTCGTCTGTCTGCTACTATTTCTGTTAGGAGGTGTCCCATTTTCCTCCCAGTCCTTAGTACTTGTAGGGATTCCTTCCCCACATCTATAGGTCTCCGTACAGACTAGCTTAGGACTTTAGCAGGTCTGATCGCAGGATCAGGTTCCCTGTTACATCGTAGGGATTCAGCTGAGTTCTATCGTAGGGACAGATCTCCTCTCTTTCCTTAGCTCTGGTAGCAGAACATAACAGTAAGTCCAGCCTGCAAATTCTCTAAGGAAAGATTTTTCTGTTCCATCATGGTGTCGGTTCAGGATTTGGCTCATCGCCTGCAGGGACTCTCTCTGGAGGTGGCCGAGCTCCGTCAGCACGTGAGTAACTGTCCTGGAGCACATTTCTTGGAGCCTAAGGTATGTTTGCCGGATTTATTTTTTGGTGAACACCGAGAATTTTTTTCATTTAAAAATGCTTGCTTATTGTATTTTCGTTTGAGACCCAAGTCCTCTGGGGATGAATCCCAGCGCATAGGGTTCATAATGTCACTTTTGCGCAAAGAGCCTCAGGAGTGGGCCTTTTCTTTGCAACCTAGTGATACATGCTTCAGATCAGTGGATAGTTTTTTTTCTGCTTTGGGACTATTATATGATGATCCTGACCGTGTCTCATCAGCTGAGACTGAGTTAAGACGTTTGAGACAGGGATCAGGTAATGTGGAAAAATATTGTACTCATTTCCGTCGTTGGTCTACTCAAACAGGGTGGAACGATTCTGCTCTGAAAAGTCTATTTCTTGCTGGGCTCAGTGAAAGGTTTAAAGACCTGTTAATTGCTTATCCTACACCTGAAGATTTGCAAGGGTTAATGAGAGCAAATCCTCTGCTATGTCAGTTTCTGGTTATGAGAATGTGTGTACTAACAGTGGTGAACCGATGGAGATTGGATCGGTGGCACCTCGCTCTCAAGAAAAAGACCGCAGATTTTCTGAAGGCTTGTGTTTCTATTGCGGAAAATCTGGTCATTTGATTAAAGGCTGTGAGCTTCGTATGAAGAAAGAAAAAAAAATGGTCAGTCATGCCCGTATTGCCTGTTTAAATTCCAAGGGTGTATTTTTAGCTGCTTCCACGATTGCTCAGGAAAAATTAATGGAATTTCGGGTGTTTGTTGATTGCGGGTCTACTCTGAATGTAATTGATGGGGGATTCTTGGAAAGACTCAATTTAAAACCCGAACCTTTATCATCCCCCATTGCTGTGGTTTCTGTGGATGGTTCCCCTTTGAAGAATATTACTCTCAAGGTCAGTGAATTTCCTCTCACTATTAATGGTGTTCACCATGAGAAATTGGATTTGGTAGTGTTGAATAACTTGCCTTCTCCAGTAATATTGGGATTGCCCTGGTTAAAATTTCACAATCCTGTACTGGATTGGTCTACCAGTGAAATTAAATCCTGGAGCCATAAATGTTATGACAAGTGTTGTAACGGGCGTATTGCAGCTTTGGATAGGGGAGAATTGCCTGTTCCTATTCAGGATTTTTGGAGAGTTTTTTCTGAGAAGGAATCGCAGGTTTTGCCTCCCCATAGAGACTATGATTGTTCTATTGAATTTGTCCCTGGAGCGACTCTTCCTAAAAGTCGTTTATTTAACCTTACTATTCCTGAGAGGAAGGCTTTGGAGGAATACATACAGACAAGTTTGGCCGCCGGTCACATTAGGCCCTCTAAGTCTCCTGTGGCGGTTGGATTTTTTTTTGTAAAAAAAAAAGGACGGCGGTTTACGTCCTTGTCTGGATTTTCGTGAGATTAACAAAATTACTGTACGCAATCCTTACCCACTGCCATTGATTCCTGATCTGTTTAACCAGTTAATGGGGGCCAAGTGGTTCTCTAAGATTGATGTCCGGGGGGCATACAATCTGTTGCGCATGAAGGAGGGTGATGAATGGAAGACTGCTTTTAACACTCCTGTGGGTCATTTTGAGAATCTGGTTATGCCTTTTGGTCTCACTAATGCTCCTGCATTTTTTCAGAATCTGATTAATGACATCCTTAGACCTTTGATCGGCAAAAATGTGGTTGTGTATTTGGATGACATTTTGATTTATTCGCCGGATCTGGAGTCTCATTGGCGGAGCGTACGTGAGGTATTACAGTTATTAATGGACAATTCGCTTTTTGCTAAGCTGGAGAAATGTGAGTTCGCTGTACAGAGAATTAGTTTTTTGGGCTACATTATCTCCAGCAAAGGTTTTGAGATGGATCCGGTTAAGGTTCAGGCTGTGCAGGAATGGCCTAGGCCTATTGGTTTGAAATCAATACAGAGGTTTTTAGGTTTCGCCAATTATTACAGAAAATTCATAAAATTTTTTTCTAGTATTGTCAAACCTCTGACCGATCTCACCAGGAAAGGTGCTGATGCGGTTCAGTGGTCTTCTGAGGCCATTGAAGCTTTTGTGTATCTCAAGGAGAGGTTCACCTCTGCTCCCATCCTTATGCAGCCTGATGTTACTAGGCCGTTTTTGGTTGAGGTTGATGCTTCCTCTGTGGGGGTTGGCGCAGTATTGTCTCAGGATAACGGGGATGGATTACATCCCTGTGCCTTTTTTTCAATAAAATTTTCGGAGACTGAACTGAATTACGATATTGGTAATCGGGAATTATTGGCTATTAAACTCGCATTTGAACACTGGCGCCACTTCTTGGAAGGTGCGGAATTTCCCGTTCAGGTTCTTACGGATCATAAAAATCTGATATATCTTGATGCTGCCAAGCGCCTGAATGCCCGTCAGGCTAGGTGGGCACTGTTTTTCTCGCGGTTTAATTTCTCCGTTACTTACATCCCTGGTACTAAGAATGTTAAGGCGGATGCCTTGTCTCGCAGTTTTTCTCCCATAGTCGGTGCTGAGAAAGAGGAGAACATTTTACAAGAAGGTGTTGTGATAGCTGCTTTAGACTCCGTTTTGGAAGATGAGATTCTTAAAGCTCAGGAGAATGCCCCATCTAACACTCCTCATGGGAGGTTGTTTGTGCCTGGGACCTTTAGGAGAGATTTGTTTGTTGAGTGTCACGAATCTCGGTTGGCAGGTCATCCCGGAATCTCTGAGACCAAGAGACTGGTGGGTCGCAGTTTTTGGTGGCCTGGATGGCAGAAGGAAGTCATTAAGTGGGTGCGTCAATGTACTATATGTGCTAGATCTAAGTCCTCACATACTCCTGCTGCGGGGTTGCTTTGTCCTTTGGAGGTTCCCAGTGCTCCTTGGACACATTTGGCTATGGACTTTATAACTGACCTTCCCCCCTCTGAGGGTTTTACTGTCATCTGGGTGGTCGTGGACCGTTTTAGCAAGATGTGTCACTTGGTTCCCTTCATCAAACTGCCCTGCGCTAAAACTCTCGCTAAGGCCTTTGTCAAGGAAATTGTCAGACTTCATGGCGTTCCTACTGACATTGTTTCTGATAGGGGACCTCAGTTCGTGGCTCGTTTTTGGCGTGCCTTTTGTGACAGGTTGGGAGTTCATTTGTCGTTCTCGTCCGGATATCATCCTGAATCTAATGGCCAGACAGAAAGGAAAAACCAGGATGTTGAGCAGTTCTTGCGTTGTTTTGTGGCAGACAATCAAGAGGGGTGGTCTGAGTTTCTGCCACTTGCTGAATTTGCTCTGAACAATCATACATCTTCTTCTGCTGGTTGTTCGCCTTTTTTTTGTTGTTCTGGGAGACATCCGTCGTTTGGGTCGTTCTCCAAGTTGGGATCTGCCGTGCCTGAGGAGGAGAATTTTTCCGGTGATTTGGAGAGAGTTTGGACGGATGTGCGTGGTAATCTTCAGGAGGCCAACAGAAAATCTAAAGACTACTTTGATAGGAAACGACAGGAGGTTTTGTTCGCTGTTGGTGACATGGTCTGGTTGTCCTCTAGGAATCTGCGGTTGAGGATTCCTTCTAAGAAATTGGGTCCCAAGTTTGTAGGGCCCTTTAAGGTGCTTCAGGTTGTCAACCAATCTGCTGTTAGGTTGGAGGTTCCTACCTCCTGGAGAATTAATCCGGTATTTCATGTCTCTCTGTTGAAAAAAGCTGTTGTATCGGATTGTGACGCCTCTGCCTCTGTTCCTCCGGTGGTGGAGGACGGGGAATATGAAATTTCTCGCATCCTTGACTCTAGACGGTATAGAGGTAGTTTGCAGTATCTTGTGGCCTGGAAAGGTTTCGGACCCGAGGATAACTCGTGGGTGAGGTCGGATGATGTTTCCGCGTCCAGACTTATCAGAGCGTTTCACAGGAGATTTCCTGATAAGCCTGGTCCTAGGGGATCCGGAGGATCCTCTTAGAAGGGGGGGTACTGTTAGAACCTTGCTCTTAGGTTTTTTCCTTTGCTGGTCACATGACCTTGTTGGCCTATTTAATCCTGCTCCGCCCTTCTGGCTTTGCTGGACTTCATTGTATAACTACTTTCTAGCTAGCCTGTGCTCTGTATCTAACTCTGTTAGTTTGCTTGGTCTACGGACCTCTATGTTCTATCTATTTTGTTTGTTCGTCTGTCTGCTACTATTTCTGTTAGGAGGTGTCCCATTTTCCTCCCAGTCCTTAGTACTTGTAGGGATTCCCTCCCCACATCTATAGGTCTCCGTACAGACTAGCTTAGGACTTTAGCAGGTCTGATCGCAGGATCAGGTTCCCTGTTACATCGTAGGGATTCAGCTGAGTTCTATCGTAGGGACAGATCTCCTCTCTTTCCTTAGCTCTGGTAGCAGAACATAACACCTACCTTACGACCAAATAGTTGATCCAACCACCTACCTAACGGCCAAATGATTTAAAGAAATGAGTCCCTGAAAAACACAAGTTGCCTTTTGTTGTATAGCTAGTTTTCCGATTTTTTAATAAGTCACCAAGTTAGGCACAGTCCCCCATGGAGTGGTTTTATTATTGGACACACTTTGCAAAACCTGCAACTTTTTGCATTAAAAAGGAGCAAAATGGGTCAAAAACAAAGAAACAAAAACATTTTTTTTTATTTTGCTCAAAATTCATAAAGGACATGAGACATTTAGAAAAAAATATATACAGAGGGGATTACGGAAAGGATAAAGCCTTGGACGTGAAGACAAATGCAAAAAGAAAATGAGTTAAAAATCCATCTTTATTATAGAAATATTAAAATGTGCATTCACAAGGAATGTCCAAAGATACAAACGCGTCGGTTTTTGCATCTTTGGATATTCCTCGTGAACCGGTGCATACATATGTTAATATTTCTACAATAAAGATGGATTTTTAACTCTGTCATCGCTGGAGAGCCCTTTTTTTTTTCTTTTTGCATTTAGAAAAAAATGGTGCAAAAAAACAACAACGAGAATCACAATGCAAAAAAGAAAAGTGATGAATCAGAGCCATAAAGCTGAATTTTCAGAATGTGTCGTTTCTATTGAAAGCTGTGTATTTAGATTAGACCATCTTGTTTCTATGGGGGTTTCCTGGCTTCTGTATGTCTGGACATGGGACCAGTCCTGCTATAGGAGGATCTGCTGATCAGTCCCATCTGGCAGATAGGCTGTGGATCCTCCATCCGGTTTAGCGTTTTCCAGAAGCAACAAAGTTGACGAAATCTCATCCACGCGCTTTGGGAAACAAAGGTCCAGGTGTGAGTGCAGCATTGTAGGGGCTAGGACAGGGCGACGGCACGGCCGCAGTAATGTAGTGGGCTTCATGTAGTGACTTCTAACCACCGGCCTCCTGGCCGCAGCGCAGTGTAAAGGGCGTTTTTAACAGCCACTTTATTTTACACAATGGAAACCCGTCCAGCGTTGAATAAGAATAATTCCGAGTTGTGCGACTAATGGTAACGTATTGTAATTGTTTCTGTGCTGTGACAAGCTGACACGTAGCTTCCTTACACACTCATTTACTGGCTCGGGGTCACCATTCAGCTTTCTTTTTAGCAGCCTCCTGTGTCCATCATGTTCACATAATTAGTGTGGGCCGCATCATCTGTTCACGTTCTGTGATCACAACTCATTCTCTGACAATTCAGGTCAGCCCCATGCAACTTCTGGATAAGCAACTAGGGAACACTAAGACGGCACAGGTGGCCAGCGTTCCAGTCAGGATGAGGCCCCCGGGGATCGGCAAACTACCAGTCAAAAATAAACATTTATGGTACGTTAGCTCTCTCTGGCCACGCAGAATTACTACATCTTATGATGTCATCATCTACGATGCAATATCTGGTTTTACACATATTTTCCCATCATTGTGTCTGTAAGGGGGAAGACCGGGGTGTAAGTACTTTCAGAACAAGGGATCTGGAACTGCCAGGGCCATGCCTCTTGTTGCAGGGGAAAGACAGACAGCGAGACAGGAGTCAGGTGACCAGGAAGCTGGGGGTGTGTCCAGAGAGAGAGCTGAGGAGTCAGGTGACCGGGGAGCTGAGCTCCTGTCTGGGAAGAGGGTGGAAAAGGAGTTTTTGCGTGGGAAAAGTGACCGTGCACAGGGGGGAGTCAAGCCCAACTAGAGGGAGAAGAGACGCAGGATCCCTGGAGCCGAGCAAGTGAGGTGCACTGTTATGGACTAGGGGCTCAGCGAGTCAAACCGGAGACCGCCTGCTGCCGCCAGAAGACGGAGCATTGTTTAGGCGGGGAAGCCAGAAGAAAGCAACACCGGCATCAGCCGGCAACTGCCTTGTGAGGAGCAAGAGTCAGCTAAGTGTAAAAACTGCCGATTACAACCGTGTCGACTCTGCTACATCTAGCCCAACTGGGGATTGTCAATTATAGCATATTACCTGCTATTTCCCATGTTTCCCCATATTTCTCCTGTTACTCCCTGCGTGGAGATTAACCCTGTAACAGTAAATCCCCCTTGTTTATTAACCCTGTACTGGCTGCTCTGTGTTTCTGTGTCACTGCATCTAAAGTACCTGTGTTACATGTCAAGCATTGGGATCATCTGAAGAGCAGGTTTGCTGACAGTGCAAGGCAGCCATATTCCTATGAGGCTAAAGTAGTCAATATCCTTCTCACAATGACTTTATTGTGGACCTTTTGCAGTACCTCTGGACAGTGGTCTGCAGCCCACTTCTGGACTGGCCTGGATTCCACCATAGATATCTTTAAGTAGGATGATGACATCTGAATAGACTCCTGTACCTGATGCCGCAGAACCTCCGCCATTGTTTTATCTCCCAATTACTTCCTCTGAGTTACAATGTTCCATCCTCAGGGCCTGGAGAGAATGGTGAATATATTATAGAGGAGGCCTCGTAAAAATGGACGCAATGGGGATGAAGCTCTCCGAATACCGAAGTGTAATTGTGGCCGGATGACGACATTATGTTCTGACATGACCAACGATGGAATCTGCAGATCCACCGCTCTCTGCCACACGGCTCCTCTCGGCCTGAAGTTCAAAAGCTTTTAAATGCGTCATAAATTATGGAAGAAACGTTAAAACCATCAGAAAGTGCGTTAGCCGAGCGAGCGCTTTCTTTTTTATTGCAAATCCAATACAGCCTGTTAAAGGGGAACACAATTTCTGATTAACTCCTGAACTTCCATAGAAGACAGCTACTTCATCCAAAGTAAATCCAGACACAGAATTGAGCTCTACGACTGAATTTAATGGATTTCAATCATCAATGAAGGAAGACGCTAAGATGGCGTGGTCTTGGGGTGCTTAGGGGGCTATCTGTAGACTGATTGTGAAAGCCAAATGACAAGTATAAATAATGGTACCATGCTAACAACTTGCTCACAAACAAGCTCTGGGCTTGCTGTGATTCCTCCAGTTCCAAATATATAGAGAAGTCATGGTGGAGCAAGTCAAGAAGAGTCCATTACAGCGGGCATTTGGGACACATTCTCCAGGCGCTACTCCCGAGAACAATGAGAAACACAGAAGAACAAGGCCGTGCATGATGGAGACTCCTTGTGCGTAATAAGTGACTCTCTAATGGAGTAGTTCCTTCAAACAGAAGTCCCAGGAGTGGTGAATGAATGAAACAAAGCACAGGTCAGCGCTCTCCGCTCATGAAATCCAATACGATACTGCAGAGCCATATATCATACAACCAGCCGGATGAGCATGCAGTCTAGTTACTGTTGGGCCAGAAGGAATCAGTATCCGGGCAATAAGTGTTTGGCATTCTACACTTGGCTCAAGAGAGCAAGACCCTTAAATGACCTTCGAGGAGGCATCTCTTGACCAGTATGTCTATTCTAGCTGGACCACGCTGGAAAGAAAAGAGTAGATGAAGTTATCTGTGGACTGGTATTCCAGGCATGACAATTCAGGGATTTCATCAGGAGTTACGTAATGTGGGCAGTCAACTGGAATTACGCCTCTTCTCTAGATCTATATACAAAGACCATCCTGCTGCCCTAGAAAGCTGTCCAAATTCAGGAGAACTCATCAGTGGAGTAACCAGGTATAGAAATTTCACCAGCTTCCACTTTTGACGAGTATGCCCTAGATTATAATGACTGGAGAATGTAGGCCAGACCGGAGACAATGAATGATGGACATGAATGAGATCACATAACTAACGTTCTTACTCTCGTGGCTCTTGACTTGTCCGTTACTGATGATCTAAACACGTATCTCAGTATTTTCTGCTGTTTCAGGTGGATTTGTCTTTATTCGGCTTCTTCCACCCTCTCCGTAACCTATTTGCTCTTTCTAATGAGCGGTCACTCATCCATCACATTCATCTCAGTCACTTTTCCAGATTACTGCAATTTAACCTCTCGTTAGACTCTCATGCGATTAAGTCACTCTGGGGAGTAAGCTGGTGATGAGGCTGCGTCATTCATGAGCCCCGTCAGGACTCTTAATTGCATCCACAAATCTGCGAAGCCATCACTTTGTGCCCCTCTGCCACGGTCCTCCGGAGAGCTCCGATGGTGCGGTGAAAGTCTTTGCTTGGATGACACATCTGTAATATAGTTTATTCTGTATTAGTCATTGGTGGAAAGGAAGGAAGGCGAAGATACTGCACCAAGGGTCACAATCATGAATGGGGGCAAAAAGCGTCCCACCCAGGACAGCAGTGCTATAAGTGGTCTGTGAAGAGACACTATGGCAAAAAAGAATTGCACAATGATGTGATCACTCTAGATGGAGCTGTATCCTTGTTCAAACGATGACATGTATATACACGTCCTATAGAGAGTGGATCATGATGAACATTATATATGTGTTGCGGGCGGCCCTGGGGCCTCTGCCGGAAGGTTCCCGAATAGCTTGTTTCATCAGTGACTGGCGCTGTCAGCTGCATAACCCATACAATACTGTCATGCTAAAGTCAGCCCAGTCTGAGGACTTCATGGTGTTGTGTGGTCTTCTCCACCGAGCAAGATCTGGTAGAAATTGTTAGCTGGTTTCCATATTTATCAATTAATCACAATTAACTGCTGTGATTGCGAGGCCTCGTTACGAACAACTGCAAAAATCGCTCCAACGAGCCAAAAATAACAATAGCATACACACAGGCATGAAGACAGAAGAGATGAGCGAGAACGATGAGGGTGGGCGAGGAGCGTATTCAGTCCACATCCAGGGAGGACATGGGCAGATTGGAACAATAGAGTTGGACAAAGCTGTAGGCAGATGGGAGGGAGATGGAAAGATGGAGATAAGTAGCAATCAGCAGAGCGAGAAAGTGAGAGGAAGGTGTGAATTAATTATTCATTAAACAAATAAACATGCAGAAGAATCAGAGAGGGGAGAGAGGCCGTAACCAAAAAAAGAATCAGTAAATGAGGCCATGAAATATTGACATCTCTGGGAGTGTCTGCTCATCCAGACAGAGCCTGCCAGGACGCGCGCTGGAACGTCACCACCTCTCCACATGGAATAGGACGAGGAGCGAGCAGAGGCGGCTGCTGCAGGGTGCACTACATCTACATCGTGGGCTGATTGACTGTGACAGCTTGTAACTGGAGCTACCAGGACATTGTGCAGGGCCTAGTCCTGTTCTTCACTACGCACCGCAGCAAAAATGGAAGCAAAGTAATGGCAACGTAAATGATAATGAGGAGAGGACATGGACAGGGGGGAGATGCTGAGTGCAAGGAAAGGTTTTCCTATTTTCTAGCTGACAGCTAAATAAATGTCTCTTATCGACCAGCGGCCATTTAACTTCATCATCACTTTAAGCTTTGTTAAGTCAGGCACAGCAGGGGGAATTGTGACTGTAGATGGCTGGAGCAGGGTGACTGAATGCTAGTGTGAGGTTTCATGAGTAGTGCATGCTTATGGTCACTATTTCTTCTCTCTTGCTATATGTCAATGACGCGCCCCCTGGCCTGTGGGGTACTCGGTGCCGGGCCGTTCGTTGCTAGGGCAAATGTCACAGTGGCGGTGACCCGGTCCGTGACCCAGGGCGGTCATTAAAAGGGGTTATATTTACAGGGGATTATAGTTTATATACAAAGTTTGTGACGCCACCTGTGGTATGCGGCTACGTGGAGCCGCCGCTGCGGAGCAGGTCCTCTGGAGTTGATGTTAGTGCAGCAGGGATGGTGTGGATCTCCACAGGTAGAGCTTAGCTCCAGGGCAGAGTAGATGTTATAGGTTGTGCTGGGCGTTGTAGTGCAGGGGGTGATGGCGCAGATAATAATCACAGAGGCAGTGGGGTGCAGTCTTCCAAGTTTACTCACAGTTGTTAAGTTCCTTAGGTTGTACAGTCCAGCTTACAGCCTCCCACGTCGTGCTGCGTTCACCAGGCAGGGGTTCAGCAATCCCTCAGGTAGTTCAAGAGTGCCTGACAGGACCCCTTTCTATGTGCCTTCCTCAGTCTTCTTCCTGCGCTGGCTCTCGCCCTCCTGCCCTGCGCCTCGCAATCAGTGTCCCAATCCGGTAGCCTCGGGTCTTGTCGGGTGGCCTGCAGTCCCCTGGACCTTCTGTGGTCACCTTCTCAGCGATATAATTGCAGATGTGGCCACTGCACCTTACAAGTACAGCAGCCTCCGGTTTCTAGCTGAGCCTTTTAGTTCTCCACTGGTTTAGTGGCCGGTCCCCTCTGCGGCTCGATCCCTCCACCGCCTGGCAGATTCGGGCGTACGGGTGGCCTTCAGCACTTCCCGTACCCCTGGGATCCCTTCTTTTCCTGGAGCCTTTCTCCTGCTCTCCTGCTCCCTCTCCTCTCTTCTCTCCTTCTGCTGGGCCTCTCACTAGGCCCACCTCCGGAGCAGAGCTCCTGCAGAGCCTCTGCTCCTTTCACTTCTCCTTCTCTGACTGGCTTGTCTTTCTAAGATGGCTCCCCTTTTTATACAACTCCTTTCAAGTGCTCCCCTGATCTACGTCCTCCACCCACACCCACTACATGGTTCCCCTCACTAGGTTCCCCTCCACTCCAGCCAGGGACCAGGGACTGTGCTCTCTCTTAGGAGCAATCTCGCCCTGCCCTACTGAAGTGGATGTGTTGGATGCAGGTGTTAGGGTCCTGGGCAGCACTCTATCCTTACCTGAGAGTGGGATACCACACCTCTGGGTGAGATACAGTACCTCTGTGGCGACTGAACCCACAGGGGCGCCACATCAGTGTCTACCAAGTGGTGATAAACAGGGCTGATGTACCACACACCCAAGAGTCCAGCAACCTCAAAGCGGACTGACGACTAGTAGTACCACACACTGAAGAGTCCAGCAACCTCAAATCGGACTGACGACTAGTAGTACCACACACTGAAGAGTCCAGCAACCTCAAACCGGACTGACGACTACTAGTACCACACACTGAAGTCCAGCAACCTCAAACCGGACTGACGACTAGTAGTACCACACACTGAAGAGTCCAGCAACCTCAAACCGGACTGACGACTAGTAGTACCACACACTGAAGAGTCCAGCAACCTCAAACCGGACTGACGACTACTAGTACCACACACTGAAGAGTCCAGCAACCTCAAACCAGACTGACGACTAGTAGTACCACACACTAAGAGTCCAGCAACCTCAAACCGGACTGACGACTAGTAATACCACACACTGAAGAGTCCAGCAACCTCAAACCGGACTGACGACTAGTAATACCACACACTGAAGAGTCCAGCAACCTCAAACCGGACTGACGACTACTAGTACCACACACTGAAGAGTCCAGCAACCTCAAACCGGACTGACGACTACTAGTACCACACACTGAAGAGTCCAGCAACCTCAAACCAGACTGACGACTAGTAATACCACACACTAAGAGTCCAGCAACCTCAAACCGGACTGACGACTAGTAATACCACACACTGAAGAGTCCAGCAACCTCAAACCGGACTGACGACTAGTAATACCACACACTGAAGAGTCCTGCAACCTCAAACCGGACTGCCGACTAGTAATACTGACGCGCCCCCTGGGCAGTGGGGTACTCCATAGCCAGGCTGGTCATTGCTAGGGGAGATGTCACAGTGGCGGTGACCCGGCCCGTCACCCAGGGCGGTCAATAAAAGGGGATATTATTTACAGGGGAATTAAAGTTCTTAATATACAGTTCGTGACGCCACCTATGGTATGCGGCTATATGGAGCCGCCGCTGCAGAGCAGGTCCTCTGGAGCTGGTGTGAATGCAGCAGAGTTGGTTCAGCTCTCCACAGGTAGAGCTTAGCTCCAGGGCAGAGTAGATGTTGCTGTTATGGTGTAGTGCAGAGGATGGCGCAGATAATGATCACAGAGACAGTAAGGTGCAGTCCTCAGGGTTTACTCACGGTTTCTTAGACTTCCAGTTACCAGTACTAGAGTAACTTCCCATGGCATTCTGTGCTTACTCAGGGAGGGGTTCAGCAAACTCCCAGGTCTCTCCGGAGTACCTAACGGGACCCCCTTCTGTGTGTTCCTTCTGGCCGTCTCCCTGCACCTCACACCCAGTGTCTCAGGCCAGTGGCCGCGGACCTTGCCGGACGACGTCTTCTCTGTCCCCTGAGTCCAGCAACCACAAACAGAACTACCGACTATTACCACACATCGCAGAGTCCTTCCACTTCAAACAAGACTGCTGACCGGTACTACCGCACACCAAAGAGTTCAGCAACCTCAAACCGGACTGACGACTAGCAGTACTACACACTGAAGTGTCCAGCCACCTCAAGCAGGACTAAAAACTACTTGTACCACAGACTGTAGAGTCCAGCAACCTCAAAATGTACTACCGACTAGTAGTGCCACACACCGAACAGTTCAGCCATCTCAAACACGTCTACCGACTAGTAATACAACTCACTGAAGTATCACTGAAGTTCTCAAATAGGACTGCCAACTAGAAGTACCACAGAACGAAGAGTACAACCACTTCAAACAGGACTGCCAACTAGTAATACAAGACATCATAGAGTACAGCAACCACAAACAGATCTACCGACTAGTACCACACATCGCAGAGTCCTTCCACTTCAAACAAGACCGCCGACCGGTACTACCGCACACCAAAGAGTTCATCCACCTCAAACAGGACTGCTAACTAGTAGTATCATGCACCAAACAGTCCAGTCGGCTCAAACAGTTCTGGGAAGCCTGACTTCTGACAAATGCAAAGTAGTGGTGCTCCAATATTTATTAATCTCTTGGATGGCCTTACCCAAGTCTGAGCAGGGAAAATAGACCTCCGGGACTACAGCTACTTTTGGTGTTATATTCTCCCAGTCCCAATAAAGGTTGTTGGATTGTTCATCGGCCTGCTGTCTGTGCCTGCTCCGTCTCACACCCCGTCACAAACTGGTTGGCAGCCGTGGGATCAGAGCAAAAGTAATGGAGGATAGCGGCCCATCAACATCTGGAACCAGAACCTCAGGATACAAGAACTGGACTGTGTTGAGCCTACAAACAAAGACACACAGGTCCCCACTAGATGCAGGACAGAAAATACTAATATAGGCCTGAGTCCATTATGGTCCATGAAAACAGGCTGACGGGGTGCACTGTGTCACAATGGAGCCTGATGTTATCTAGTTGCCTGCATAGCAGATATGAGGATCTACAGATCTACTTGCATCTGAAGATAACATATCAACCCATAGTTGTGGCCAGAGGGTACAGTTTTTCATAACACCCTGTCCACCTGGAAGACTATTCATATCCAGGGAGGTCATTTCTAAAAACAGGGCATAGAAAATGCATTTTCACAACCCTCAAGCCCAGCTCCACGCACAACTTCATCTGGTGCTGAGTTCAGGGGCTGACTGGAGAACCAAATCATCCAACGAGCTGACTGCTGGAGGACAAGCAGCTGGACCCCTCATCGGCTTGTGATAAGCCCATTGAAAATGGGTCCAAATGAACAAATCTTTTAACGCTGACAACCAGCCGGTCCATCATGTGTCAGCCCTGCTCGAATGTAGGGTCTAAAAGCCCCGTCACACTTAGCGACGCTGCAACGATCCCGACAACGATACGACCTGTCAGGGATCGTTGCTGCATCGCTATGTGGTCGCTGGTGAGCTGTCAAACAGGCAGGGTCACCAACGATCAGGGGAGCAGCGACATCGTGGAAAGAATCTTTCCACGATGTCCTGCTCCTGGTTACCAGCCTGCTGAAGCAGGAGCAGGCTGGTAACTATGGTAAACATCGGGTTACTAGGGGCACACGCACCTAGTAACCCGCTGTTTATCATGGTTACCACTCTGCTACAGTGAGCGGGAGGTTACCGCTCACTTTAGCAGGCTCGTAACCATGATAAACAGCGGGTTACTAGGTGCGCGTGTGCCCCTAGTAACCCGATGTTTATTATGGTTACCAGCCTGATCGCTGCTCCCGCTGGTCACACACAGCGATGTGTGCTGACCAGCGGGAGGGCAACGACCAAAAAATGGTCCAGGGCACTTTGCAACGATCAGCGACCTCACAGCAGGGGCCTGATCGCTGCAAAGTGTCACACATAGCGACATCGCTGGTGAGGTCGCTGTTGCGTCACCAAAGCCATGACACAGCAGCGATCTCGCTATGTGAGACGGGGGCTTAAGACTTTGGGAGTATTATCTGAAACAAAAAACTCAATAATTCCCGGCACGTCCTCCCAATATATATGTTAATGGGGAGACAACCTGCAGGGAGAAGAGATCGGCCAGTAATGAGCCCGATCCGCACCAGGACATTTCTTATATATTTATGCCAAGGTTCGTGCAATTTCTCAATATTTCCAGGGTCACACCATTCTTCCGCTTCTCATAAATGACCAGAATGAGCCTTAGGCCCCACTATCAGTATTTGGTCAGTATTCGGTCAGTATTTTTTCTCAGGAGTGGGTGATAGATGCAGAATTGGTGACTTGTTTCTATTCTACCTTTTCTCTGATTGTTCCGCACCTGGTTTTGGCTCCTGAGATAAAATACTGACCGAATACTGATAGTGGGGCCGTGGCCTCAAACAGAATAGCGCACCCTTATGTCCAACACAAAAGGAAATACTGCAGATTGTAGAGGTTTCTGGGCCGCTGCACAGAAGAGCTCTCATAGGCACGTCCTGTCTTGTCTTGGCAGCCGTGTAATATGACCGCACGCCTGTCTGTTATTGCCGTATGCTAGCCTCGTGCCATGCTCAGCGTCTTCCAATCCTTTCACTTCGTCTTGTCCGTGTCGTCTGCTTGGTGCCATCTATAGATTTGGCAGATGTTCCTGTATTTACCAAACCTGGTGGGTTCATTCATTCCTAATCAGAAAACAATTGCTTCCCTTTGTTCCCTACGGAAGAGACGCTGTGGTGTCTCTAGGGCTCTATCTCCCCCCGTTTTCTGTTCCCCGGTGTCCTGTGGTTCTTATTCTGCTCAATAATAAATGACCAAGTTATCCAAGCAATTAATACTGGCAGAACAAAGAGGTCCAATGTGCGGTCCTGGCACACCACCCATGCCCTGCAGTCTGAGTGGGTCGCCAGCTTGTACATGGTTGGAGCAGATTTCAGGCCCAAGGAATAGCGACTTGGACTGAAAATCCACACAACGGCTTCATTCAGCTCTAAGGACAAGAACATGAAACACGAAGCGAAAGTGTCAGCCATCACGAGTAGAGCCTCAAATCAGCACTCAGCCTGAGCGTGGGGTACAAGAGCTGCTCTGATGACATTTACATCTACATTTATCAGCTGGCCATGCCCCTCCATGAAGGACAACTAGGTGTCCTGTAGGGTGGAGCTGTAGCATGCTGGCCTGGTAGGATGAGATGTCCCCTGGTGGAGGTGGCAACATGGGGAGATTGTTCACTGCTTCTGGGACTCGGGGCTTCAAGTTTCTTATACTTTGTGGGAATATCCAACCTCTAATTCATTCTGTCCGCTGTTTACAGGACTAATATCTATCAAAATAAACCCCTTTAAGGCTCCATCAGAAGCCATGTTTTAGGCCTGTTCAGGATAGGTGAAGTCTTCTTCTGGAATAAGATTTTGAGTCTTTTTTTTTAAAGAACAGCCCTTGTTGGAAAAGTTGGGAACACAAGTCATAATTATGCTCTTAGTTCTCAGGGTGAAACATTAGAACGGAACCATAAAAGGTGTAAGCCCCCCAACGCAAGCAGGACCGAGATGACTATGTCTACAGCCTGAACCATTTGCCTGTCCCACCCGCCCTCCCAGACCATCTGCAGCTCCATGTACCGCATCTACGCCCTCTCGTACCGCCGCGACCGCCCTGAGGATGACATGACAGACGCTGCTGATACCAGGGGAGGTTCAGTCCTGTTCACAGCTGGGAAAGCGTCAATTTCTCCTAGTTTAATAGATCAGAAGGGAACATAATAATTATGTGACCACCGGAGGAGGAGGCACGGGGAGGCAGGCAGGTGGCACTGCCAGGGTACAATTCTACAGCTTTTATGAGCCTCTAGATCTGTAGATTTTGCTTTCCTCCCCTCCTCCGCAGACATGGCCTCTGATTATACTGCATCTCTAACCATCTTACCAGACTAAATATCCGTGAAAGCAGAGGAGCATAACTCTCATCATGTGCAGATACTGAGATATACACCCAGTATACAGCACAGGAGAGGTGGTACTGTGCAGTGTATGAATACAGGAGGAGTGGTACTGTGCAGTGTATGAATACAGGAGGAGTGGTACTGTGCAGTGTATGAATACAGGAGGAGTGGTACTGTGCAGTGTATATATACAGGACAGGAGGAGTGGTACTGTGCAGTGTATATATACAGGACAGGAGGAGTGGTACTGTGCAGTGTATATATACAGGACAGGAGGAGTGGTACTGTGCAGTGTATATATACAGGAGGAGTGGTACAGTGCAGTGTATATATACAGGACAGGAGAGGTGGTACTGTGCAGTGTATGAATACAGGACAGGAGGAGTGGTACTGTGCAGTGCATATATACAGGACAGGAGGAGTGGTACTGTGCAGTGTGTATATACAGGACAGGAGAGGTGGTACTGTGCAGTGTATGAATACAGGACAGGAGGAGTGGTACTGTGCAGTGTATATATACAGGACAGGAGGAGTGGTACTGTGCAGTGTGTATATACAGGACAGGAGGAGTGGTACTGTGCAGTGTATGAATACAGGACAGGAGGAGTGGTACTGTGCAGTGTATATATACAGGAGGAGTGGTACAGTGCAGTGTATATATACAGGACAGGAGAGGTGGTACTGTGCAGTGTATGAATACAGGACAGGAGGAGTGGTACTGTGCAGTGTATATATACAGGACAGGAGGAGTGGTACTGTGCAGTGTGTATATACAGGACAGGAGGAGTGGTACTGTGCAGTGTATGAATACAGGACAGAAGGAGTGGTACTGTGCAGTGTATATATACAGGACAGGAGGAGTGGTACTGTGCAGTGTATATATACAGGACAGGAGGAATGGTACTGTGCAGTGTATATATACAGGACAGGAGGAGTGGTACTGTGCAGTGTATATATACAGGACAGGAGGAGTGGTACTGTGCAGTGTATGAATACAGGACAGAAGGAGTGGTACTGTGCAGTGTATATATACAGGACAGGAGGAGTGGTACTGTGCAGTGTATATATACAGGAGGAGTGGTACTGTGCAGTGTATATACAGGACAGGAGGAGTGGTACTGTGCAGTGTATATATATACAGGACAGGAGGAGTGGTACTGTGCAGTGTATATATACAGGACAGGAGGAGTGGTACTGTGCAGTGTATATATACAGGACAGGAGGAGTGGTGCTGTGCAGTGTATATATACAGGACAGGAGGAGTGGTACTGTGCAGTGTATATATACAGGAGGAGTGGTACTGTGCAGTGTATATATACAGCACAGGAGAGGTGGTACTGTGCAATGTATGAATACAGGAGGAGTGGTACTGTGCAGTGTATATATACAGGACAGGAGGAGTGGTACTGTGCAGTGTATATATACAGGACAGGAGGAGTGGTACTGTGCAGTGTATATATACAGGACAGGAGGAGTGGTACTGTGCAGTGTATATATACAGGACAGGAGGAGTGGTACTGTGCAGTGTATATATACAGGACAGGAGGAGTGGTACTGTGCAGTGTATATATACAGGACAGGAGGAGTGTACTGTGCAGTGTATATATACAGGAGGAGTGGTACTGTGCAGTGTATATATACAGGAGGAGTGGTACAGTGCAGTGTATATATACAGGACAGGAGAGGTGGTACTGTGCAGTGTATGAATACAGGACAGGAGGAGTGGTACTGTGCAGTGTATATATACAGGACAGGAGGAGTGGTACTGTGCAGTGTGTATATACAGGACAGGAGGAGTGGTACTGTGCAGTGTATGAATACAGGACAGGAGGAGTGGTACTGTGCAGTGTATATATACAGGACAGGAGGAGTGGTACTGTGCAGTGTATATATACAGGAGGAGTGGTACTGTGCAGTGTATATATACAGGACAGGAGGAGTGGTACTGTGCAGTGTATATATACAGGACAGGAGGAGTGGTACTGTGCAGTGTATATATACAGGAGGAGTGGTACAGTGCAGTGTATATATACAGGACAGGAGAGGTGGTACTGTGCAGTGTATGAATACAGGACAGGAGGAGTGGTACTGTGCAGTGTATGAATACAGGACAGGAGGAGTGGTACTGTGCAGTGTATATATACAGGACAGGAGGAGTGGTGCTGAGAGTAGCAGCTGTCTGTAGAGCTCAAGCCCTTCCAGGAGGAGGGTCGTCGTCTGCCTCTCTTCTCCCCAGGGAGAGGCAGGCTTACTGGGAGGCCGGCATGGCTTCCCAGCCTCCTATCCCCTGGTCTATGCCGGCGGGGGAGAAGGAGCCTCAACAACCGGCCCAGGAGGGAGTGAGGAGATCGGGAAGGGTGAGGAAGAATACATCCACCTGCTCCAACCCCGAGACTGTTCACCGCCAGCCCAGAGAGGGAGACCGGGGCACCCCAGGCCCCAGGAACAAGAGCCCAGCAAGATCCTGGGGGGAGATGAGCTCCAGCGAGTCCACAAGTTCCTTCTCCTCCCGAGTGGTCGCCACGTTGCGAGAGTACGAGGACGCCGGCAAAGCACTAACCCAGCTGAAAGAGGAGCTGAGGGAGGCCCGGGTCCTGAACACCCGGGCGTCCAACAAGGAGAGACCCGCGACCTCCCAGAGGGTTAAAGCCCTCAGAGACGAGGTGGTCAGGTTAGTGCTCCTCCGGGAGGGGATTGAGAAAAGCGCAGGTCCCTTCCTGGAGAGGTTTAAGAACCAGCGGCGGTTCTCAGAAATGAAGGGGTTAAACACCTCAGGAGAACCGCCAGCCGGCGTCCTTAGTGAAGAGGAGGAGGAGGATGAAGAGGTGACTGGAGTCTCAGTTGCTGGAGCCAGTGAGGGGCAGAGCCGGAGCTCAAGTGGTCTCCCTGCAGGGCAGAGGACTCCCACAGCAGAGGCTGGAGTGTCGGGGGAGGAGGAGGAAGGAGGACTGCTGAGGGAGATCCGACTGCTGGAGTCTCCAGTGGACCTGACGCGGTTTTCCTTCGGTGAGGACAAACCAGTGGAGGAGACAGGGAAGAGGAAGAAGAAGAAGACCGGAGGAGCTGCACAGGAGGTGGTGAGTTATAAGTATGTACCAATGTCTGATGTTGCACCTGCCACCTTCTGTTTAAACCCCACCAAACCTAAAGGCACGGGCTCTGCAGTGGGCTCGAGGCAGAGGCAAGGTGGGGAGAGGAGGCGGACGTCCGGCGATGCTGCCATCTGTGTGGGGAACAGTGCAGGGGGCGAGGCTGTGGAGGTACTCACAGCGCCGGACATAGGGAGTTCTGTGGAGTTTCCCACCCTGCCCTCTGCGGCTAAGCCGGTTATCACCGGGGCTGGGGGGGCAGGGAAGGATGTGAAAAACACATCAGCAAAGAACACTGGGCACACTGCTGCGACAGGGGGGCAGTGTGCCCCAGCGCCCAAAAAGGACACTAAGACCCCAAAGTCTGTGGGTGCAGGGTGGGCAGAGGTGCCGAGAAAACAGTCTGGCCAGAACAAGGACCAAAATGCTGCAGTAGGGGGGCGGGGCGCTCCAGCAGACAACCTGCAGAAAGCCAGCAGCAACCAAAGGGAAACGGGTGTGGTGCTGCAGGGAAAGGAGTCTCTGGAAGTGCTCCCCTCTCCCGGCCCAGCAGGTGTGAGTGCAGAGACACCAGACACAAGGGAGGAAGGAATGGAGGTGACTGTGGAAGGTGCAGAGAACAGCAGAGGTAATGGGGTGACAAGTAAAGAGAATAGAAATAGTGGTGCAGTGAATGATGGGAGTAATGGTGGAGCAGATGGTGAGAGTAATGGTGGAGCAGATGATGAGAGTAGTAGGAATGGTGGAATTAGTGGTACAGTGAATGATGATGCAGCAAATGGTGGGGGTAGTGGTGCAGTGAATGATGATGTAGCAAATGGTGGGGGTAGTGGTGGAATGAATGCTGGGAGTTGTGGGAATGGTGGGAGTTGTGGTGTAGCAAATGTTGGGGGTAGTGGTGTAATGAATGGTGGGAGTAATGGTCCTGCGAATGGTGTGAGTAGTAGTGGAGTGAACGATGGGAGTAATGGTCCTGCGAATGGTGTGAATAGTACTGGAGTGAATGGTGGGAGCAGCACTGGTGTTGGTGGGGGGGAAGTAGGTGCTGGTCCCGCTGCCCCCCCAGCATTGGCGGGGGCTTCAGCCCAAAGCTATTCAGAAGCTGTCAGTGCTGGGGGTAGTAGTGCGCCCTCGTCTGGTGGCCCTGGGGATGGTGACTTGCAACAGCAGCTCCTGGACGCCCTGAGGAGAGGGGAGAGCTCCATCACTGTAGAGGGGAGGGAGGTTGATCTGTCTTTCTGGATAGAGAGACATGGTCTTTCAGCCTTCCGAGATAGAGGGGCAGAGACTGTCTGGTCTCTGCCGACAACGGGGCAGAGGAGTAACCGTAGGAACGTGGTCCGTCTCCAGTGGGTAAGCAAGGATGCCTGTCCTGATAGGTCGAAGGTGGTTGAGCTCCTGCTGGGGATGGGCTTTGCGGCATATGACATCTTTGCCTTGATCCATCCCTATGGGACCTCCTACTTCGATGTCAGCTTCGTGAGACCGGAGGGCCTTGAGCTTTTCTGGTCTCGCCATGAGCTGGCTCGGAGTCGCCCCGAATGGCATGGTCTCTTTCCCCTGGCAATAACTCGCCAAGATTCAGTCAGGAAAGTGACCGTTCTGACTAGTAACGAGTCGCTTTCCTGTATGGACATTACCACCTGGGTGAGTAGATACGGAGAGGTCACCAATATTCCCGAAAAGAATCTGGATGACCATGGTATCTGGTCAGGGGCCTGGACCTTCATGGTGAGATTGAAGGTTTCGGGAAACACTGTTACCCATATCCCCTCCTCAACCTTTTTGGGGAGGGATAGGATCTTGATTTTCTACCGGGGGCAGCCTAAGGTCTGTCACAGGTGCGGTAGCCCCACACACTTCAGTGCGCAGTGTACCACCCAGAAATGTGCACTGTGTGGGGACCTTGGTCATCTTGCTGCTGCCTGTCGCAGGATTAGGTGTAACTTGTGTGGTGACCTCGGTCACCCGTTCAGTCGCTGTCCGCGTTCCTTCGCCAATGCGGTCCTGAAAGCGGCGAGTGTGGGACAGGCGCAAGCCGGGACTAATCTTGCCGGTGAAGGGACCAGTAGGGGCGGGGGAGGCAGGGATCCGGTGAGGAGCAAGCTGCCGCCATCCACCATCAGGCGGCAGGAGAAGCGCCGTGGGGACAGGGGGCAGGGAGTAATGTCCCTAAACTCTGACCCAGGTACTTCACTTGCAGCTGAGGATCCTAAAGACAGTGAATTGAGCGAGGAAGTCAAGAGACTTGAAAGGGAAGAGCGAGAGGACGCCACGTCTTCCCAGGAACCCTCTTCTGGTGACAGTCTAGATGAGGGAGAGGGGGAGTGGTCACAGAAAAAGAAAAAGGGTAACAGGAAAACGGCCAGAGGTAGGAGGGGGACCAGGTCTCGAGCTGCCTCTTTGGAGTGCGACCCCTCTGACTCTCTGGCCATGATCCAAGCGCCATTGGAGGCTTCAGCCGCCCCCCCTCTGGTGGATCTCTCCAACCGGTTCGGGGCTCTCCAGGACCTCCCTCTGGAGGGGGGAAGTGGGGACCCGGGGCCGGAGGTTGCGGACAAGGTGGTTGGGGCTCAGGAGATGGCTGGGTCTTCCTCTCGGGGGGCAAATACAAAGCCCTCTGGGGGGATGACTAACCCAGGACCACCAGACGAGGGCAAGAATCTATGTAAGGAGAGAATGGATGAATCTGTTTGTCTTAAGCGCACTAAAAACCCGTCATTATCGGAGGAAGAGGTTGGGACTGTCAGTGGTGGGAAGAAAAAGGCTATCTAATTCAATCAATCATGATGGCGGCACCCACCCTGTTGACGCTGGCAACTATTAATGTTTGCAGCATAAAGTCAGATGCGGCAAGGTACACGGCCTTTCATTTTCTCGGCCAACTTGACGCCGACATTTTGTTTTTGCAGGAGACCAGGTTGACCGATATATCAACCTTGCATAAAGCAAGGCGGGAGTGGAGGCATGGGCCCTCCTACTGGTCTCTTGCGGCCGAGCCGTATAGCGGGGTGGCGGTCCTTTTTAAGACCGCAGCGGTTGAATGCAGACGAGTGATCGAATTAGAAATGGGGAGATGCTTGATCCTAGATGTCTCCATGGGGGGACAAGAGCTTCGGCTCATTAACATCTATGGTTCCCAGTCCAAGTGGGACCGCAAATGTCTCTTCCTGAAGATCAAACCTTTTTTATTTTCGAGTCGGCAGGTGGTCTTCGGAGGGGATTTCAACAATGTCACGAGATCCTGTGATAGAGGAGGTTCCGGAGACCGGCTGGCTTATGACTGCGTCGCGTTAAACAGGATAGTGAGTGAGGCTCGCCTGGTGGATGTCCACATCCGGCACAACCCGGGCGACACGGGATTCACCTTTTTTAGAGGTAGTCAGAGCAGGTCTAGGCTAGATAGGTTTTATTTGAAGGAGGAGGCCGTCTCTTCGCCGTTGTCGGTTGTGGAGGTGGAGTTCTCCGATCACTGTTTGATTATGTTTTCTCTCAACGTTACAGAGACTCCTCGGATGGGAAGAGGTTATTGGAAGCTGAATTCATCACTCCTTGAGAAAGAAGCTGTAAGACTGTCTTTTGAGGAATTCTTTCAGAGCCAGGTACCATTGCTGGGCCTAAGTAACACTAAGTCGGAGTGGTGGGAGATGTTCAAACATCGGGTGGCGAGATTCTTCCGGCAGCTCTCGAACCTCAGAAGCCTGAACAGGGATCGCCTGTATCAGAGCCTGAGGAGGAAACTCGAGCATCTTGTCTCGACTGGAGGTAGCCGCGAGGAGATCTCCAGAGTGAAGTCCTTGCTGAAGAGGTGTCAGTACGATAGGCACGCATCTTTGGTTTTCGAGAGGGACTACGGGAAGTACTGCTCGCCCGACCCTTACAGAAACTGTAAGATGTCAGTGAATAGTAAGATAGTGACGGGGCTGGTGGACAGTACGGGGTCCCTGAGAAGGTCCAGATCAGGGATCTTGGAGGTTGTCAGTTCCTACTACTCGCACCTCTTGGGAAGGAGGGAGCTTGATCGTGACGGGATGTCGGCTTTCCTGGCTGAATCTGTTCCTGAGCCAGGGGCTGACCTCTCGCTGGGCGATTTGGCAGAAGTGATCAAAGAAGAGGAAGTGAGACTGGCGATCGATGGGCTTAGGCCCAAAAAGTCGCCAGGTCCGGATGGCTTAACATCCGAGTTCTTTAGGACCTTTAGGGACTCTTTGGTCCCCCTCTTGACTCAGGTGTTTAACGAGTGTCTCTCCTCGGGCACTCTGCCGAGATCATTAAGGAGGTCAGCTTTGATCATTTTGTCAAAGGGTAAGGATCCGTCACGCATTGAGAACTGGCGTCCCATAGCACTTCTCAATGTGGACAGGAAGATTTTGGCTAAGATACTTTTCAACAGGCTGGTGAAGTTTGCACCCCGGCTCCTTTCGGAGGTTCAGCACTGTTGCGTTCCTGGCCGTAGCACTTTTAGTGCTGTTCTAGGTGTCCGAGAGGCCGTGGAGCAAGGCAGGGCGGGCCTCTGGAAGGGGTTCTTGCTGACCCTGGATCAGGCAAAAGCCTTTGATTGGGTTAACCACGAGTACCTCTGGTCCACTCTTTTGAGGTATGGTCTGCCTGGAGGGTTTGTGGACTGGCTTAAGACCTTGTATGCAGGGGCTGAGACTTTCCCTCTGGTGAATGGGTGGATTGGACGACCTTTTGGGGTAGGATCCGGTGTCCGTCAGGGCTGTCCTCTTAGCCCTTTGCTTTACGCGTTTGCGATCGATCCCTTCCTCAGAAGGATCGATTGTAGACCGTTGGCGGGGGTGCGGATGGGCGGGGCGGCGCCGGAGACTATCCTGAGGGTGGTGGCCTACGCGGACGATGTCACCGTCTTTGTTTCTTCGCAAGAGGAGGCAGCAGCGGTGATGTCAGAAGTGGAGCGCTACTCGGAGGCATCCGGGTCCAAGGTCAGCCAGGATAAGTGTGAGAGTCTCTGGCTGGGAGGCGGAGATCCCGGGTTTGATCTTCCGGACACCCTCCCCGAACCCCAAGAACATGCCAAAGTCCTGGGCATCGAATTCGGCCAGGGTGATTACCCCACGGAAAACTGGGAAGGCAGAATCAAAGGTGTCGCCCAAAGAGTGGACCAATGGAGGGGTTGGTCTTTGACCCTGAGGGAAAGGGTTGGCCTGTGCAAAGCTTTCCTGCTCCCCTTGCTAATCTACCTGGGCAGCGTCTGTGTCTTGCCAGAGCCTCTCTGGACACGGGTCTACAGTCTGTTCTTCCAGATGTTATGGGGGAACAGACTGAACCTAGTCAAGCGGGAGGTCACTTACCGCACGAGGAGACTAGGGGGTTTGAATATGGTGAACCCCGTGGTGTTCCTAGTGAACACTTTCTTGAAGGTGAACGTGGCAAACCTCTGGAAAGAGAGGGCTCCTCCGTGGGTATTCTCCTGCAAGGGATGGTTTCAGCCTTTCTTCCAGGAATGGGAGACAGGGGGAAGAGTGAAGGATCTCCGCACACCACACGGGCATCTCCCGGCTTATGTTACCCCGGTTCTGAAAATGATCCGCCGGTGGGGTCTGGGAATGTGGGAGGTGAGGTCCCTCCCGAGGAAACTCCTCGATATGAGGGTCTTGCTTTCTCATTTTCAGAGTCCATTGGCCCTCAAAGACTGCCCAAGTCGGGATCTGGAGGTTGGGTTGAGTTTGTTAAATTCTACCAGGATCCCCGAGAAGTACTGGGACTTGACTTGGCGCTGCTTCCATGGTAAGCTGTATGTGAGGGACAATTTGAAGTACAGGAGCTCCGAGGACAGGAATTGCCCCCGTGAGGCTTGTGCTAACGTGCTGGAAAGCATGGAGCACTTCCTGCTTCATTGTCCCTTTAATACAGAGGTGTACAACAGGGTGGGGGCTTCCATTGGTTGGCCGCGGCTGGCTACTCTGTCCTACGCCGGGTGGGCCTATGGAGCGTTCGGAGACCTTGGGAGAAGGGACCGAGACACTTTATTCATAGTCAGCGCAGTGGTGAGGTATTTCACGTGGAACGCACGAGTTTTAGTCTCGACGCAGAGTAAAATCCTCCATGTAGATGAAGTCTGTAGGAACATCCTAGGTGACCTGGTGAAGGTACGTTCTCTGGAGTATGAAGGACTGGGTGCCCGGAGGGCGGCCCGTCTCTGGAGGGGCTTTTCCTTCAGGGTGCCTTAGTCCGGTAGTACTCCTATATCCTGGTGGTGGGCCGATGTCTTTTCACCCTAGATTTTTGTTTTGTATTTCTGTCTCCTGAATAGAAGGTTTGCCGGCATCGAACTTGAGCCTTGGATGGTGAGTGTGTAGGTTGTGTTCTGTATATATTGTATATAATGTATAATAGGGGGTTTTAGTTAGGTTGGGTGGGGGATTTGGGGGGGTTTTCATCGGCGGTGATAAGAGGACTGATCTGGCCTGGTCCTGGCCCCGCCTGGGGAAAAACTTTGGGGCCTGATCCTAGCTCGGAGTAATCCTGAACTTTGTGGCCAGAGCTAGATCAGGGGTGGCGGGATAGTTAGTGTAGGGCTGTGTTTTATATATATATTAAAAATTACAAAAAAAAATATAAAATACAAAAAAAAAAAAAAAAATTGTTCATGTCACTATTGTATATATTGATATTTTTGGTTTTCTGTGGTGTGAATGAGGTGCGGTAAGGGGGTGACTAAGGTCAGGCAGTGGGACCAGTAGGTTAGTGTTAGTTCCCGGTTGTATATACGTTATATTAGGTTTAGTGTTTTATTGTATATAATCTTGTATATAGGATGGTGTTTTATGTGTATATAGGACGGTGTGAGCGTTGTGTGGGATTGTATATAGTAGTATGAATGAAGCTGGGCCGGGGGTCTTATAGGTTTTATAATAGTTATTTCCTGTATATATATATATTCCTGCGGTGATTTATTTTGTTTCTATTTTCTGTGATTTGTCGTCTTGTTTTGTTCTTATGTTCGGTGTCCTGTAATGTATTATTGTTCTGTCATGTACTGTATATATACAGGAGGAGTGGTACTGTGCAGTGTATATATACAGGAGGAGTGGTACTGTGCAGTGTATATATACAGGAGGAGTGGTACTGTGCAGTGTATATATACAGGAGGAGTGGTACTGTGCAGTGTATATACAGGACAGGAGGAGTGGTACTGTGCAGTGTATATATACATACAGGAGGAGTGGTACTGTGCAGTGTATATATACAGGAGGAGTGGTACTGTGCAGTGTATATATACAGGAGGAGTGGTACTGTGCAGTGTATATATACAGGAGGAGTGGTACTGTGCAGTGTATATATACAGGACAGGAGGAGTGGTACTGTGCAGTGTATATATACAGGAGGAGTGGTACTGTGCAGTGTATATATACAAGAGGAGTGGTACTGTGCAGTGTATATATACAGGAGGAGCTGTACTGTGCAGTGTATATATACAGGACAGGAGGAGTGGTACTGTGCAGTGTATATATACAGGACAGGGGGAGTGGTACTGTGCAGTGTATATATACAGGACAGGAGGAGTGGTACTGTGCAGTGTATATATACAGGACAGGAGGAGTGGTACTGTGCAGTGTATATATACAGGACAGGAGGAGTGGTACTGTGCAGTGTATATATACAGGACAGGAGGAGTGGTACTGTGCAGTGTATATATACAGGACAGGAGGAGTGGTACTGTGCAGTGTGTATATACAGGACAGGAGGAGTGGTACTGTGCAGTGTATATATACAGGAGGAGTGGTACTGTGCAGTGTGTATATACAGGACAGGAGGAGTGGTACTGTGCAGTGTATGAATACAGGACAGGAGGAGTGGTACTGTGCAGTGTATATATACAGGACAGGAGGAGTGGTACTGTGCAGTGTATATATACAGGAGGAGTGGTACTGTACAGTGTATATATACAGGACAGGAGGAGTGGTACTGTGCAGTGTATATATACAGGAGGAGTGGTACAGTGCAGTGTATATATACAGGACAGGAGAGGTGGTACTGTGCAGTGTATGAATACAGGACAGGAGGAGTGGTACTGTGCAGTGTATATATACAGGACAGGAGGAGTGGTACTGTGCAGTGTGTATATACAGGACAGGAGGAGTGGTACTGTGCAGTGTATGAATACAGGACAGAAGGAGTGGTACTGTGCAGTGTATATATACAGGACAGGAGGAGTGGTACTGTGCAGTGTATATATACAGGAGGAGTGGTACTGTGCAGTGTATATACAGGACAGGAGGAGTGGTACTGTGCAGTGTATATATATACAGGACAGGAGGAGTGGTACTGTGCAGTGTATATATACAGGACAGGAGGAGTGGTACTGTGCAGTGTATATATACAGGACAGGAGGAGTGGTGCTGTGCAGTGTATATATACAGGACAGGAGGAGTGGTACTGTGCAGTGTATATATACAGGAGGAGTGGTACTGTGCAGTGTATATATACAGCACAGGAGAGGTGGTACTGTGCAATGTATGAATACAGGAGGAGTGGTACTGTGCAGTGTATATATACAGGACAGGAGGAGTGGTACTGTGCAGTGTATATATACAGGACAGGAGGAGTGGTACTGTGCAGTGTATATATACAGGACAGGAGGAGTGGTACTGTGCAGTGTATATATACAGGACAGGAGGAGTGGTACTGTGCAGTGTATATATACAGGACAGGAGGAGTGGTACTGTGCAGTGTATATATACAGGACAGGAGGAGTGTACTGTGCAGTGTATATATACAGGAGGAGTGGTACTGTGCAGTGTATATATACAGGAGGAGTGGTACAGTGCAGTGTATATATACAGGACAGGAGAGGTGGTACTGTGCAGTGTATGAATACAGGACAGGAGGAGTGGTACTGTGCAGTGTATATATACAGGACAGGAGGAGTGGTACTGTGCAGTGTGTATATACAGGACAGGAGGAGTGGTACTGTGCAGTGTATGAATACAGGACAGGAGGAGTGGTACTGTGCAGTGTATATATACAGGAGGAGTGGTACAGTGCAGTGTATATATACAGGACAGGAGAGGTGGTACTGTGCAGTGTATGAATACAGGACAGGAGGAGTGGTACTGTGCAGTGTATATATACAGGACAGGAGGAGTGGTACTGTGCAGTGTGTATATACAGGACAGGAGGAGTGGTACTGTGCAGTGTATGAATACAGGACAGAAGGAGTGGTACTGTGCAGTGTATATATACAGGACAGGAGGAGTGGTACTCTGCAGTGTATATATACAGGAGGAGTGGTACTGTGCAGTGTATATATACAGCACAGGAGAGGTGGTACTGTGCAATGTATGAATACAGGAGGAGTGGTACTGTGCAGTGTATATATACAGGACAGGAGGAGTGGTACTGTGCAGTGTGTATATACAGGACAGGAGGAGTGGTACTGTGCAGTGTATATATACAGGACAGGAGGAGTGGTACTGTGCAGTGTATATATACAGGACAGGAGGAGTGGTACTGTGCAGTGTATATATACAGGACAGGAGGAGTGGTACTGTGCAGTGTATGAATACAGGACAGAAGGAGTGGTACTGTGCAGTGTATATATACAGGACAGGAGGAGTGGTACTGTGCAGTGTATATATACAGGAGGAGTGGTACTGTGCAGTGTATATATACAGCACAGGAGAGGTGGTACTGTGCAATGTATGAATACAGGAGGAGTGGTACTGTGCAGTGTATATATACAGGACAGGAGGAGTGGTACTGTGCAGTTTATATATACAGGACAGGAGGAGTGGTACTGTGCAGTGTATATATACAGGACAGGAGGAGTGGTACTGTGCAGTGTATATATACAGGACAGGAGGAGTGGTACTGTGCAGTGTATATATACAGGACAGGAGGAGTGGTACTGTGCAGTGTATATATACAGGACAGGAGGAGTGTACTGTGCAGTGTATATATACAGGAGGAGTGGTACTGTGCAGTGTATATATACAGGAGGAGTGGTGCAGTGCAGTGTATATATACAGGACAGGAGAGGTGGTACTGTGCAGTGTATGAATACAGGACAGAAGGAGTGGTACTGTGCAGTGTATATATACAGGACAGGAGGAGTGGTGCTGTGCAGTGTATATATACAGGACAGGAGGAGTGGTGCTGTGCAGTGTATACATACAGGAGGAGTGGTACTGTGCAGTGTATATATACAGGACAGGAGGAGTGGTACTGTGCAGTGTATATATACAGGAGGAGTGGTACTGTGCAGTGTATATGTACAGCACAGGAGAGGTGGTACTGTGCAATGTATGAATACAGGAGGAGTGGTACTGTGCAGTGTATATATACAGGACAGGAGGAGTGGTACTGTGCAGTGTATATATACAGGACAGGAGGAGTGGTACTGTGCAGTGTATATATACAGGACAGGAGGAGTGGTACTGTGCAGTGTATATATACAGGACAGGAGGAGTGGTACTGTGCAGTGTATACAGTTATATGAAAAAGTTTGGGCACCCCTATTAATCTTAAGCTTAATGTTCTATAAAAATTGGTGTTTTTGCAACAGCTATTTCAGTTTGATCTATGTAATAACTGTTGGACACAGTAATGTTTCTGCCTTGAAATGATGTTTAATGTACTAACAGAAAATGTGCAATCTGCATTCAAACAAAATTTGACAGGTGCATAAGTATGGGCACCCTTATCATTTTCTTGTTTTAAATACTCCTACCTACTTTTTACTGACTTACTAAAGCACTTTTTTTTTGTTTTGTAACCTCATTGAGCTTTGAACTTCATAGCCAGGTGTATGCAATCATGAGAAAAGCTACTTAAAGTGGCCACTTGCAAGTTGTTCTCCTGTTTGAATCTCCTCTGAAGAGTGGCATCATGGGCTCCTCAAAACAACTGCCAAATGATCTGAAAACAAAGATTATTCAACATAGTTGTTCAGGGGAAGGATACAAAAAGCTGTCTCAGAGATTTAACCTGTCAGTTTCCACTGTGAGGAACATAGTAAGGAAATGGAAGAACACAGGGACAGTACTTGTTAAGGCCAGAAGTGGCAGGCCAAGAAAAACATCTGAAAGGCAGAGAAGAAGAATGGTGAGATCAGTCAAGGACAATCCTCAGACCACCTCCAGAGAGCTGCAGCATCAACTTCCTGCAGATGGTGTCACTGTGCATCGGTCAACTATACAACGCACTTTGCACAAGGAGAAGCTGTATGGGAGAGTGATGCGAAAGAAGCCATTTCTGCAAGCACGCCACAAACAGAGTCGGCTGAGGTATGCAAAAGCACATTTGGAGAAGCCAATTTCTTTTTGGAAGAAGGTCCTGTGGACTGATGAAACCAAGATTGAGTTGTTTGGTCATACAAAAAGGCGTTATGCATGGCGGCAAAAAAACACAGCATTCCAAGAAAAACACTTGCTACCCACAGTAAAATTTGGTGGAGGTTCCATCATGCTTTGGGGCTGTGTGGCCAATGCCGGCACCAGGAATCTTGTTAAAGTTGAGGGATGCATGGATTCCACTCAGTATCAGCAGATTCTTGACAATAATGTTCAAGAATCAGTGACAAAGTTGAAGTTATGCAGGGGATGGATCTTTCAGCAAGACAATGATCCAAAACACCGCTCCAAATCTACTCAGGCATTCATGCAGAGGAACAATTACAATGTTCTGGAATGGCCATCCCAGTCCCCAGACCTGAATATCATTGAACATCTGTGGGATCATTTGAAGAGGGCTGTCCATGCTCGGCGACCATCAAACTTAACTGAACTGGAATTGTTTTGTAAAGAGGAATGGTCAAAAATACCTTCATCCAAGATCCAGGAACTCATTAAAAGCTACAGGAAGCGACTAGAGGCAAAAGGAGGATCTACTAAATATTAATGTCACTTTTCTGGTGAGGTGCCCATACTTATGCACCTGTCAAATTTTGTTTGAATGCAGATTGCACATTTTCTGTTAGTACAATAAACCTCATTTCAAGGCAGAAACATTACTGTGTCCAACAGTTATTACATAGATCAAACTGAAAGAGCTGTTGCAAAAACACCAATTTTTATAAAACATTAAGCTTAAGATTAATAGGGGTGCCCAAACTTTTTCATATAACTGTATATACAGGAGGAGTGGTACTGTGCAGTGTATATATACAGGACAGGAGGAGTGGTACTGTGCAGTGCATATATACAGGAGGAGTGGTACTGTGCAGTGTATACATACAGGAGGAGTGGTACTGCGCAGTGTATATATATACAGGACAGGAGGAGTGGTACTGTGCAGTGTATATATACAGGACAGGAGGAGTGGTACTGTGCAGTGTATATATACAGGACAGGAGGAGTGTACTGTGCAGTGTATATATACAGGACAGGAGGAGAGGTACTGTGCAGTGTATATATACAGGACAGGAGGAGTGGTACTGTGCAGTGTATACACACAGGACAGGAGGAGTGGCGCTGAGAGTAGCACCTGCCTCCTGAGCTCAAGCACTTCCAGGAGGAGGGTCGTCGTCTGCCTCTCTTCTCCCCAGGGAGAGGCAGGCCTACTGGGAGGCCGGCATGGCTTCCCAGCCTCCTATCCCCCCGGTCTATGCCGGCGGGGGAGAAGGAGCCTCAACAACCGGCCCAGGAGGGAGTGAGGAGATCGGGAAGGGTGAGGAAGAATACATCCACCTGCTCCAACCCCGAGACTGTTCACCGCCAGCCCAGAGAGGGAGACCGGGGCACCCCAGGCCCCAGGAACAAGAGCCCAGCAAGATCCTGGGGGGAGATGAGCTCCAGCGAGTCCACAAGTTCCTTCTCCTCCCGAGTGGTCGCCACATTGCGAGAGTACGAGGACGCCGGCAAAGCACTAACCCAGCTGAAAGAGGAGCTGAGGGAGGCCCGGATCCTGAACACCCGGGCGTCCAACAAGGAAAGACCCGCGACCTCCCAGAGGTTTAAAGCCCTCAGAGACGAGGTGGTCAGGTTAGTGCTCCTCCTGGAGGGGATTGAGAAAAGCGCAGGTCCCTTCCTGGAGAGGTTTAAGAACCAGCGGCGGTTCTCAGAAATGAAGGGGTTAAACTCCTCAGGAGAACCGCCAGCCGGCGTCCTTAGTGAAGAGGAGGAGGAGGATGAAGAGGTGACTGGAGTCTCAGTTGCTGGAGCCAGTGAGGGGCAGAGCCGGAGTTCCAGTGGTCTCCCTGCAGGGCAGAGGACTCCGACAGCAGAGGCTGGAGTGTCGGGGGAGGAGGAGGAAGGAGGACTGCTGAGGGAGATCCGACTGCTGGAGTCTCCAGTGGACCTGACGCGGTTTTCCTTCGGTGAGGACAAACCAGTGGAGGAGACCAAGAGGAGGAAGAAGAAGACCGGAGGAGCTGCACAGGAGGTGGTGAGTTACAAGTATGTACCAATGACTGATGTTGCGCCTGCCACCTTCTGTTTAAACCCCACCAAACCTAAAGGCACGGGCTCTGCAGTGGGCTCGAGGCAGAGGCAAGGTGGGGAGAGGAGGAGGACGTCCGGCGATGCTGCCATCTGTGCGGGGAACAGTGCAGGGGGCGAGGCTGTGGAGGTACTCACAGCGCCGGACATAGGAAGTTCTGTGGAGTTTCCCACCCTGCCCTCTGCGGCTAAGCCGGTTATCACCGGGGCCGGGGAGGCCGGGAGGGATGTGAAAAACACATCTGCAAAGAACACTGGGCACACTGCTGCGACAGGGGGGCAGTGTGCCCCAGCGCCCAAAAAGGACACTAAGACCCCAAAGTCTGTGGGTGCAGGGCGGGCAGAGGTGCCGAGAAAACAGTCTGGCCAGAACAAGGACCAAAATGCTGCAGTAGGGGGGCGGGGCGCTCCAGGAGACGACCTGCAGAAAGCCAGCAGCAACCAAAGGGAAACGGGTGTGGTGCTGCAGGGAAAGGAGTCTCTGGGAGTGCTCCCCTCCCCCGGCCCAGCAGGTGTGAGTGCAGAGACACCAGACACAAGGGAGGAAGGAATGGAGGTGACTGTGGAAGGTGCAGAGAACAGCAGAGGTAATGGGGTGACAAGTAAAGGGAATGGAAATAGTGGTGCAGTGAATGATGGGAGTAATGGTGGAGCAGATGGTGAGAGTAATGGTGGAGCAGATGATGAGAGTAGTAGGAATGGTGGAATTAGTGGTACAGTGAATGATGATGCAGCAAATGGTGGGGGTAGTGGTGCAGTGAATGATGATGTAGCAAATGGTGGGGGTAGTGGTGGAATGAATGCTGGGAGTTGTGGGAATGATGGGAGTTGTGGTGTAGCAAATGTTGGGGGTAGTGGTGTAATGAATGATGGGAGTAATGGTCCTGCGAATGGTGTGAGTAGTAGTGGAGTGAACGATGGGAGTAATGGTCCTGCGAATGGTGTGAATAGTACTGGAGTGAATGGTGGGAGCAGCACTGGTGTTGGTGGGGGGGAAGTAGGCGCTGGTCCCGCTGCCCCCCCAGCATTGGCGGGGGCTTCAGCCCAAAGCTATTCAGGAGCTGTCAGTGCTGGGGGTAGTAGTGCACCCTCATCTGGTGGCCCTGGGGATGGTGACTTGCAACAGCAGCTCCTGGATGCCCTGAGGAGAGGGGAGAGCTCCATCACTGTAGAGGGGAGGGAGGTTGATCTGTCTTTCTGGATAGAGAGACATGGTCTTTCAGCCTTCCGAGATAGAGGGGCAGAGGAGTAACCGTAGCAACGTGGTCCGTCTCCAGTGGGTAAGCAAGGATTCCTGTCCTGATAGGTCGAAGGTGGTTGAGCTCCTGCTGGGAATGGGCTTTGCGGCATATGACATCTTTGCCTTGATCCATCCCTACGGGACCTCCTACTTCGATGTCAGCTTCGTGAGACCGGAGGGCCTTGAGCTTTTCTGGTCTCGCCATGAGCTGGCTCGGAGTCGCCCCGAATGGCATGGTCTCTTTCCCCTGGCAATAACCCGCCAAGATTCAGTCAGGAAAGTGACCGTTTTGACTAGTAACGAGTCGCTTTCCTGTATGGACATTACCACCTGGGTGAGTCGATACGGAGAGGTCACCAATATTCCCGAAAAGAATCTGGATGACCATGGTATCTGGTCAGGGGCCTGGACCTTCATGGTGAGATTGAAGGTTTCGGGAAACACTGTTACCCATATCCCCTCCTCAACCTTTTTGGGGAGGGATAGGATCTTGATTTTCTACCGGGGGCAGCCTAAGGTCTGTCACAGGTGCGGTAGTCCCACACACTTCAGTGCGCAGTGTACCACCCAGAAATGCGCACTGTGTGGGGACCTCGGTCATCTTGCTGCTGCCTGTCGCAGGATTAGGTGTAACTTGTGTGGTGACCTCGGTCACCCGTTCAGTCGCTGTCCGCGTTCCTTTGCCAATGCGGTCCTGAAAGCGGCGAGTGCGGGACAGGCGAAAGCTGGAACTAATCTTGCCGGTGAAGGGACCAGTAGGGGCGGGGGAGGCAGGGAACCGGTGAGGAACAAGCTGCCGCCATCCACCATCAGGCGGCAGGAGAAGCGCCGTGGGGACAGGGGCCAGGGAGTAATGTCCCTAAACTCTGACCCAGGTACTTCACTTGCAGCTGAGGATCCTAAAGACAGTGAATTGAGCGAGGAAGTCAAGAGACTTGAAAGGGAAGAGCGAGAGGACGCCACGTCTTCCCAGGAACCCTCTTCTGGTGACAGTCTAGATGAGGGAGAGGGGGAGTGGTCACAGAAAAAAAAAAAGGGTAACAGAAAAATGGCCAGAGGTAGGAGGGGGACCAGGTCTCGAGCTGCCTCTTTGGAGTGCGACCCTTCTGACTCTCTGGCCGTGATCCAAGTGCCATTGGAGGGTTCAGCCGCCCCCCCTCTGGTGGATCTCTCCAACCGGTTCGGGGCTCTCCAGGACCTCCCTCTGGAGGGGGGAAGTGGAGACCCGGGGCCGGAGGTTGCGGACAAGGTGGTTGGGGCTCAGGAGATGGCTGGGTCTTCCTCTCGGGGGGCAAATACAAAGCCCTCTGGGGGGACGACTAACCCAGGACCACCAGACGAGGGCAAGAATGTATGTAAGGAGAGAATGGACGAGTCTGTTTGTCTTAAGCGCACTAAAAACCCGTCATTATCGGAGGAAGAGGTTGGGACTGTCAGTGGTGGGAAGAAAAAGGCTATCTAATTCAATCAATCATGATGGCGGCACCCACCCCGTTGACGCTGGCAACTATTAATGTTTGCAGCATAAAGTCAGATGCGGCAAGGTACACGGCCTTTCATTTTCTCGGCCAACTTGACGCCGACATTTTGTTTTTGCAGGAGACCAGGTTGACCGATATATCAACCTTGCATAAAGCAAGGCGGGAGTGGAGGCATGGGCCCTCCTACTGGTCTCTTGCGGCCGAGCCGTATAGCGGGGTGGCGGTCCTTTTTAAGACCGCAGCGGTTGAATGCAGACGAGTGATCGAATTAGAAATGGGGAGATGCTTGATCCTAGATGTCTCCATGGGGGGACAAGAGCTTCGGCTCATTAACATCTATGGTTCCCAGTCCAAGTGGGACCGCAAATGTCTCTTCCTGAAGATCAAACCTTTTTTATTTTCGAGTCGGCAGGTGGTCTTCGGAGGGGATTTCAACAATGTCACGAGATCCTGTGATAGAGGAGGTTCCGGAGACCGGCTGGCTTATGACTGCGTCGCGTTAAACAGGATAGTGAGTGAGGCTCGCCTGGTGGATGTCCACATCCGGCACAACCCGGGCGACACGGGATTCACCTTTTTTAGAGGTAGTCAGTGCAGGTCTAGGCTAGACAGGTTTTATTTGAAGGAGGAGGCCGTCTCTTCACCGTTGTCGGTTGTGGAGGTGGAGTTCTCCGATCACTGTTTGATTATGTTTTCTCTGAACGTTACAGAGACTCCTCGGATGGGAAGAGGCTATTGGAAGCTGAATTCGTCACTCCTTGAGGAAGAAGCTGTGAGACGGTCTTTTGAGGAATTCTTTCAGAGCCAGGTACCATTGCTGGGCCTAAGTAACACTAAGTCAGAGTGGTGGGAGATGTTCAAACATCGGGTGGCGAGATTCTTCCGGCAGCTCTCGAACCTCAGAAGCCTGAACAGGGATCGCCTGTATCAGAGCCTGAGGAGGAAACTCGAGCATCTTGTCTCGACTGGAGGTAGCCGCGAGGAGATCTCCAGTGTGAAGTCCTTGCTGAAGAGGTGTCAGTACGATAGGCACGCATCTTTGGTTTTCGAGAGGGACTACGGGAAGTACTGCTCGCCCGACCCTTACAGAAACTGTAAGATGTCAGTGAATAGTAAGATAGTGACGGGGCTGGTGGACAGTACGGGGTCCCTGAGAAGGTCCAGATCAGGGATCTTGGAGGTCGTCAGTTCCTACTACTCGCACCTCTTGGGAAGGAGGGAGCTTGATCGTGATGGGATGTCGGCTTTCCTGGCTGAATCCGTTCCTGAGCCAGGGGCTGACCTCTCGCTGGGCGATTTGGCAGAAGTGATCAAAGAAGAGGAAGTGAGACTGGCGATCGATGGGCTTAGGCCCAAAAAGTCGCCAGGTCCGGATGGCTTAACATCCGAGTTCTTTAGGACCTTTAGGGACTCTTTGGTCCCCCTCTTGACTCAGGTGTTTAACTAGTGTCTCTCCTCGGGCACTCTGCCGAGATCATTAAGGAGGTCAGCTTTGATCATTTTGTCAAAGGGTAAGGATCCGTCACGCATTGAGAACTGGCGTCCCATAGCGCTTCTCAATGTGGACAGGAAGATTTTGGCTAAGATACTTTTCAACAGGCTGGTGAAATTTGCACCCCGGCTCCTTTCGGAGGTTCAGCACTGTTGCGTTCCTGGCCGTAGCACTTTTAGTGCTGTTCTAGGTGTCCGAGAGGCCGTGGAGCAAGGCAGGGCGGGCCTCTGGAAGGGGTTCTTGCTGACCCTGGATCAGGCAAAAGCCTTTGATCGTGTTAACCACGAGTACCTCTGGTCCACTCTTTCGAGGTATGGTCTGCCTGGAGGGTTTGTGGACTGGCTTAAGACCTTGTATGCAGGGGCTGAGACTTTCCCTCTGGTGAATGGGTGGATTGGACGACCTTTCGGGGTAGGATCCGGTGTCCGTCAGGGCTGTCCTCTTAGCCCTTTGCTTTACGCGTTTGCGATCGATCCCTTCCTCAGAAGGATCGATTGTGGATCGTTGGCGGGAGTGCGGATGGGCGGGGCGGCGCCGGAGGCTATCCTGAGGGTGGTGGCCTACGCGGACGATGTCACCGTCTTTGTTTCTTCGCAAGAGGAGGCAGTGGTGGTGATGTCAGAAGTGGAACGCTACTCGGAGGCATCCGGGTCCAAGGTCAACCAGGATAAGTGTGAGAGTCTCTGGCTGGGAGGCGGAGATCCCGGGTTTGATCTTCCGGACACCCTCCCCGAACCCCAAGAACATGCCAAAGTCCTGGGCATCGAATTCGGCCAGGGTGATTACCCCACGAAAAACTGGGAAGGCAGAATCAAAGGTGTCACCCAAAGAGTGGACCAATGGAGGGGTTGGTCTTTGACCCTGAGGGAAAGGGTTGGCCTGTGCAAAGCTTTCCTGCTCCCCTTGCTAATCTACCTGGGCAGCGTCTGTGTCTTGCCAGAGCCTCTCTGGACACGGGTCTACAGTCTGTTCTTCCAGATGTTATGGGGGAACAGACTGAACCTTGTCAAGCGGGAGGTCACTTACCGCACGAGGAGACTAGGGGGTTTGAATATGGTGAACCTCGTGGTGTTCCTAGTGAACACCTTCTTGAAAGTGAACGTGGCAAAGCTCTGGAAAGAGAGGGCTCCTCCGTGGGTATTCTCCTGCAAGGGATGGTTTCAGCCTTTCTTCCAGGAATGGGAGACAGGGGGAAGATTGAAGGATCTTCGCACACCACACGGGCATCTCCCGGCTTATGTTACCCCGGTTCTGAAAATGATCCGCCGGTGGGGTCTGGGAATGTGGGAGGTGAGGTCCCTCCCGAGGAAACTCCTTGATATGAGGGTCTTGCTTTCTCATTTTCAGAGTCCATTGGCCCTCAAAGACTGCCCAAGTCGGGATCTGGAGGTTGGGTTGAGTTTGTTAAATTCTAGCAGGATCCCCGAGAAGTACTGGGACTTGACTTGGCGCTGCTTCCATGGTAAGCTGTATGTGAGGGACAATTTGAAGTTCAGGAGCTCCGAGGACAGGAATTGCCCCCGTGAGGCTTGTGCTAACGTGCTGGAAAGCATGGAGCACTTCCTGCTTCATTGTCCCTTTAATACAGAGGTGTACAACAGGGTGGGGGCTTCCATTGGTTGGCCGCGGCTGGCTACTCTGTCCTACGCCGGGTGGGCCTATGGAGCGTTCGGAGACCTTGGGAGAAGGGACCGAGACACTTTATTCATAGTCAGCGCAGTGGTGAGGTATTTCACGTGGAACGCACGAGTTTTAGTCTCGACGCAGAGTAAAATCCTCCATGTAGATGAAGTCTGTAGGAACATCCTAGGTGACCTGGTGAAGGTACGTTCTCTGGAGTATGAAAGACTGGGTGCCCGGAGGGCGGCCCGTCTCTGGAGGGGCTTTTCCTTCAGGGTGCCTTAGTCCGGTAGTACTCCTATATCCTGGTGGTGGGCCGATGTCTTTCCACCCTAGATTTTTGTTTTGTATTTCTGTCTCCTGAATAGAAGGTTTGCCGGCATCGAACTTGAGCCTTGGATGGTGAGTGTGTAGGTTGTGTTCTGTATATATTGTATATAATGTATAATAGGGGGTTTTAGTTAGGTTGGGTGGGGGATTTGGGGGGGTTCTTCATCAGCGGTGATAAGAGGACTGATCTGGCCTGGTCCAGGCCCCGCCTGGGGAAAAACTTTGGGGCCTGATCCTAGCTCGGAGTAATCCTGAACTTTGTGGCCAGAGCTAGATCAGGGGTGGCGGGATAGTTAGTGTAGGGCTGTGTTTTATATATATATTAAAAAATTACAAAATATACAAAAAAAAAAAAAAAAAAGGTTTAAAATTGTTCATGTCACTATTGTATATATTGATATTTTTGGTTTTCTGTGGTGTGAATGAGGTGCGGTAAGGGGGTGACTAAGGTCAGGCAGTGGGACCAGTAGGTTAGTGTTAGTTCCCGGTTGTATATACGTTATATTAGGTTTAGTGTTTTATTGTATATAATCTTGTATATAGGATGGTGTTTTATGTGTATATAGGACGGTGTGAGTGTTGTGTGGGATTGTATATAGTAGTATGAATGAAGCTGGGCCGGGGGTCTTATAGGTTTTATAATAGTTATTTCCTGTATATATATATATATTCCTGCGGTGATTTATTTTGTTTCTATTTTCTGTGATTTGTCGTCTTGTTTTGTTCTTATGTTCGGTGTCCTGTAATGTATTATTGTTCTGTCATGTACTGTATATACAGGAGGAGTGGTACTGTGCAGTGTATATATACAGGAGGAGTGGTACTGTGCAGTGTATATATACAGGACAGGAGGAGTGGTACTGTGCAGTGTATATATACATACAGGAGGAGTGGTACTGTGCAGTGTATATATACAGGACAGGAGGAGTGGTACTGTGCAGTGTATATATACAGGAGGAGTGGTACTGTGCAGTGTATATATACAGGAGGAGTGGTACTGTGCAGTGTATATATACAGGAGGAGTGGTACTGTGCAGTGTATATATACAGGAGGAGTGGTACTGTGCATTGTATATATACAGGACAGGAGGAGTGGTACTGTGCAGTGTATATATACAGGACAGGAGGAGTGGTACTGTGCAGTGTATATATACAGGACAGGAGGAGTGGTACTGTGCAGTGTATATATACAGGACAGGAGGAGTGGTACTGTGCAGTGTGTATATACAGGACAGGAGGAGTGGTACTGTGCAGTGTATATATACAGGGGGAGTGGTACTGTGCAGTGTATATATACAGGACAGGAGGAGTGGTACTGTGCAGTGTATATATACATACAGGAGGAGTGGTACTGTGCAGTGTATATATACAGGAGGAGTGGTACTGTGCAGAGTATATATACAGGAGGAGTGGTACTGTGCAGTGTATATATACAGGACAGGAGGAGTGGTGCTGTGCAGTGTATATATACAGGACAGGAGGAGTGGTACTGTGCAGTGTATATATACAGGACAGGAGGAGTGGTACTGTGCAGTGTATATATACAGGAGGAGTGGTACTGTACAGTGTATATATACAGGACAGGAGGAGTGGTACTGTGCAGTGTATATATACAGGAGGAATGGTACTGTGCAGTGTATATATACAGGAGGAGTGGTACTGTGCAGTGTATATATATAGGACAGGAGGAGTGGTACTGTGCAGTGTATATATACAGGACAGGAGGAGCGGTACTGTGCAGTGTATATATACAGGACAGGAGGAGTGGTACTGTGCAGTGTATATATACAGGACAGGAGGAGTGGTACTGTGCAGTGTATATATATACAGGACAGGAGGAGTGTTACTGTGCAGTGTATATATATAAAGGACAGGAGGAGTGGTACTGTGCAGTGTATATATACAGGACAGGAGGAGTGGTACTGTGCAGTGTATATATACAGGACAGGAGGAGTGGTACTGTACAGTGTATATATACAGGACAGGAGGAGTGGTACTGTGCAGTGTATATATACAGGACAGGAGGAGTGGTACTGTGCAGTGTATATATACAGGACAGGAGGAGTGGTACTGTGCAGTGTATATATACAGGAGGAGTGGTACTGTGCAGTGTATATATACAGGAGGAGTGGTACTGTGCAGTGTATATATACAGGAGGAGTGGTACTGTGCAGTGTATATATACAGGAGGAGTGGTACTGTGCAGTGTATATATACAGGAGGAGTGGTGCTGTGCAGTGTATATATACAGGACAGGAGGAGTGGTACTGTGCAGTGTATATATACAGGAGGAGTAGTACTGTGCAGTGTATATATACAGGACAGGAGGAGTGGTGCTGTGCAGTGTATATATACAGGACAGGAGGAGCGGTACTGTGCAGTGTATATATACAGGACAGGAGGAGTGGTACTGTGCAGTGTATATATACAGGACAGGAGGAGTGGTACTGTGCAGTGTATATATATACAGGACAGGAGGAGTGGTACTGTGCAGTGTATATATATAAAGGACAGGAGGAGTGGTACTGTGCAGTGTATATATACAGGACAGGGGGAGTGGTACTGTGCAGTGTATATATACAGGACAGGAGGAGTGGTACTGTGCAGTGTATATATACAGGACAGGAGGAGCGGTACTGTGCAGTGTATATATACAGGACAGGAGGAGTGGTACTGTGCAGTGTATATATACAGGACCAGAGGAGTGGTACTGTGCAGTGCATATATACAGGACAGGAGGAGTGGTACTGTGCAGTGTATATATACAGGACAGGAGGAGTGGTACTGTGCAGTGTATATATATACAGGACAGGAGGAGTGGTACTGTGCAGTGTATATATACAGGACAGGAGGAGTGGTACTGTGCAGTGTATATATACAGGACAGGAGGAGTGGTACTGTGCAGTGTATATATACAGGAGAAGTGGTACTGTGCAGTGTATATATACAGGAGGAGTGGTACTGTGCAGTGTATATATACAGGACAGGAGGAGTGGTGCTGTGCAGTGTATATATACAGGACAGGAGGAGTGGTACTGTGCAGTGTATATATACAGGACAGGAGGAGTGGTACAGTGCAGTGTATATATACAGGACAGGAGGAGTGGTACTGTGCAGTGTATATATACAGGACAGGAGGAGTGGTACTGTGCAGTGTATATATACAGGACAGGAGGAGTGGTACTGTGCAGTGTATATATACAGGACAGGAGGAGTGGTACTGAGCAGTGTATATATACAGGAGGAGTGGTACTGTGCAGTGTATATATACAGGACAGGAGGAGTGGTACTGTGCAGTGTATATATATACAGGACAGGAGGAGTGGTACTGTGCAGTGTATATATATAAAGGACAGGAGGAGTGGTACTGTGCAGTGTATATATACAGGACAGGGGGAGTGGTACTGTGCAGTGTATATATACAGGACAGGAGGAGTGGTACTGTGCAGTGTATATATACAGGACAGGAGGAGCGGTACTGTGCAGTGTATACATACAGGACAGGAGGAGTGGTGCTGAGAGTAGCAGCTGTCTGTGGAGCTCAAGCACTTCCAGGAGGAGGGTCGTCGTCTGCCTCTCTTCTCCCCAGGGAGAGGCAGGCTTACTGGGAGGCCGGCATGGCTTCCCAGCCTCCTATCCCCCGGTCTATGCCGGCGGGGGAGAAGGAGCCTCAACAACCGGCCCAGGAGGGAGTGAGGAGATCGGGAAGGGTGAGGAAGAATACATCCACCTGCTCCAACCCCGAGACTGTTCACCGCCAGCCCAGAGAGGGAGACCGGGGCACCCCAGGCCCCAGGAACAAGAGCCCAGCAAGATCCTGGGGGGAGATGAGCTCCAGCGAGTCCACAAGTTCCTTCTCCTCCCGAGTGGTCGCCACGTTGCGAGAGTACGAGGACGCCGGCAAAGCACTAACCCAGCTGAAAGAGGAGCTGAGGGAGGCCCGGGTCCTGAACACCCGGGCGTCCAACAAGGAGAGACCCGCGACCTCCCAGAGGGTTAAAGCCCTCAGAGACGAGGTGGTCAGGTTAGTGCTCCTCCGGGAGGGGATTGAGAAAAGCGCAGGTCCCTTCCTGGAGAGGTTTAAGAACCAGCGGCGGTTCTCAGAAATGAAGGGGTTAAACACCTCAGGAGAACCGCCAGCCGGTGTCCTTAGTGAAGAGGAGGAGGAGGATGAAGAGGTGACTGGAGTCTCAGTTGCTGGAGCCAGTGAGGGGCAGAGCCGGAGCTCAAGTGGTCTCCCTGCAGGGCAGAGGACTCCCACAGCAGAGGCTGGAGTGTCGGGGGAGGAGGAGGAAGGAGGACTGCTGAGGGAGATCCGACTGCTGGAGTCTCCAGTGGACCTGACGCGGTTTTCCTTCGGTGAGGACAAACCAGTGGAGGAGACAGGGAAGAGGAAGAAGAAGAAGACCGGAGGAGCTGCACAGGAGGTGGTGAGTTATAAGTATGTACCAATGTCTGATGTTGCACCTGCCACCTTCTGTTTAAACCCCACCAAACCTAAAGGCACGGGCTCTGCAGTGGGCTCGAGGCAGAGGCAAGGTGGGGAGAGGAGGCGGACATCCGGCGATGCTGCCATCTGTGCGGGGAACAGTGCAGGGGGCGAGGCTGTGGAGGTACTCACAGCGCCGGACATAGGGAGTTCTGTGGAGTTTCCCACCCTGCCCTCTGCGGCTAAGCCGGTTATCACCGGGGCTGGGGGGGCAGGGAAGGATGTGAAAAACACATCAGCAAAGAACACTGGGCACACTGCTGCGACAGGGGGGCAGTGTGCCCCAGCGCCCAAAAAGGACACTAAGACCCCAAAGTCTGTGGGTGCAGGGCGGGCAGAGGTGCCGAGAAAACAGTCTGGCCAGAACAAGGACCAAAATGCTGCAGTAGGGGGGCGGGGCGCTCCAGCAGACGACCTGCAGAAAGCCAGCAGCAACCAAAGGGAAACGGGTGTGGTGCTGTAGGGAAAGGAGTCTCTGGGAGTGCTCCCCTCCCCCGGCCCAGCAGGTGTGAGTGCAGAGACACCAGACACAAGGGAGGAAGGAATGGAGGTGACTGTGGAAGGTTTAGAGAACAGCAGAGGTAATGGGGTGACAAGTAAAGAGAATAGAAATAGTGGTGTAGTGAATGATGGGAGTAATGGTGGAGCAGATGGTGAGAGTAATAGTGGAGCAGATGATGAGAGTAGTAGGAATGGTGGAATTAGTGGTACAGTGAATGATGATGCAGCAAATGGTGGGGGTAGTGGTGCAGTGAATGATGATGTAGCAAATGGTGGGGGTAGTGGTGGAATGAATGCTGGGAGTTGTGGGAATGGTGGGAGTTGTGGTGTAGCAAATGTTGGGGGTAGTGGTGTAATGAATGGTGGGAGTAATGGTCCTGCGAATGGTGTGAGTAGTAGTGGAGTGAACGATGGGAGTAATGGTCCTGCGAATGGTGTGAATAGTACTGGAGTGAATGGTGGGAGCAGCACTGGTGTTGGTGGGGGGGAAGTAGGTGCTGGTCCCGCTGTCCCCCCAGCATTGGCGGGGGCTTCAGCCCAAAGCTATTCAGAAGCTGTCAGTGCTGGGGGTAGTAGTGCGCCCTCGTCTGGTGGCCCTGGGGATGGTGACTTGCAACAGCAGCTCCTGGACGCCCTGAGGAGAGGGGAGAGCTCCATCACTGTAGAGGGGAGGGAGGTTGATCTGTCTTTCTGGATAGAGAGACATGGTCTTTCAGCCTTCCGAGATAGAGGGGCAGAGACTGTCTGGTCTCTGCCGACAACGGGGCAGAGGAGTAACCGTAGGAACGTGGTCCATCTCCAGTGGGTAAGCAAGGATGCCTGTCCTGATAGGTCGAAGGTGGTTGAGCTCCTGCTGGGGATGGGCTTTGCGGCATATGACATCTTTGCCTTGATCCATCCCTATGGGACCTCCTACTTCGATGTCAGCTTCGTGAGACCGGAGGGCCTTGAGCTTTTCTGGTCTCGCCATGAGCTGGCTCGGAGTCGCCCCGAATGGCATGGTCTCTTTCCCCTGGCAATAACTCGCCAAGATTCAGTCAGGAAAGTGACCGTTCTGACTAGTAACGAGTCGCTTTCCTGTATGGACATTACCACCTGGGTGAGTAGATACGGAGAGGTCACCAATATTCCCGAAAAGAATCTGGATGACCATGGTATCTGGTCAGGGGCCTGGACCTTCATGGTGAGATTGAAGGTTTCGGGAAACACTGTTACCCATATCCCCTCCTCAACCTTTTTGGGGAGGGATAGGATCTTGATTTTCTACCGGGGGCAGCCTAAGGTCTGTCACAGGTGCGGTAGCCCCACACACTTCAGTGCCCAGTGTACCACCCAGAAATGCGCACTGTGTGGGGACCTCGGTCATCTTGCTGCTGCCTGTCGCAGGATTAGGTGTAACTTGTGTGGTGACCTCGGTCACCCGTTCAGTCGCTGTCCGCGTTCCTTCGCCAATGCGGTCCTGAAAGCGGCGAGTGTGGGACAGGCGCAAGCCGGGACTAATCTTGCCGGTGAAGGGACCAGTAGGGGCGGGGGAGGCAGGGATCCGGTGAGGAGCAAGCTGCCGCCATCCACCATCAGGCGGCAGGAGAAGCGCCGTGGGGACAGGGGGCAGGGAGTAATGTCCCTAAACTCTGACCCAGGTACTTCACTTGCAGCCGAGGATCCTAAAGACAGTGAATTGAGCGAGGAAGTCAAGAGACTTGAAAGGGAAGAGCGAGAGGACGCCACGTCTTCCCAGGAACCCTCTTCTGGTGACAGTCTAGATGAGGGAGAGGGGGAGTGGTCACAGAAAAAGAAAAAGGGTAACAGGAAAACGGCCAGAGGTAGGAGGGGGACCAGGTCTCGAGCTGCCTCTTTGGAGTGCGACCCCTCTGACTCTCTGGCCATGATCCAAGCGCCATTGGAGGGTTCAGCCGCCCCCCCTCTGGTGGATCTCTCCAACCGGTTCGGGGCTCTCCAGGACCTCCCTCTGGAGGGGGGAAGTGGGGACCCGGGGCCGGAGGTTGCGGACAAGGTCGTTGGGGCTCAGGAGATGGCTGGGTCTTCCTCTCGGGGGGCAAATACAAAGCCCTCTGGGGGGATGACTAACCCAGGACCACCAGACGAGGGCAAGAATCTATGTAAGGAGAGAATGGATGAATCTGTTTGTCTTAAGCGCACTAAAAACCCGTCATTATCAGAGGAAGAGGTTGGGACTGTCAGTGGTGGGAAGAAAAAGGCTATCTAATTCAATCAATCATGATGGCGGCACCCACCCCGTTGACGCTGGCAACTATTAATGTTTGCAGCATAAAGTCAGATGCGGCAAGGTACACGGCCTTTCATTTTCTCGGCCAACTTGACGCCGACATTTTGTTTTTGCAGGAGACCAGGTTGACCGATATATCAACCTTGCATAAAGCAAGGCGGGAGTGGAGGCATGGGCCCTCCTACTGGTCTCTTGCGGCCGAGCCGTATAGCGGGGTGGCGGTCCTTTTTAAGACCGCAGCGGTTGAATGCAGACGAGTGATCGAATTAGAAATGGGGAGATGCTTGATCCTAGATGTCTCCATGGGGGGACAAGAGCTTCGGCTCATTAACATCTATGGTTCCCAGTCCAAGTGGGACCGCAAATGTCTCTTCCTGAAGATCAAACCTTTTTTATTTTCGAGTCGGCAGGTGGTCTTCGGAGGGGATTTCAACAATGTCACGAGATCCTGTGATAGAGGAGGTTCCGGAGACCGGCTGGCTTATGACTGCGTCGCGTTAAACAGGATAGTGAGTGAGGCTCGCCTGGTGGATGTCCACATCCGGCACAACCCGGGCGACACGGGATTCACCTTTTTTAGAGGTAGTCAGTGCAGGTCTAGGCTAGATAGGTTTTATTTGAAGGAGGAGGCCGTCTCTTCGCCGTTGTCGGTTGTGGAGGTGGAGTTCTCCGATCACTGTTTGATTATGTTTTCTCTCAACGTTACAGAGACTCCTCGGATGGGAAGAGGCTATTGGAAGCTGAATTCATCACTCCTTGAGGAAGAAGCTGTAAGACGGTCTTTTGAGGAATTCTTTCAGAGCCAGGTACCATTGCTGGGCCTAAGTAACACTAAGTCGGAGTGGTGGGAGATGTTCAAACATCGGGTGGCGAGATTCTTCCGGCAGCTCTCGAACCTCAGAAGCCTGAACAGGGATCGCCTGTATCAGAGCCTGAGGAGGAAACTCGAGCATCTTGTCTCGACTGGAGGTAGCCGCGAGGAGATCTCCAGAGTGAAGTCCTTGCTGAAGAGGTGTCAGTACGATAGGCACGCATCTTTGGTTTTCGAGAGGGACTACGGGAAGTACTGCTCGCCCGACCCTTACAGAAACTGTAAGATGTCAGTGAATAGTAAGATAGTGACGGGGCTGGTGGACAGTACGGGGTCCCTGAGAAGGTCCAGATCAGGGATCTTGGAGGTTGTCAGTTCCTACTACTCGCACCTCTTGGGAAGGAGGGAGCTTGATCGTGACGGGATGTCGGCTTTCCTGGCTGAATCTGTTCCTGAGCCAGGGGCTGACCTCTCGCTGGGAGATTTGGCAGAAGCGATCAAAGAAGAGGAAGTGAGACTGGCGATCGATGGGCTTAGGCCCAAAAAGTCGCCAGGTCCGGATGGCTTAACATCCGAGTTCTTTAGGACCTTTAGGGACTCTTTGGTCCCCCTCTTGACTCAGGTGTTTAACGAGTGTCTCTCCTCGGGCACTCTGCCGAGATCATTAAGGAGGTCAGCTTTGATCATTTTGTCAAAGGGTAAGGATCCGTCACGCATTGAGAACTGGCGTCCCATAGCACTTCTCAATGTGGACAGGAAGATTTTGGCTAAGATACTTTTCAACAGGCTGGTGAAGTTTGCACCCCGGCTCCTTTCGGAGGTTCAGCACTGTTGCGTTCCTGGCCGTAGCACTTTTAGTGCTGTTCTAGGTGTCCGAGAGGCCGTGGAGCAAGGCAGGGCGGGCCTCTGGAAGGGGTTCTTGCTGACCCTGGATCAGGCAAAAGCCTTTGATCGGGTTAACCACGAGTACCTCTGGTCCACTCTTTTGAGGTATGGTCTGCCTGGAGGGTTTGTGGACTGGCTTAAGACCTTGTATGCAGGGGCTGAGACTTTCCCTCTGGTGAATGGGTGGATTGGACGACCTTTTGGGGTAGGATCCGGTGTCCGTCAGGGCTGTCCTCTTAGCCCTTTGCTTTACGCGTTTGCGATCGATCCCTTCCTCAGAAGGATCGATTGTAGACCGTTGGCGGGGGTGCGGATGGGCGGGGCGGCACCGGAGACTATCCTGAGGGTGGTGGCCTACGCGGACGATGTCACCGTCTTTGTTTCTTCGCAAGAGGAGGCAGCAGCGGTGATGTCAGAAGTGGAGCGCTACTCGGAGGCATCCGGGTCCAAGGTCAGCCAGGATAAGTGTGAGAGTCTCTGGCTGGGAGGCGGAGATCCCGGGTTTGATCTTCCGGACACCCTCCCCGAACCCCAAGAACATGCCAAAGTCCTGGGCATCGAATTCGGCCAGGGTGATTACCCCACGAAAAACTGGGAAGGCAGAATCAAAGGTGTCGCCCAAAGAGTGGACCAATGGAGGGGTTGGTCTTTGACCCTGAGGGAAAGGGTTGGCCTGTGCAAAGCTTTCCTGCTCCCCTTGCTAATCTACCTGGGCAGCGTCTGTGTCTTGCCAGAGCCTCTCTGGACACGGGTCTACAGTCTGTTCTTCCAGATGTTATGGGGGAACAGACTGAACCTAGTCAAGCGGGAGGTCACTTACCGCACGAGGAGACTAGGGGGTTTGAATATGGTGAACCCCGTGGTGTTCCTAGTGAACACTTTCTTGAAGGTGAACGTGGCAAACCTCTGGAAAGAGAGGGCTCCTCCGTGGGTATTCTCCTGCAAGGGATGGTTTCAGCCTTTCTTCCAGGAATGGGAGACAGGGGGAAGATTGAAGGATCTTCGCACACCACACGGGCATCTCCCGGCTTATGTTACCCCGGTTCTGAAAATGATCCGCCGGTGGGGTCTGGGAATGTGGGAGGTGAGGTCCCTCCCGAGGAAACTCCTCGATATGAGGGTCTTGCTTTCTCATTTTCAGAGTCCATTGGCCTTCAAAGACTGCCCAAGTCGGGATGTGGAGGTTGGGTTGAGTTTGTTAAATTCTACCAGGATCCCCGAGAAGTACTGGGACTTGACTTGGCGCTGCTTCCATGGTAAGCTGTATGTGAGGGACAATTTGAAGTACAGGAGCTCCGAGGACAGGAATTGCCCCCGTGAGGCTTGTGCTAACGTGCTGGAAAGCATGGAGCACTTCCTGCTTCATTGTCCCTTTAATACAGAGGTGTACAACAGGGTGGGGGCTTCCATTGGTTGGCCGCGGCTGGCTACTCTGTCCTACGCCGGGTGGGCCTATGGAGCGTTCGGAGACCTTGGGAGAAGGGACCGAGACACTTTATTCATAGTCAGCGCAGTGGTCAGGTATTTCACGTGGAACGCACGAGTTTTAGTCTCGACGCAGAGTAAAATCCTCCATGTAGATGAAGTCTGTAGGAACATCCTAGGTGACCTGGTGAAGGTACGTTCTCTGGAGCATGAAAGACTGGGTGCCCGGAGGGCGGCCCGTCTCTGGAGGGGCTTTTCCTTCAGGGTGCCTTAGTCCGGTAGTACTCCTATATCCTGGTGGTGAGCTGATGTCTTTTCACCCTAGATTTTTGTTTTGTATTTCTGTCTCCTGAATAGAAGGTTTGCCGGCATCGAACTTGAGCCTTGGATGGTGAGTGTGTAGGTTGTGTTCTGTATATATTGTATATAATGTATAATAGGGGGTTTTAGTTAGGTTGGGTGGGGGATTTGGGGGGGTTTTCATCAGTGGTGATAAGAGGACTGATCTGGCCTGGTCCAGGCCCCGCCTGGGGAAAAACTTTGGGGCCTGATCCTAGCTCGGAGTAATCCTGAACTTTGTGGCCAGAGCTGGATCAGGGGTGGCGGGATAGTTAGTGTAGGGCTGTGTTTTATATATGTATTAAAAATTACAAAAAAAATATAAAATATTAAAAAAAAAAAAAAAAAAAAAAAAAAAAATTGTTCATGTCACTTTTGTATATATTGTTATTTTTGTTTTTCTGTGGTGTGAATGAGGTGCGGTAAGGGGGTGACTAAGGTCAGGCAGTGGGACCAGTAGGTTAGTGTTAGTTCCCGGTTGTATATACGTTATATTAGGTTTAGTGTTTTATTGTATATAATCTTGTATATAGGATGGTGTTTTATGTGTATATAGGACGGTGTGAGTGTTGTGTGGGGTTGTATATAGTAGTATGAATGAAGCTGGGCCGGGGGTCTTATAGGTTTTATAATAGTTATTTCCTGTATATATATATATATTCCTGCGGTGATTTATTTTGTTTCTATTTTCTGTGATTTGTCGTCTTGTTTTGTTCTTATGTTCGGTGTCCTGTAATGTATTATTGTTCTGTCATGTACTGTATATACAGGAGGAGTGGTGCTGTGCAGTGTATATATACAGGACAGGAGGAGTGGTACTGTGCAGTGTATACAGGACAGGAGGAGTGGTACTGTGCAGTGTATATATACATACAGGAGGAGTGGTGCTGTGCAGTGTATATATACAGGACAGGAGGAGTGGTACTGTGCAGTGTATATATACATACAGGAGGAGTGGTACTGTGCAGTGTATATATACAGGAGGAGTGGTACTGTGCAGTGTATATATACAGGAGGAGTGGTACTGTGCATTGTATATATACAGGAGGAGTGGTACTGTGCAGTGTATATATACAGGACAGGAGGAGTGGTACTGTGCAGTGTATATATACAGGAGGAGTGGTACTGTGCAGTGTATATATACATACAGGAGGAGTGGTACTGTGCATTGTATATATACAGGAGGAGTGGTACTGTGCAGTGTATATATACAGGACAGGAGGAGTGGTACTGTGCAGTGTATATATATACAGGACAGGAGGAGTGGTACTGTGCAGTGTATATATATAAAGGACAGGAGGAGTGGTACTGTGCAGTGTATATATACAGGACAGGGGGAGTGGTACTGTGCAGTGTATATATACAGGACAGGAGGAGTGGTACTGTGCAGTGTATATATAAAGGACAGGAGGAGCGGTACTGTGCAGTGTATATATACAGGACAGGAGGAGTGGTACTGTGCAGTGTATATATACAGGAGGAGTGGTACTGTGCAGTGTATATATACAGGAGGAGTGGTACTGTGCAGTGTATATATACAGGAGGAGTGGTGCTGTGCAGTGTATATATACAGGACAGGAGGAGTGGTACTGTGCAGTGTATATATACAGGAGGAGTAGTACTGTGCAGTGTATATATACAGGACAGGAGGAGTGGTGCTGTGCAGTGTATATATACAGGACAGGAGGAGCGGTACTGTGCAGTGTATATATACAGGAGGAGTGGTACTGTGCAGTGTATATATACAGGAGGAGTGGTGCTGTGCAGTGTATATATACAGGACAGGAGGAGTGGTACTGTGCAGTGTATATATACAGGAGGAGTAGTACTGTGCAGTGTATATATACAGGACAGGAGGAGTGGTGCTGTGCAGTGTATATATACAGGACAGGAGGAGCGGTACTGTGCAGTGTATATATACAGGACAGGAGGAGTGGTACTGTGCAGTGTATATATACAGGACAGGAGGAGTGGTACTGTGCAGTGTATATATATACAGGACAGGAGGAGTGGTACTGTGCAGTGTATATATATAAAGGACAGGAGGAGTGGTACTGTGCAGTGTATATATACAGGACAGGGGGAGTGGTACTGTGCAGTGTATATATACAGGACAGGAGGAGCGGTACTGTGCAGTGTATATATACAGGACAGGAGGAGTGGTACTGTGCAGTGTATATATACAGGACCAGAGGAGTGGTACTGTGCAGTGTATATATACAGGACAGGAGGAGTGGTACTGTGCAGTGTATATATACAGGACAGGAGGAGTGGTACTGTGCAGTGTATATATATACAGGACAGGAGGAGTGGTACTGTGCAGTGTATATATACAGGACAGGAGGAGTGGTACTGTGCAGTGTATATACACAGAACAGGAGGAGTGGTGCTGAGAGTAGCAGCTGTCTGTGGAGCTCAAGCACTTCCAGGAGGAGGGTTGTCGTCTGCCTCTCTTCTCCCCAGGGAGAGGCAGGCTTACTGGGAGGCCGGCATGGCTTCCCAGCCTCCTATCCCCCGGTCTATGCCGGCGGGGGAGAAGGAGCCTCAACAACCGGCCCAGGAGGGAGTGAGGAGATCGGGAAGGGTGAGGAAGAATACATCCACCTGCTCCAACCCCGAGACTGTTCACCGCCAGCCCAGAGAGGGAGACCGGGGCACCCCAGGCCCCAGGAACAAGAGCCCAGCAAGATCCTGGGGGGAGATGAGCTCCAGCGAGTCCACAAGTTCCTTCTCCTCCCGAGTGGTCGCCACGTTGAGAGAGTACGAGGACGCCGGCAAAGCACTAACCCAGCTGAAAGAGGAGCTGAGGGAGGCCCGGGTCCTGAACACCCGGGCGTCCAACAAGGAGAGACCCGCGACCTCCCAGAGGGTTAAAGCCCTCAGAGACGAGGTGGTCAGGTTAGTGCTCCTCCGGGAGGGGATTGAGAAAAGCGCAGGTCCCTTCCTGGAGAGGTTTAAGAACCAGCGGCGGTTCTCAGAAATGAAGGGGTTAAACACCTCAGGAGAACCGCCAGCCGGCGTCCTTAGTGAAGAGGAGGAGGAGGATGAAGAGGTGACTGGAGTCTCAGTTGCTGGAGCCAGTGAGGGGCAGAGCCGGAGCTCAAGTGGTCTCCCTGCAGGGCAGAGGACTCCCACAGCAGAGGCTGGAGTGTCGGGGGAGGAGGAGGAAGGAGGACTGCTGAGGGAGATCCGACTGCTGGAGTCTCCAGTGGACCTGACGCGGTTTTCCTTCGGTGAGGACAAACCAGTGGAGGAGACAGGGAAGAGGAAGAAGAAGAAGACCGGAGGAGCTGCACAGGAGGTGGTGAGTTATAAGTATGTACCAATGTCTGATGTTGCGCCTGCCACCTTCTGTTTAAACCCCACCAAACCTAAAGGCACGGGCTCTGCAGTGGGCTCGAGGCAGAGGCAAGGTGGGGAGAGGAGGCGGACGTCCGGCGATGCTGCCATCTGTGCGGGGAACAGTGCAGGGGGCGAGGCTGTGGAGGTACTCACAGCGCCGGACATAGGGAGTTCTGTGGAGTTTCCCACCCTGCCCTCTGCGGCTAAGCCGGTTATCACCGGGGCTGGGGGGGCAGGGAAGGATGTGAAAAACACATCAGCAAAGAACACTGGGCACACTGCTGCGACAGGGGGGCAGTGTGCCCCAGCGCCCAAAAAGGACACTAAGACCCCAAAGTCTGTGGGTGCAGGGCGGGCAGAGGTGCCGAGAAAACAGTCTGGCCAGAACAAGGACCAAAATGCTGCAGTAGGGGGGCGGGGCGCTCCAGCAGACAACCTGCAGAAAGCCAGCAGCAACCAAAGGGAAACGGGTGTGGTGCTGCAGGGAAAGGAGTCTCTGGAAGTGCTCCCCTCCCCCGGCCCAGCAGGTGTGAGTGCAGAGACACCAGACACAAGGGAGGAAGGAATGGAGGTGACTGTGGAAGGTGCAGAGAACAGCAGAGGTAATGGGGTGACAAGTAAAGAGAATAGAAATAGTGGTGTAGTGAATGATGGGAGTAATGGTGGAGCAGATGGTGAGAGTAATGGTGGAGCAGATGATGAGAGTAGTAGGAATGGTGGAATTAGTGGTACAGTGAATGATGATGCAGCAAATGGTGGGGGTAGTGGTGCAGTGAATGATGATGTAGCAAATGGTGGGGGTAGTGGTGGAATGAATGCTGGGAGTTGTGGGAATGGTGGGAGTTGTGGTGTAGCAAATGTTGGGGGTAGTGGTGTAATGAATGGTGGGAGTAATGGTCCTGCGAATGGTGTGAGTAGTAGTGGAGTGAACGATGGGAGTAATGGTCCTGCGAATGGTGTGAATAGTACTGGAGTGAATGGTGGGAGCAGCACTGGTGTTGGTGGGGGGGAAGTAGGTGCTGGTCCCGCTGCCCCCCCAGCATTGGCGGGGGCTTCAGCCCAAAGCTATTCAGGAGCTGTCAGTGCTGGGGGTAGTAGTGCGCCCTCGTCTGGTGGCCCTGGGGATGGTGACTTGCAACAGCAGCTCCTGGACGCCCTGAGGAGAGGGGAGAGCTCCATCACTGTAGAGGGGAGGGAGGTTGATCTGTCTTTCTGGATAGAGAGACATGGTCTTTCAGCCTTCCGAGATAGAGGGGCAGAGACTGTCTGGTCTCTGCCGACAACGGGGCAGAGGAGTAACCGTAGGAACGTGGTCCGTCTCCAGTGGGTAAGCAAGGATGCCTGTCCTGATAGGTCGAAGGTGGTTGAGCTCCTGCTGGGGATGGGCTTTGCGGCATATGACATCTTTGCCTTGATCCATCCCTATGGGACCTCCTACTTCGATGTCAGCTTCGTGAGACCAGAGGGCCTTGAGCTTTTCTGGTCTCGCCATGAGCTGGCTCGGAGTCGCCCCGAATGGCATGGTCTCTTTCCCCTGGCAATAACTCGCCAAGATTCAGTCAGGAAAGTGACCGTTCTGACTAGTAACGAGTCGCTTTCCTGTATGGACATTACCACCTGGGTGAGTAGATACGGAGAGGTCACCAATATTCCCGAAAAGAATCTGGATGACCATGGTATCTGGTCAGGGGCCTGGACCTTCATGGTGAGATTGAAGGTTTCGGGAAACACTGTTACCCATATCCCCTCCTCAACCTTTTTGGGGAGGGATAGGATCTTGATTTTCTACCGGGGGCAGCCTAAGGTCTGTCACAGGTGCGGTAGTCCCACACACTTCAGTGCGCAGTGTACCACCCAGAAATGCGCACTGTGTGGGGACCTCGGTCATCTTGCTGCTGCCTGTCGCAGGATTAGGTGTAACTTGTGTGGTGACCTCGGTCACCCGTTCAGTCGCTGTCCGCGTTCCTTCGCCAATGCAGTCCTGAAAGCGGCGAGTGTGGGACAGGCGCAAGCCGGGACTAATCTTGCCGGTGAAGGGACCAGTAGGGGCGGGGGAGGCAGGGATCCGGTGAGGAGCAAGCTGCCGCCATCCACCATCAGGCGGCAGGAGAAGCGCCGTGGGGACAGGGGGCAGGGAGTAATGTCCCTAAACTCTGACCCAGGTACTTCACTTGCAGCTGAGGATCCTAAAGACAGTGAATTGAGCGAGGAAGTCAAGAGACTTGAAAGGGAAGAGCGAGAGGACGCCACGTCTTCCCAGGAACCCTCTTCTGGTGACAGTCTAGATGAGGGAGAGGGGGAGTGGTCACAGAAAAAGAAAAAGGGTAACAGGAAAACGGCCAGAGGTAGGAGGGGGACCAGGTCTCGAGCTGCCTCTTTGGAGTGCGACCCCTCTGACTCTCTGGCCATGATCCAAGCGCCATTGGAGGGTTCAGCCGCCCCCCCTCTGGTGGATCTCTCCAACCGGTTCGGGGCTCTCCAGGACCTCCCTCTGGAGGGGGGAAGTGGGGACCCGGGGCCGGAGGTTGCGGACAAGGTGGTTGGGGCTCAGGAGATGGCTGGGTCTTCCTCTCGGGGGGCAAATACAAAGCCCTCTGGGGGGATGACTAACCCAGGACCACCAGACGAGGGCAAGAATCTATGTAAGGAGAGAATGGATGAATCTGTTTGTCTTAAGCGCACTAAAAACCCGTCATTATCAGAGGAAGAGGTTGGGACTGTCAGTGGTGGGAAGAAAAAGGCTATCTAATTCAATCAATCATGATGGCGGCACCCACCCCGTTGACGCTGGCAACTATTAATGTTTGCAGCATAAAGTCAGATGCGGCAAGGTACACGGCCTTTCATTTTCTCGGCCAACTTGACGCCGACATTTTGTTTTTGCAGGAGACCAGGTTGACCGATATATCAACCTTGCATAAAGCAAGGCGGGAGTGGAGGCATGGGCCCTCCTACTGGTCTCTTGCGGCCGAGCCGTATAGCGGGGTGGCGGTCCTTTTTAAGACCGCAGCGGTTGAATGCAGACGAGTGATCGAATTAGAAATGGGGAGATGCTTGATCCTAGATGTCTCCATGGGGGGACAAGAGCTTCGGCTCATTAACATCTATGGTTCCCAGTCCAAGTGGGACCGCAAATGTCTCTTCCTGAAGATCAAACCTTTTTTATTTTCGAGTCGGCAGGTGGTCTTCGGAGGGGATTTCAACAATGTCACGAGATCCTGTGATAGAGGAGGTTCCGGAGACCGGCTGGCTTATGACTGCGTCGCGTTAAACAGGATAGTGAGTGAGGCTCGCCTGGTGGATGTCCACATCCGGCACAACCCGGGCGACACGGGATTCACCTTTTTTAGAGGTAGTCAGTGCAGGTCTAGGCTAGATAGGTTTTATTTGAAGGAGGAGGCCGTCTCTTCGCCGTTGTCGGTTGTGGAGGTGGAGTTCTCCGATCACTGTTTGATTATGTTTTCTCTCAACGTTACAGAGACTCCTCGGATGGGAAGAGGCTATTGGAAGCTGAATTCATCACTCCTTGAGGAAGAAGCTGTAAGACGGTCTTTTGAGGAATTCTTTCAGAGCCAGGTACCATTGCTGGGCCTAAGTAACACTAAGTCGGAGTGGTGGGAGATGTTCAAACATCGGGTGGCGAGATTCTTCCGGCAGCTCTCGAACCTCAGAAGCCTAAACAGGGATCGCCTGTATCAGAGCCTGAGGAGGAAACTCGAGCATCTTGTCTCGACTGGAGGTAGCCGCGAGGAGATCTCCAGAGTGAAGTCCTTGCTGAAGAGGTGTCAGTACGATAGGCACGCATCTTTGGTTTTCGAGAGGGACTACGGGAAGTACTGCTCGCCCGACCCTTACAGAAACTGTAAGATGTCAGTGAATAGTAAGATAGTGACGGGGCTGGTGGACAGTACGGGGTCCCTGAGAAGGTCCAGATCAGGGATCTTGGAGGTTGTCAGTTCCTACTACTCGCACCTCTTGGGAAGGAGGGAGCTTGATCGTGACGGGATGTCGGCTTTCCTGGGTGAATCTGTTCCTGAGCCAGGGGCTGACCTCTCGCTGGGCGATTTGGCAGAAGCGATCAAAGAAGAGGAAGTGAGACTGGCGATCGATGGGCTTAGGCCCAAAAAGTCGCCAGGTCCGGATGGCTTAACATCCGAGTTCTTTAGGACCTTTAGGGACTCTTTGGTCCCCCTCTTGACTCAGGTGTTTAACGAGTGTCTCTCCTCGGGCACTCTGCCGAGATCATTAAGGAGGTCAGCTTTGATCATTTTGTCAAAGGGTAAGGATCCGTCACGCATTGAGAACTGGCGTCCCATAGCACTTCTCAATGTGGACAGGAAGATTTTGGCTAAGATACTTTTCAACAGGCTGGTGAAGTTTGCACCCCGGCTCCTTTCGGAGGTTCAGCACTGTTGCGTTCCTGGCCGTAGCACTTTTAGTGCTGTTCTCGGTGTCCGTGAGGCCGTGGAGCAAGGCAGGGCGGGCCTCTGGAAGGGGTTCTTGCTGACCCTGGATCAGGCAAAAGCCTTTGATCGGGTTAACCACGAGTACCTCTGGTCCACTCTTTTGAGGTATGGTCTGCCTGGAGGGTTTGTGGACTGGCTTAAGACCTTGTATGCAGGGGCTGAGACTTTCCCTCTGGTGAATGGGTGGATTGGACGACCTTTTGGGGTAGGATCCGGTGTCCGTCAGGGCTGTCCTCTTAGCCCTTTGCTTTACGCGTTTGCGATCGATCCCTTCCTCAGAAGGATCGATTGTAGACCGTTGGCGGGGGTGCGGATGGGCGGGGCGGCGCCGGAGACTATCCTGAGGGTGATGGCCTACGCGGACGATGTCACCGTCTTTGTTTCTTCGCAAGAGGAGGCAGCAGCGGTGATGTCAGAAGTGGAGCGCTACTCGGAGGCATCCGGGTCCAAGGTCAGCCAGGATAAGTGTGAGAGTCTCTGGCTGGGAGGCGGAGATCCCGGGTTTGATCTTCCGGACACCCTCCCCGAACCCCAAGAACATGCCAAAGTCCTGGGCATCGAATTCGGCCAGGGTGATTACCCCACGAAAAACTGGGAAGGCAGAATCAAAGGTGTCGCCCAAAGAGTGGACCAATGGAGGGGTTGGTCTTTGACCCTGAGGGAAAGGGTTGGCCTGTGCAAAGCTTTCCTGCTCCCCTTGCTAATCTACCTGGGCAGCGTCTGTGTCTTGCCAGAGCCTCTCTGGACACGGGTCTACAGTCTGTTCTTCCAGATGTTATGGGGGAACAGACTGAACCTAGTCAAGCGGGAGGTCACTTACCGCACGAGGAGACTAGGGGGTTTGAATATGGTGAACCCTGTGGTGTTCCTAGTGAACACTTTCTTGAAGGTGAACGTGGCAAACCTCTGGAAAGAGAGGGCTCCTCCGTGGGTATTCTCCTGCAAGGGATGGTTTCAGCCTTTCTTCCAGGAATGGGAGACAGGGGGAAGAGTGAAGGATCTCCGCACACCACACGGGCATCTCCCGGCTTATGTTAACCCGGTTCTGAAAATGATCCGCCGGTGGGGTCTGGGAATGTGGGAGGTGAGGTCCCTCCCGAGGAAACTCCTCGATATGAGGGTCTTGCTTCCTCATTTTCAGAGTCCATTGGCCCTCAAAGACTGCCCAAGTCGGGATCTGGAGGTTGGGTTGAGTTTGTTAAATTCTACCAGGATCCCCGAGAAGTACTGGGACTTGACTTGGCGCTGCTTCCATGGTAAGCTGTATGTGAGGGACAATTTGAAGTACAGGAGCTCCGAGGACAGGAATTGCCCCCGTGAGGCTTGTGCTAACGTGCTGGAAAGCATGGAGCACTTCCTGCTTCATTGTCCCTTTAATACAGAGGTGTACAACAGGGTGGGGGCTTCCATTGGTTGGCCGCGGCTGGCTACTCTGTCCTACGCCGGGTGGGCCTATGGAGCGTTCGGAGACCTTGGGAGAAGGGACCGAGACACTTTATTCATAGTCAGCGCAGTGGTCAGGTATTTCACGTGGAACGCACGAGTTTTAGTCTCGACGCAGAGTAAAATCCTCCATGTAGATGAAGTCTGTAGGAACATCCTAGGTGACCTGGTGAAGGTACGTTCTCTGGAGTATGAAAGACTGGGTGCCCGGAGGGCGGCCCGTCTCTGGAGGGGCTTTTCCTTCAGGGTGCCTTAGTCCGGTAGTACTCCTATATCCTGGTGGTGGGCTGATGTCTTTCCACCCTAGATTTTTGTTTTGTATTTCTGTCTCCTGAATAGAAGGTTTGCCGGCATCGAACTTGAGCCTTGGATGGTGAGTGTGTAGGTTGTGTTCTGTATATATTGTATATAATGTATAATAGGGGGTTTTAGTTAGGTTGGGTGGGGGATTTGGGGGGGTTCTTCATCAGCGGTGATAAGAGGACTGATCTGGCCTGGTCCAAGCCCCGCCTGGGGAAAAACTTTGGGGCCTGATCCTAGCTCGGAGTAATCCTGAACTTTGTGGCCAGAGCTGGATCAGGGGTGGCGGGATAGTTAGTGTAGGTCTGTGTTTTATGTATATATATTAAAAATTACAAAAAAAATATAAAATATAAAAAAAAAAAAAAAAAAAATTGTTCATGTCACTATTATATTGTTATTTTTGTTTTTCTGTGGTGTGAATGAGGTGCGGTAAGGGGGTGACTAAGGTCAGGCAGTGGGACCAGTAGGTTAGTGTTAGTTCCCGGTTGTATATACGTTATATTAGGTTTAGTGTTTTATTGTATATAATCTTGTATATAGGATGGTGTTTTATGTGTATATAGGACGGTGTGAGTGTTGTGTGGGATTGTATATAGTAGTATGAATGAAGCTGGGCCGGGGGTCTTATAGGTTTTATAATAGTTATTTCCTGTATATATATATATATATTCCTGCGGTGATTTATTTTGTTTCTATTTTCTGTGATTTGTCGTCTTGTTTTGTTCTTATGTTCGGTGTCCTGTAATGTATTATTGTTCTGTCATGTACTGTATATATACAGGAGGAGTGGTACTGTGCAGTGTATATATACAGGAGGAGTGGTACTGTGCAGTGTATATATACAGGAGGAGTGGTACTGTGCAGTGTATATATACAGGAGGAGTGGTACTGTGCAGTGTATATATACAGGAGGAGTGGTGCTGTGCAGTGTATATATACAGGACAGGAGGAGTGGTACTGTGCAGTGTATATATACAGGAGGAGTGGTACTGTGCAGTGTATATATACAGGAGGGGTGGTACTGTGCAGTGTATATATACAGGACAGGAGGAGTGGTACTGTGCAGTGTATATATACAGGAGGAGTGGTACTGTGCAGTGTATATATACAGGAGAAGTGGTACTGTGCAGTGTATATATACAGGAGGAGTGGTACTGTGCAGTGTATATATACAGGAGGAGTGGTGCTGTGCAGTGTATATATACAGGACAGGAGGAGTGGTACTGTGCAGTGTATATATACAGGACAGGAGGAGTGGTACTGTGCAGTGTATATATACAGGACAGGAGGAGTGGTACTGTACAGTGTATATATACAGGACAGGAGGAGTGGTACTGTGCAGTGTATATATACAGGAGGAGTGGTACTGTGCAGTGTATATATACAGGAGAAGTGGTACTGTGCAGTGTATATATACAGGAGGAGTGGTACTGTGCAGTGTATATATACAGGAGGAGTGGTGCTGTGCAGTGTATATATACAGGACAGGAGGAGTGGTACTGTGCAGTGTATATATACAGGACAGGAGGAGTGGTACTGTGCAGTGTATATATACAGGACAGGAGGAGTGGTACTGTACAGTGTATATATACAGGACAGGAGGAGTGGTACTGTGCAGTGTATATATACCGGACTGGAGGAGTGGTACTGTGCAGTGTATATATACAGGACAGGAGGAGTGGTACTGTACAGTGTATATATACAGGACAGGAGGAGTGGTACTGTGCAGTGTATATATACAGGACAGGAGGAGTGGTACTGTGCAGTGTATATATACAGGACAGGAGGAGTGGTACTGTACAGTGTATATATACAGGACAGGAGGAGTGGTACTGTGCAGTGTATATATACAGGACAGGAGGAGTGGTACTGTGCAGTGTATATATACAGGACAGGAGGAGTGGTACTGTGCAGTGTATATATACAGGACAGGGGGAGTGGTACTGTGCAGTGTATATATACTGGACAGGAGGAGTGGTACTGTGCAGTGTATACATACAGGAGGAGTGGTACTGTGCAGTGTATACATACAGGAGGAGTTTTACTGTGCAGTGTATATATACAGGACAGGAGGAGTGGTACTGTGCAGTGTATATATACCGGACTGGAGGAGTGGTACTGTGCAGTGTATATATACAGGACAGGAGGAGTGGTACTGTGCATTGTATATATACAGGAGGAGTGGTACTGTGCAGTGTATATATACAGGAGGAGTGGTACTGTGCAGTGTATATATACAGGACAGGAGGAGTGGTACTGTGCAGTGTATACATACAGGAGAAGTGGTACTGTGCAGTGTATACATACAGGAGGAGTGGTACTGTGCAGTGTATATATACAGGACAGGAGGAGTGGTACTGTGCAGTGTATATATACAGGACAGGAGGAGTGGTACTGAGCAGTGTATATATACAGGAGGAGTGGTACTGTGCAGGGTATATATACAGGAGGATCTGTACTGTGCAGTGTATATATACAGGAGGAGCTGTACTGTGCAGTGTATATATACAGGAGGAGCTGTATTGTGCAGAGTATATATACAGGAGGAGTGGTACTGTGCAGTGTATATATACAGGACAGGAGGAGTGGTACTGTGCAGTGTATGTATACAGGAGGAGTGGTACTGTGCAGTGTATATATACAGGAGGAGTGGTACTGTGCAGTGTATATATACAGGACAGGAGTGGTACTGTGCAGTGTATATATACAGGAGGAGTGGTACTGTGCAGTGTATACATACAGGAGGAGTGGTACTGTGCAGTATATATACAGGACAGGAGGAGTGGTACTGTGCAGTGTATATATACAGGACAGGAGGAGTGGTACTGTGCAGTGTATATATACAGGACAGGAGGAGTGGTGCTGTGCAGTGTATATATACAGGAGGAGTGGTACTGTGCAGTGTATATATACAGGACAGGAGGAGTGGTACTGTGCAGTGTATATATACAGGAGGAGTGGTACTGTGCAGTGTATATATACAGGAGGAGTGGTACTGTGCAGTGTATATATACAGGACAGGAGTGGTACTGTGCAGTGTATATATACAGGAGGAGTGGTACTGTGCAGTGTATACATACAGGAGGAGTGGTACTGTGCAGTATATATACAGGACAGGAGGAGTGGTACTGTGCAGTGTATATATACAGGACAGGAGGAGTGGTACTGTGCAGTGTATATATACAGGACAGGAGGAGTGGTACTGTGCAGTGTATATATACAGGACAGGAGGAGTGGTACTGTGCAGTGTATATATACAGGAGGAGTGGTACTGTGCAGTGTATATATACAGGACAGGAGGAGTGGTACTGTGCAGTGTATGTATACAGGACAGGAGGAGTGGTACTGTGCAGTGTATATATACAGGACAGGAGGAGTGGTACTGTGCAGTGTATATATACAGGACAGGAGGAGTGGTACTGTGCAGTGTATACATACAGGAGAAGTGGTACTGTGCAGTGTATACATACAGGAGGAGTGGTACTGTGCAGTGTATACATACAGGAGGAGTGGTACTGTGCAGTGTATATATACAGGAGGAGTGGTACTGTGCAGTGTATATATACAGGACAGGAGGAGTGGTACTGTGCAGTGTATACATACAGGAGAAGTGGTACTGTGCAGTGTATATATATATACAGGACAGGAGGAGTGGTACTGTGCAGTGTATATATACAGGAGGAGTGGTACTGTGCAGTGTATACATACAGGAGAAGTGGTACTGTGCAGTGTATACATACAGGAGGAGTGGTGCTGTGCAGTGTATACATACAGGAGGAGTGGTACTGTGCAGTGTATATATACAGGACAGGAGGAGTGGTACTGTGCCGTGTATATATACCGGAGGAATGGTACTGTGCAGTGTGTATATACAGGACAGGAGGAATGGTACTGTGCAGTGTATATATACAGGAGGAGTGGTACTGTGCAGTGTATATATACAGGACAGGAGGAGTGGTGCTGTGCAGTGTATATATACAGGACAGGAGGAGTGGTACTGTGCAGTGTATATATACAGGAGGAGTGGTACTGTGCAGTGTATATATACAGGAGGAGTGGTACTGTGCAGTGTATACATACAGGAGGAGTGGTACTGTGCAGTGTATATATACAGGACAGGAGGAGTGGTACTGTGCAGTGTATACATACAGGAGGAGTGGTACTGTGCAGTGTATATATACAGGACAGGAGGAGTGTACTGTGCAGTGTATATATACAGGACAGGAGGAGTGGTACTGTGCAGTGTATATATACAGGGCAGGAGGAGTGGTACTGTGCAGTGTATATATACAGGAGGAGTGGTACTGTGCAGTGTATATATACAGGACAGGGGGAGTGGTACTGTGCAGTGTATATATACAGGACAGGAGGAGTGGTACTGTGCAGTGTATATATACAGGACAGGAGGAGCGGTACTGTGCAGTGTATATATACAGGACAGGAGGAGTGGTACTGTGCAGTGTATATATACAGGACAGGAGGAGTGGTACTGTGCAGTGTATATATACAGGACAGGAGGAGTGGTACTGTGCAGTGTATATATACAGGACAGGAGGAGTGGTACTGTGCAGTGTATATATACAGGACAGGAGGAGTGGTACTGTGCAGTGTATACATACAGGAGGAGTGGTACTGTGCAGTGTATATATACAGGACAGGAGTGGTACTGTGCAGTGTATATATACAGAACAGGGGGAGTGGTACTGTGCAGTGTATATATACAGGACAGGAGGAGTGGTACTGTGCAGTATATATATACAGGACAGGAGGAGTGGTACTGTGCAGTGTATACATACAGGAGAAGTGGTACTGTGCAGTGTATATATATATACAGGACAGGAGGAGTGGTACTGTGCAGTGTATATATACAGGAGGAGTGGTACTGTGCAGTGTATACATACAGGAGAAGTGGTACTGTGCAGTGTATACATACAGGAGGAGTGGTGCTGTGCAGTGTATACATACAGGAGGAGTGGTACTGTGCAGTGTATATATACAGGACAGGAGGAGTGGTACTGTGCCGTGTATATATACCGGAGGAATGGTACTGTGCAGTGTGTATATACAGGACAGGAGGAATGGTACTGTGCAGTGTATATATACAGGAGGAGTGGTACTGTGCAGTGTATATATACAGGACAGGAGGAGTGGTGCTGTGCAGTGTATATATACAGGACAGGAGGAGTGGTACTGTGCAGTGTATATATACAGGAGGAGTGGTACTGTGCAGTGTATATATACAGGAGGAGTGGTACTGTGCAGTGTATACATACAGGAGGAGTGGTACTGTGCAGTGTATATATACAGGACAGGAGGAGTGGTACTGTGCAGTGTATACATACAGGAGGAGTGGTACTGTGCAGTGTATATATACAGGACAGGAGGAGTGTACTGTGCAGTGTATATATACAGGACAGGAGGAGTGGTACTGTGCAGTGTATATATACAGGGCAGGAGGAGTGGTACTGTGCAGTGTATATATACAGGAGGAGTGGTACTGTGCAGTGTATATATACAGGACAGGGGGAGTGGTACTGTGCAGTGTATATATACAGGACAGGAGGAGTGGTACTGTGCAGTGTATATATACAGGACAGGAGGAGCGGTACTGTGCAGTGTATATATACAGGACAGGAGGAGTGGTACTGTGCAGTGTATATATACAGGACAGGAGGAGTGGTACTGTGCAGTGTATATATACAGGACAGGAGGAGTGGTACTGTGCAGTGTATATATACAGGACAGGAGGAGTGGTACTGTGCAGTGTATATATACAGGACAGGAGGAGTGGTACTGTGCAGTGTATACATACAGGAGGAGTGGTACTGTGCAGTGTATATATACAGGACAGGAGTGGTACTGTGCAGTGTATATATACAGAACAGGGGGAGTGGTACTGTGCAGTGTATATATACAGGACAGGAGGAGTGGTACTGTGCAGTATATATATACAGGACAGGAGGAGTGGTACTGTGCAGTGTATATATACAGGACAGGAGTGGTACTGTGCAGTGTATATATACAGGACAGGGGGAGTGGTACTGTGCAGTGTATACATACAGGAGGAGTGGTGCTGTGCAGTGTATATATACAGGGCAGGAGGAGTGGTACTGTGCAGTGTATATATACAGGACAGGAGGAGTGGTACTGTGCAATGTATATATACAGGACAGGAGGAGTGGTACTGTGCAGTATATATATACAGGACAGGAGGAGTGGTACTGTGCAATGTATATATACCAGACAGGAGGAGTGGTACTGTGCAGTATATATATACAGGACAGGAGGAGTGGTACTGTGCAATGTATATATACAGGACAGGAGGAGTGGTACTGTGCAGTATATATATACAGGACAGGAGGAGTGGTACTGTGCAGTATATATATACAGGACAGGAGGAGTGGTACTGTGCAGTGTATATATGCAGGACAGGAGGAGTGATACTGTGCAGTGTATATATACAGGACAGGAGGAGTGGTACTGTGCAGTGTATATATACAGGACAGGAGGAGTGGTACTGTGCAGTATATATATACAGGACAGGAGGAGTGGTACTGTGCAGTATATATATACAGGACAGGAGGAGTGGTACTGTGCAATGTCTATACAGGTTGTCGTTCAGTGTACTGTGCGTAGTTGTCGGACCCCTCACAATCTCGAGAACGTGCTTTCTCCACCTGCAGAGTCTGTTGGGTGACATAAGCCATTGATTTCTAGGTATCGGGACATTCTGCTTGGCTCTGACGTCTCTTGCTTTCATCCACGTGAGTCTGCGGACAGAGGGCGCAGAGACCCCGCGATGTCCCGGACCGCCGCTCTCATAAGTATGTGCAAATTAACAGTGATATCTTGATAATGTAGAGCTCTCTCATCACGTTACGGAGGACACTCAGCTTTCAAGTGTCTTCACAAGGGCCATTGTAGACGAGGTGATTGTACTTTGCCGCTGCCTCCGTGTCATTACAGCCCCTCATTATCCTCCGCACACGTGGCTCATTACTAGACCGCAGCCAGGGAAAACTTCACGTGTCACTGTGCACGGCACAAGACCACATAACACGTGATTCCGTACTGGAAGGAGTCCAGAGAGTCCTAGATCCACCAACTATGTGTCATGGATTTACCGCGACAGAGAGGAGCCAGAAGACCCCGCCGTCTGAGTTCTCCTACTCCTGCACTGACTAGAAGCACTTCTCCTTCATATTAAATGGTTCAGGTTTCTTCTAGCAATACAGGGGTGAATCTGTTTAGTTGAGAGCTCCTGGAAGCTTACTGGGGTAATGCTCACAGCTGTTCAGTGTTGACCACTCCCCACTCCTATATATACTGGACTCTGGCAAGCAGTAATTGCCAGAGCTAGCTTCATTGCTTCATGGTTTAGGTGTTGGTGGAGAGTTGTTGTTTGAGAAAGCATTAGGTGGATTTATCTGAGACTGTTGGTTGGTTTTGGTTGTGTGCAAAAACTCTCCTTCTCCTACTCTGTTTTTTTCCCATCCTCCACTCCCGGTGTTCCCCTCTGTTGTTTGTGTGTGCATATTTGTATGAGTAGTATTTTCCTTTATCCCTGTTTGTATTACCTTGTTAGTCTGGTTGCTGTATTTCCATATGTCATGGAAATATTGAAAATCTTCCATCTCCCCTGTCATAGATATTAAGAAAATGTTAAAATGTCGCTCTCCTCAAGCCCCTCTTCATCTCCCCTCCCCTATAGTATTTGTCACAGGAGAAAAGCTGACCATCTAAAGAGCTGTCTGTATGCAAATTAGCAAACCCATGAGAAGTGGCTAGCAGGCAGCTACTAGCCCAAAGAGGTGGCAAACCCAATTAGCATGCGAGTGTGTTTTCCAGTGACACAGGCTTCCATTAAATCTACACCTGGGTGAGGAGGATGCAGCTCGTTAAGTTAAAACACTGGTCACAATAACCAGGACAATGCCCCACTGCAACTCCAGGATTTTCGGCATCGACATGAAATATGGAATATCTGAAGTTCCATACGTCCGATAATAATGGGAAGCGTATTTTTAGTGGCAGGGTCAGCTAAGGAACAATACACATCTTTTTCCGTATCTGTATGCCTTTCCGGGGAGCTGTGTCGCAAGAGTACCAGAATAACAGACTTTACCTACGCCATATGTAGGCTCTACAGAAAGGTAAATTCATAATGGAAAATATGGTATCACTTTCGGGCTTCTGCAATCAACCAGCAAGAAATTATCGCAGAAACCAGATGTTCTAATAAAAGTATTAAGGCTGGAGCCCCGCCCACATGAGGTAATCTCCGGGGGGGTGTGGCCAGGTCTCTCCCTTCGGCATAAAAGACACAGCCGAAGGGGTGGTCAGTGTTCATTGCCGGTGGGTATAGATTCTATAAGCAAAGGATCACGTTCGATTACGGTCAAATTGGAGCGCCCCCTCCAGCTATACTGAATCATCTCAGCGATCTCTATAGTAAGTCTTCTTTAATCCCTGGTTATTTTATTTGTGTAACTGTATATTTTGTATTGTAATGTCTCCTTTTGTTAAGCCTTTTGTAGATTTTTCCTAAACACTGCCTCCCTTTTGGATTAAATATAAAATTTAATAGTCCTGTTTCTTTTGTTTTGTAAACGTTCCCTCCCACGAAGCCATATACGCTACCAAAACGCAGGCGTCCGACCCGGCCTGTATTATATTTCAAATTGGGGTGGTGGTGACAGCGACTAATAATAGTTGGGCCATCGTAAAGCTGGCAGCAACCGTACTGGGGCTTATACACATATTCCATGAGTTGGAATCCGGAGGTGTGTATGTCATACGTTTTCTGCTCGCTTGCTGATAGCTACGTAGTGAGTAATCGGGATTGTGTGCGCGCGAATCCTGACAGAGTGACGGCAATGGTGAGATATTGTGTGATCTCCTGGGTGTCGTCGCTGGCGTCCCTGACACCATACACCACTACTCCCCTGTTCCCTGGGTGGGGGGAGGTAACAGACTAAAGGCAGATTCAGGAGCTCAACAAGGTACATGGCCATTGCGTCTTCACCATTAGAAGTTATCCGGGGAATAGGTATAGTTAGCGCGCCCCCTAGAGTTAGGGATGGGGAAGGAGTCTCTGGTTCCGAGATACCCAACAACAGAGTCGTGACACTATGCAGATGGATGAAGGAAGGGTCCCCAGCAGTACACAGTATTTCAGGCGGATTGTGTTTTATTCTATGCCTCTCCTTTGAATCACAGTTGGAGGAGGCACCAACATCGCCCTAATATATGGTCCACTATGATGTATGTGATTATCTGTCCACTTGAATCTCATTCTAAAAAACAGTGAGAATCTCCCTCACTATCATCAGGGTATGCAGATCCCCCAATGTCTCTTATCTAAGCCCCTTTATTCTCATGGATGGGATGGCAGAGGTTAACAGAACATGACCCCACAATGTCAGCAGTTGTGCCAAAATCAAAAATGCGATTGTCTAGATGTTGTGAAAATTGGAAAGATACGATCTGTGCCTCCTGAGGTAAAGAGTGTGCCGGCGACCTTGTGGTGATTTACCGGAATAGCTGACAATGTAATGAGCTGATGACACGACCGATACTTGTGTTTAGCATGGGAATGAAGAACCTGTTCTTTATGGACAGAAGCATGAGTTATTTATTTATTATAGCGCCATTTATTCCATGGCACTTTACATATGAAAAAGGGGGTATACATACAAGAACAATTACAATAATTTTGAACAAAAACACGATGGCGATTGGTACAGAAGGAGAGAGGACCCTGCCCGCGAGGGCTCACAGGCTACAGGGGATGGGTGAGGATACAGTAGGTGAGGGTAGAGCTGGTCGTGCAGCGGTATGGTGGAGTGAGGACCCTGCCCGCGAGGGCTCACAGGCTACAGGGGATGGGTGAGGATACAGTAGGTGAGGATACAGCTGGTCGTGCAGCGGTATGGTGGAGCGAGGACCCTGCCCGCGAGGGCTCACAGTCTACAGGGGATGGGTGAGGATACAGTAGGTGAGGATACAGCTGGTCGTGCAGCGGTATGGTGGAGCGAGGACCCTGCCCGCGAGGGCTCACAATCTACAAGGGATGGGTGAGGATACAGTAGGTGAGGGTAGAGCTGGTCGTGCAGAGGTATGGTGGAGCGAGGACCCTGCCCGCGAGGGCTCACAGTCTACAAGGGATGGGTGAGGATACAGTGGGTGAGGGTAGAGCTAGTCGTGCAGCGGTATGGTGGAGCGAGGACCCTGCCCGCGAGGGCTCACAGGCTACAGGGGATGGGTGAGGATACAGTAAGTGAGGGTAGAGCTGGTCGTGCAGCGGTATGGTGGAGCGAGGACACTGCCCGCGAGGGCTCACAGTCTACAGGGGATGGGTGAGGATACAGTAGGTGAGGGTAGAGCTGGTCGTGCAGCGGTATGGTGGAGCGAGGACCCTGCCCGCGAGGGCTCACAATCTACAAGGGATGGGTGAGGATACAGTAGGTGAGGATAGAGCTGGTCGTGCAGCGGTATGGTGGAGCGAGGACCCTGCCCGCGAGGGCTCACAGTCTACAAGGAATGGGTGAGGATATAGTAGGTGAGGGTAGAGCTGGATGTGCAGCGGTATGGTAGAGCGAGGACCCTGCCCACGAGGCCTCACAGTCTATAAGGGATGGGTGAGGATACAGTAGGTGAGGGTAGAGCTGGTCGTGCAGCGGTATGATGGAGCGAGGACCCTGCCCGCGAGGGCTCACAGTCTACAAGGGATGGGTGAGGATACAGTAGGTGAGGGTAGAGCTGGTCGTGCAGCAGTATGGTGGAGCGAGGACCCTGCCCGCGAGGGCTCACAATCTACAAGGGATGGGTGAGGATACAGTAGGTGAGGATAGAGCTGGTCGTGCAGCGGTATGGTGGAGCGAGGACCCTGCCCGCGAGGGCTCACAGTCTACAAGGAATGGGTGAGGATATAGTAGGTGAGGGTAGAGCTGGATGTGCAGCGGTATGGTAGAGCGAGGACCCTGCCCACGAGGCCTCACAGTCTATAAGGGATGGGTGAGGATACAGTAGGTGAGGGTAGAGCTGGTCGTGCAGCGGTATGATGGAGCGAGGACCCTGCCCGCGAGGGCTCACAGTCTACAAGGGATGGGTGAGGATACAGTAGGTGAGGGTAGAGCTGGTCGTGCAGCGGTATGGTGGAGCGAGGACCCTGCCCGCGAGGGCTCACAATCTACAAGGGATGGGTGAGGATACAGTAGGTGAGGATAGAGCTGGTCGTGCAGCGGTATGGTGGAGCGAGGACCCTGCCCGCGAGGGCTCACAGTCTACAAGGAATGGGTGAGGATATAGTAGGTGAGGGTAGAGCTGGATGTGCAGCGGTATGGTAGAGCGAGGACCCTGCCCACGAGGCCTCACAGTCTATAAGGGATGGGTGAGGATACAGTAGGTGAGGGTAGAGCTGGTCGTGCAGCGGTATGATGGAGCGAGGACCCTGCCCGCGAGGGCTCACAGTCTACAAGGGATGGGTGAGGATACAGTAGGTGAGGGTAGAGCTGGTCGTGCAGCAGTATGGTGGAGCGAGGACCCTGCCGCGAGGGCTCACAGTCTACAAGGAATGGGTGAGGATACAGTAGGTGAGGGTAGAGCTGGATGTGCAGCGGTATGGTGGAGCGAGGACCCTGCCCGCGAGGGCTCACAGTCTACAAGGGATGGGTGAGGATACAGTAGGTGAGGGTAGAGCTGGTCGTGCAGAGGTATGGTGGAGCGAGGACCCTGCCCGCGAGGGCTCACAGTCTACAAGGGATGGGTGAGGATACAGTGGGTGAGGGTAGAGCTGGTCGTGCAGCGGTATGGTGGAGCGAGGACCCTGCCCGCGAGGGCTCACAGTCTACAGGGGATGGGTGAGGATACAGTAGGTGAGGGTAGAGCTGGTCATGCAGCGGTATGGTGGAGAGAGGACCCTGCCCACGAGGGCTCACAGTCTACAGGGGATGGGTGAGGATACAGTAGGTGAGGGTAGAGCTGGTCGTGCAGCGGTATGGTGGAGCGAGGACCCTGCCCGCGAGGGCTCACAATCTACAAGGGATGGGTGAGGATGCAGTAGGTGAGGGTAGAGCTGGTTGTGCAGTGGTATGGTGGAGCAAGGACCCTGCCCGCGAGGGCTCACAGTCTACAAGGGATGGGTGAGGATACAGTAGGTGAGGGTAGAGCTGGTCGTGCAGCGGTATGGTGGAGCGAGGACCCTGCCGCGAGGGCTCACAGTCTACAAGGAATGGGTGAGGATACAGTAGGTGAGGGTAGAGCTGGATGTGCAGCGGTATGGTGGAGCGAGGACCCTGCCCGCGAGGGCTCACAGTCTACAAGGGATGGGTGAGGATACAGTAGGTGAGGGTAGAGCTGGTCGTGCAGAGGTATGGTAGAGCGAGGACCCTGCCCGCGAGGGCTCACAGTCTACAAGGGATGGGTGAGGATACAGTGGGTGAGGGTAGAGCTGTTCGTGCAGCGGTATGGTGGAGCGAGGACCCTGCCCGCGAGAGTTCACAGTCTACAGGGGATGGGTGAGGATACAGTAGGTGAGGGTAGAGCTGGTCGTGCAGAGGTATGGTGGAGCGAGGACCCTGCCCGCGAGGGCTCACAGTCTACAAGGGATGGGTGAGGATACAGTGGGTGAGGGTAGAGCTGGTCGTGCAGCGGTATGGTGGAGCGAGGACCCTGCCCGCGAGGGCTCACAGTCTACAGGGGATGGGTGAGGATACAGTAGGTGAGGGTAGAGCTGGTCATGCAGCGGTATGGTGGAGAGAGGACCCTGCCCACGAGGGCTCACAGTCTACAGGGGATGGGTGAGGATACAGTAGGTGAGGGTAGAGCTGGTCGTGCAGCGGTATGGTGGAGCGAGGACCCTGCCCGCGAGGGCTCACAATCTACAAGGGATGGGTGAGGATGCAGTAGGTGAGGGTAGAGCTGGTTGTGCAGTGGTATGGTGGAGCAAGGACCCTGCCCGCGAGGGCTCACAGTCTACAAGGGATGGGTGAGGATACAGTAGGTGAGGGTAGAGCTGGTCGTGCAGCGGTATGGTGGAGCGAGGACCCTGCCGCGAGGGCTCACAGTCTACAAGGAATGGGTGAGGATACAGTAGGTGAGGGTAGAGCTGGATGTGCAGCGGTATGGTGGAGCGAGGACCCTGCCCGCGAGGGCTCACAGTCTACAAGGGATGGGTGAGGATACAGTAGGTGAGGGTAGAGCTGGTCGTGCAGAGGTATGGTAGAGCGAGGACCCTGCCCGCGAGGGCTCACAGTCTACAAGGGATGGGTGAGGATACAGTGGGTGAGGGTAGAGCTGTTCGTGCAGCGGTATGGTGGAGCGAGGACCCTGCCCGCGAGAGTTCACAGTCTACAGGGGATGGGTGAGGATACAGTAGGTGAGGGTAGAGCTGGTCGTGCAGCGGTATGGTGGAGCGAGGACCCTGCCCGCGAGGGCTCACAGTCTACAAGGGATGGGTGAGGATACAGTAGGTGATGGCAGAGCTGGTCGTGCAGCGGTATGGTGGAGCGAGGACCCTGCCCGCGAGGGCTCACAGTCTACAGGGGATGGGTGAGGATACAGTAGGTGAGGGTAGAGCTGGTCGTGCAGCGGTATGGTGGAGCGAGGACCCTGCCCGCGAGGGCTCACAGGCTACAGGGGATGGGTGAGGATACAGTAAGTGAGGGTAGAGCTGGTCGTGCAGCGGTATGGTGGAGCGAGGACACTGCCTGCGAGGGCTCACAGTCTACAGGGGATGGGTGAGGATACAGTAGGTGAGGGTAGAGCTGGTCGTGCAGCGGTATGGTGGAGCGAGGACCCTGCCCGCGAGGGCTCACAATCTACAAGGGATGGGTGAGGATACAGTAGGTGAGGGTAGAGCTGGTCGTGCAGAGGTATGGTGGAGCGAGGACCCTGCCCGCGAGGGCTCACAGTCTACAAGGGATGGGTGAGGATACAGTAGGTGAGGGTAGAGCTGGTCGTGCAGCGGTATGGTGGAGCGAGGACCCTGCCCGCGAGGGCTCACAATCTACAAGGGATGGGTGAGGATACAGTAGGTGAGGATACAGCTGGTCGTGCAGCGGTATGGTGGAGCGAGGACCCTGCCCGCGAGGGCTCACAATCTATAAGGGATGGGTGAGGATACAGTAGGTGAGGGTAGAGCTGGTCGTGCAGAGGTATGGTGGAGCGAGGACCCTGCCCGCGAGGGCTCACAGTCTACAAGGGATGGGTGAGGATACAGTGGGTGAGGGTAGAGCTGGTCGTGCAGCGGTATGGTGGAGCGAGGACCCTGCCCGCGAGGGCTCACAGGCTACAGGGGATGGGTGAGGATACAGTAAGTGAGGGTAGAGCTGGTCGTGCAGCGGTATGGTGGAGCGAGGACACTGCCCGCGAGGGCTCACAGTCTACAGGGGATGGGTGAGGATACAGTAGGTGAGGGTAGAGCTGGTCGTGCAGCAGTATGGTGGAGCGAGGACCCTGCCCGCGAGGGCTCACAATCTACAAGGGATGGGTGAGGATACAGTAGGTGAGGATAGAGCTGGTCGTGCAGCGGTATGGTGGAGCGAGGACCCTGCCCGCGAGGGCTCACAGTCTACAAGGGATGGGTGAGGATACAGTAGGTGAGGGTAGAGCTGGTCGTGCAGCGGTATGGTGGAGCGAGGACCCTGCCCGCGAGGGCTCACAATCTACAAGGGATGGGTGAGGATACAGTAGGTGAGGATACAGCTGGTCGTGCAGCGGTATGGTGGAGCGAGGACCCTGCCCGCGAGGGCTCACAATCTATAAGGGATGGGTGAGGATACAGTAGGTGAGGGTAGAGCTGGTCGTGCAGAGGTATGGTGGAGCGAGGACCCTGCCCGCGAGGGCTCACAGTCTACAAGGGATGGGTGAGGATACAGTGGGTGAGGGTAGAGCTGGTCGTGCAGCGGTATGGTGGAGCGAGGACCCTGCCCGCGAGGGCTCACAGGCTACAGGGGATGGGTGAGGATACAGTAAGTGAGGGTAGAGCTGGTCGTGCAGCGGTATGGTGGAGCGAGGACACTGCCCGCGAGGGCTCACAGTCTACAGGGGATGGGTGAGGATACAGTAGGTGAGGGTAGAGCTGGTCGTGCAGCAGTATGGTGGAGCGAGGACCCTGCCCGCGAGGGCTCACAATCTACAAGGGATGGGTGAGGATACAGTAGGTGAGGATAGAGCTGGTCGTGCAGCGGTATGGTGGAGCGAGGACCCTGCCCGCGAGGGCTCACAGTCTACAAGGAATGGGTGAGGATATAGTAGGTGAGGGTAGAGCTGGATGTGCAGCGGTATGGTAGAGCGAGGACCCTGCCCACGAGGGCTCACAGTCTATAAGGGATGGGTGAGGATACAGTAGGTGAGGGTAGAGCTGGTCGTGCAGCGGTATGATGGAGCGAGGACCCTGCCCGCGAGGGCTCACAGTCTACAAGGGATGGGTGAGGATACAGTAGGTGAGGGTAGAGCTGGTCGTGCAGCGGTATGGTGGAGCGAGGACCCTGCCGCGAGGGCTCACAGTCTACAAGGAATGGGTGAGGATACAGTAGGTGAGGGTAGAGCTGGATGTGCAGTGGTATGATGGAGCGAGGACCCTGCCCGCGAGGGCTCACAGTCTACAAGGGATGGGTGAGGATACAGTAGGTGAGGGTAGAGCTGGTCGTGCAGAGGTATGGTGGAGCGAGGACCCTGCCCGCGAGGGCTCACAGTCTACAAGGGATGGGTGAGGATACAGTGGGTGAGGGTAGAGCTGGTCGTGCAGCGGTATGGTGGAGCGAGGACCCCGACCGCGAGGGCTCACAGGCTACAGGGGATGGGTGAGGATACAGTAATTGAGGGTAGAGCTGGTCGTGCAGCGGTATGGTGGAGCGAGGACACTGCCCACGAGGGCTCACAGTCTACAGGGAATGGGTGAGGATACAGTAGGTGAGGGTAGAGCTGGTCGTGCAGCGGTATGGTGGAGCGAGGACCCTGCCCGCGAGGGCTCACAATCTACAAGGGATGGGTGAGGATACAGTAGGTGAGGATGCAGCTGGTCATGCAGCGGTATGGTGGAGCAAGGACCCTGCCCGCGAGGGCTCACAATCTACAAGGGATGGGTGAGGATACAGTAGGTGAGGGTAGAGCTGGTCGTGCAGAGGTATGGTGGAGCGAGGACCCTGCCCGCGAGGGCTCACAGTCTACAAGGGATGGGTGAGAATACAGTGGGTGAGGGTAGAGCTGGTCGTGCAGCGGTATGGTGGAGGGAGGACCCTGCCCGCGAGGGCTCACAGGCTACAGGGGATGGGTGAGGATACAGTAAGTGAGGGTAGAGCTGGTCGTGCAGCGGTATGGTGGAGCGAGGACACTGCCCGCGAGGGCTCACAGTCTACAGGGGATGGGTGAGGATACAGTAGGTGAGGGTAGAGCTGGTCGTGCAGCGGTATGGTGGAGCGAGGACCCTGCCCGCGAGGGCTCACAATCTACAAGGGATGGGTGAGGATACAGTAGGTGAGGATAGAGCTGGTCGTGCAGCGGTATGGTGGAGCGAGGACCCTGCCCGCGAGGGCTCACAGTCTACAAGGAATGGGTGAGGATACAGTAGGTGAGGGTAGAGCTGGATGTGCAGCGGTATGGTAGAGCGAGGACCCTGCCCACGAGGGCTCACAGTCTATAAGGGATGGGTGAGGATACAGTAGGTGAGGGTAGAGCTGGTCGTGCAGCGGTATGATGGAGCGAGGACCCTGCCCGCGAGGGCTCACAGTCTACAAGGGATGGGTGAGGATACAGTAGGTGAGGGTAGAGCTGGTCGTGCAGCGGTATGGTGGAGCGAGGACACTGCCCGCGAGGGTTCACAGTCTACAGGGGATGGGTGAGGATACAATGGGTGAGGATACAGCTGGTCGTGCAGCTGTATGGTGGAGCGAGGACACTGCCCGCGAGGGCTCACAGTCTACAAGGAATGGGTGAGGATACAGTAGGTGAGGATACAGCTGGTCGTGCAGCGGTATGGTGGAGTGAGGACACTGCCCGCGAGGGCTCACAGTCTACAGGGGATGGGTGAGGATACAGTAGGTGAGGGTAGAGCTGGTCGTGCAGCTGTATGGTGGAGCGAGGACCCTGCCCGCGAGGGTTCACAGTCTACAGGGGATGGGTGAGGATATAGTAGGTGAGGGTAGAGCTGGTCATGCAGCGGTATGGTGGAGTGAGGACACTGCCCGCGAGAGCTCACAGTCTACAGGGGATGGGTGAGGATACAGTAGGTGAGGGTAGAGCTGGTCGTGCAGCTGTATGTTGGAGCGAGGACACTGCCCGCGAGGGCTCACAGTCTACAAGGAATAGGTGAGGATACAGTAGGTGAGGATAGAGCTGGTCATGCAGGGGTATGGTGGAGCGAGGACCCTGCCCGCGAGGGCTTACAGTCTACAGGGGATGGGTGAGGATACAGTAGCTGAGGGTAGAGCTGGTCGTGCAGCGGTATGGTGGAGCGGTTGTTACTGTAGGTTGTAGGCTTGTTGGAAGAGGTGGGTCTTCAGGTTCCTTTTGAAGGTTTCCACGGTAGGCGAGAGTCTGATGTGTTGGGGTAGAGAGTTCCAGAGTAGGGGCGATGCACGGGAGAAATCTTGTATGTGATTGTGGGAAGAGGAGATAAGAGGAGAGTAGAGAAGGAGATTTTGTGAGGATCGGAGGTTGCGTGCAGGTATGTACCGGGAGACTAGATCACAGATTTATGGAGGAGACAGGTTGTGGATGGCTTTGAATGCCAGGGTTAGGGTTTTGAACTGGAGTCTCTGGGCAATTTGGAGCCAGTGAAAGGATTGACAGAGAGGAGGGCCGGGGAATAGCGGGGGACAGGTGGATTAGTCGGGCAGCAGAGTTTAGGATTGATTGGAGGGGTGCGAGAGTGTTAGAAGGGAGGCCGCAGAGTAGGAGATTGCTGTAGTCGAGGCGGGAGATGATGAGGGCATGCACTAGGGTATTTGTAGATTCATGGTTGAGGAATGTGCGGATCCGGGAGATATTTTTGAGTTGGAGTCGGCAGGAAGTGGAAAGGGCTTGGATATGTGGTTTGAAGGAGAGATCAGAGTCCAGGTTTACCCTGAGGCAGCGAGCTTGCGGGACTGGGGAGATTGGACAGCCATTGACTTTGATAGATAGGTCAAATGCAGAAGGTTACGTTAAATGGGGGAATGATGATCATAAGGGGTGCACGCAGTGTGGGGTGCATGCATGTGTCCTCTTCACCAAAGTGTCCTATTCGACAAGTGTTTGACAGTCATTTCAATGGCAGTCATTCAGGGCAGGAGTCAGGTAACCCGCACTTTGTACTCTCTGCTAACTATGCACTTTATTCCTGCATCTATATTCCTGTTTGCTTTTATCATCCACATTGACTGCCCCATCCCCCCCCCTCCATCACCACTCATCCTCATATGCTCCTCTCTCCTACCCTCGGCCATGTACAGATCCCATGTTCTTTTTTTCAAATTTTCTGAAAAATCTCACTCTCTCATCCAAAGATATTGCACAGGAAACCATGTCACAAATCCATAAACTATCTGTTCTTTCTCTTTTTACTGCTACTACTCACTTCAGGGGATATCTCTCCTAACCCCGGTCCACCCTCCGCCAACCTCAAACCCCCCCATCTGACATTGAAACCCTGCTAACCTTAATAACATCAGTTGTACTCCTTCATCTCCCTCCTTCAACTGTGCACTGTGGAATCCACGGTCTGTATGTAACAAGCTTTCTTTCCTGCACAATTACTTTCTGACCAACTCTCTCAATCTGCTGGCCCTCACTGAAACCTGGATCCAGGATTCTGACACTGTCTCCCCTGCCGCTATTTCTCATGGCGGCTTGCATTTTTCCCATTCCCCGAGACCTGCGAACAGACTTGGTGGTGGAGTCGGCTTACTTCTGTCCCCACAATTCACCTTCCAGGGCATCCCCCCAGTTCCATCACTCTCCTTCCCGTCTTTTGAGGTCCACATCATCAGGCTCTTCCATCCATATAGCGGTCGTATACCTTCCCCCAGGCTCACCCACCCAGTTCCTTGACTATTTTTCTGCCTGGCTGCCGCACTTCATGTCCTCAGATTTACCAACCCTTATCCTGGGAGACTTCAACATCCCCATAAACAGCCCCACCTCCTCATCTGCATCCCAGCTTCTATCTTTAACCACTTCTCTTGGCCTCTCACAGCTTTCAACCTCTGAGACACACAAAGACGAAAACACCCTTGATCTGGTCTTTGTCCTTTGTTCAATCTCCTACCTAGATAACTCCCCTCTTCCCCTCTCTGATCATAACATTCTCTCCTTCACGCTCACAACTCCTCGCCCACCCCAGCACACTCCTACCTATCACACATTCAGAAATCTACCAGCCATTAACCCTCATACACTTACAGACTCCCTTCACTCATCACTGTCCCCAATCTCCTTTTTCCTGTCCTGATCTGGCTGTAAACCACTACAACAACACTCTCAGAAGCACGCTGGACCAAGTAGCACCCCTCACCCTTAGAACCTCTAAACACAGAGTAAAAGAGCCCTGGCTCACACCGCAAACCCGACTTCTCCAGCAATGCTCTAGAAGTGCCGAACGCCTATGGAGGAAAACTCGCACACTAGAAACTTTATCCACTATAAATTTATGTTAAAAACCTATAACTCTGCCCTTCACCTCGCCAAACAGACCTTCTTCACCACCATGATCTCCTCACTATCCAACCCCAAAAAACTCTTCGACACCTTTCACTCCCTCCTCAGTCCTAAAGCGCAGGCCCCCATCACGGACATTTGTGCTGAAGACTTGGCCTCCTACTTCACAGAGAAAATGGACACCATCCGTCAGGAAATCAGCTCCCAGCTACCAAGTGTGGTGACTCCCATCCCTCCCCACATCTCCTCTGGATCACTCTCCACATTTGACCTACTCACAGAAGAAGAAGTCTCCAGGCTCCTCTATTCTTCTCATCCCACTACATGCACACTGACCCCATTCCCTCACATCTACTCCAGTCTCTCTCTTCAGTCGTCACTACTCACCTAACTAAAATCTTCAACCTCTCCCTCTCTTCTGGTATCTTCCCCTCCTCCTTCAAACACTCCATCATTACTCCATTATTAAAAAACCCTCTCTTGACCCTTCCTGCACAAACAACTACAGACCAGTCTCCAATCTCCCCTTCATCTCTAAACTCTTGGAGCGCCTGGTCTACTCCCGCCTTACCCTTACCTCTCCATTCACTCTCTTCTAGACCCATCACAGTCCGGCTTCCACCCCCTACATTCTACAGAATCCACACTCATCAAAGTAACCAATGACCTTCTGGCAGCAAAACGTAATGGTGACCGCTCTCTGCTCATTCTTCTTGACCTCTCTGCAACTTTCGACACCGTTGACCACCACCTCCTACTCTCTATGCTCCACTCAATCGGCATAAAGTACACTGCTCTCTCCTGGTTCTCCTCCTACCTATCTGACCGCTCTTTCAGTGTATCGTTCACTGGCCGCACTTCTTCCCACCTTCCTCTCACTATTGGGGTTCCTCAGGGTTCAGTCCTTGGCCCTTTTCTCTTCTCTCTCTACACAACCCCAATTAGACACACCATCAGCAAATTTGGCCTTCAGTGCCATCTTTATGCTGATGACACACAACTATACACCTCATCCCCTGACCTTGCCCCCGCTGTACTACAGAACACCAGTGACTGTCTGGCCGCTGTTTCCAACATCATGTCCGCTCTCTATCTGAAACTCAACCTCTCAAAACCTGAACTTCTTCTGCTCCCGCGGTCTACTCACCTCCCTAAATTTGACATCCGTGTCTGGCACCACAATAACGCCGAGCCAGCAGGCGCGCTGTCTGGTCATTGTGTTTGACCCCAATCTTTCCATCACCTTCCACATACAATCCCATTGCCCGCTCTTGTCGCTTGCACCTGAAGAACATCTCTATAGAATTCACCCCTTTCTCAACTTGGAAACAACAAACACCCTCACTGTTGCCCTGATCCACTCCCGCCTTGACTACTGTAACTCTCTATTAATTGGCCTCCCCCTCACTCGACTTCCCCCCCTCCAGTCCATCCTTAATGCTGCAGCCAGGGTCATCTATCTGGCTAATCGTTACTCAGACGCTTCCGCTCTGTGCCAGTCATTGCACTGGCTGCCCATGAATTATAGGATCCGATTTAAATTGCTTGTTCTCACCCACAAAGCTCTCCACAGTATAGCACCCCTCTACATCTCTTCCCTCATTTCTGTTTATCGGCCTACCCGTTCTCTACGCTCCGCAAGCGACTTTCGACGAACATCCGCACTAATCCGAACCTCCCACTCCCGTCTTCAAGACTTCTCCCGAGCTGCACCTATTCTTTGGAATGCTCTACCCCAAGAAATTAGGATGAACCACAACTTACAGTTTTAGGCACTCCCTAAAAACACACCTGTTTAGGGCGACCTACCACATTCCCTAATCAAAGTCCTTTTATATTCTTATAGCCCATTCATTATTTCTCCAAACATAAGTCTCCACCCAACCCAAAAGCACCACAGATACTGGCAGGTGATGAGCTGATACAGCCTTTATCTATCCCTCATCCCCTCAAGATGGCCGGACCATCATTGTAAATAAGCCCCTGTACTTTGTGTCACCCCCATCTCTTTGTAGATTGTAAGTTCTTACGAGCAGGGTCGTCGTTATTTTTGCTTTAATTATTGGATTATCTTTGTTACTTATGACTGTTGTATAATGACCAGTCCACAGCTTAATGGCGGTTTCCTCTTATCTTTACTTGCGGTGGTTAGGCAGACCGGGGCACGGGTACTAGCTGGTAGTAAAGGTCCGGGCGGCCTGGAAGCAAGTTAGGAATCCACCTCACCAGATGAAGTTGGAGGCCTTCCCTTTGCGCTAATCTCTTTGGCCCTGCTGCTTATAGATGTGCTGTGGCCCTCGTCCCTGAGTAAAACGTCTTTGTGCTCACCCGTATGGCAGGCAGCTCGGGCCTTCCTGGAGTGTCGTTCCCACGTGGCGGTGCTGGGCCCTATGTGCTGCTCAGCCTCCGGGTGTCTGATGGGGCCAGGAGACCTACAGTCTCCTGCCCTCCGGTTTCTGCTGCTGGGCCTTCAGAGCCCCACAACCTCGGACTCCAGTTTCCATTTCTTTTACGCTCCTCTCTGGGGTGAGCTGCCTTACAGCTCCACTCCCCAGGTCCTTCCTCGTCGCTGTCCTGTCTTCAACTCCTCTCACTAACTCTAACCCCGCCTCCAGATTCCAGTTGCTAAGGGGAGGAGCTCCCCTTTCTGGTCTGGAGCCAGGAAAGTGTTGCATGCTGGTAAACCTGACTAGGGGACCCCTGCTTGCTTCCAGGAATGGCATCACCCCTTGTGAGGGAGGCAATGCCACTGTGGCAACCAGACTCCTGGGATGCCACAAAGGCATGTTTGAAGCATGAGGGAAAGACACCAGTTGTTAGTGTACAGGTTGAAAAGGTGGGTTAGGGTTCTGATGAAGACTGTGGTAAGGTTAGGGATGAGGTGGGACAGGATTGGGTCAAGTTCACAGGTGGTGAGGTGTGAGATGAGAGGAGAGGGAGGAGGGGCTGGGAGATGGAGGAGAGAATTAAAAGTGTTGAATAGCTGTTTAGGGTTGTGAGACAGGGAAGATATGAGAAATTAGAAATATGTTTGTTTTGCTGTAGTGAGTGTGAACTTGAAAGTAGTAAGGGACTGCTTGAATGCGATGAAGTGCTCGTTAGAGTGGGACCTTTTCCATCTCCGCTCAGCAACTCTGGAAGCCCGGCTCAGTTCTTTAGTCATGTTGGTGTGCCAGGGTTGCATGTTGATTGTGCGAGCTTTGGTATGTGTGAGGGAGTCGACCGAATTGAGAGCTGCAGTTGTTGTGGTGTTATATAAAGCGGCAGCAACATCTGCATTGTGTAGGGAATTTATGTCTGTAAGAAGGAGCAGGGCTTCAGAGAGTGAGTGTAGGTCAAGGTGTTTGAGATTTCTCTGAGGGTGTGCAGGTTTGTGGAGTGGGGATTGTGGACCTGGAGAGGAGAGGGCAGAGAATGTTAGTAGGTTGTGCTCAGATAGAGGGAGAGGTGAGTTAGAGAGGTTAGATAGGGAAAAGAGGCGGGTGAAGATGAGGTCCAGTGTGTGGCCATCTTTGTGAGTGGCTGCGGAAGACCATTGAGCGAGGCCGAAGGAGGAAGTGAGAGATAGAAGATTAGAGACAGGAGAGTGGGACGGGGATCAATGAGGATGTTGAAGTCGCCTATGTTAATATTGGGGATGTCAGAGGAAAGGAAGTGAAGTAGCCAGGTGGTGAAGAAAGTGGTGGCTATCCTGGGGGGCTGTAAATGACAGCCAGTTGGAGGGGAAGTAGATGCGTACACAGTGCACCTCAAAAGAGGGGTGGCAGTGGGATTTGGGTGAAGGAGCAGTTATCTGACATGAGAAAACCTACTCCTCCGCCATGCTTGCCGCTGGGGTGGGGTATGTGGGAAGGTGGAACCCTCAGTGCGAAAGTGCAGCTGGAGAGGCTGTGTCTGAGGGGGTGAGCCAGGTTTTGTTGATGCCGAGGAAGGAAGTTTGTTAGTAATGAAAAGATCATGGATGTATGAGAGTTTGTTGCAGACAGAGCGAGCGTTCCATAGAGCTCCTGTTAGTGGGACTCGGGAAGTGGGGGCTAGGCGGATGGGTATAAGGTTAGAAGGGTTGCAAGAGTTTGTGATAGATTGTGGATAGGAGTTGGATGTGACTGTAGGGATGTGGTGAGGAGGAACAGAGAAAATGTTAGTAGGTGGGAGCAGGAGAGAGCATGAGGTGGCTGTCTGTGTTTGGAGACACAGGATTGTATGTTGAGGAATAGTTCTGAGGAGGAAGTGACATGGATGGGGAGGATTGAGGGAGAGATGAAGAGTTCATTACTAGGTGCAGGGATTAGGGGGGTTAGTAGAAAGTGGAGGACTATAGGGGAGAGAGTGAAAACAAACAGAAACATTGTGTACTTCACCTGGGTATTCAGTTACCTTTTATTCCCTTCAGGATCAATTCAGGTCTAATTCACACATCACACTTGTCTGACACACTTGTGTGATACACTGCACCGCAGACTCACTACTCACAATATATCTGCTAGCAAATACATCCAGGTGTGAAGCAGAGGGGAGAGGCCTCTGACCCAGCTTTATCAGATAATTACAAACTGAGCCAGATGCGGGATATAACACAGGGAAAGTAAAAACAGGCTGGTCATAAAGAAAAGTGGTGAACTGTGGTCGTACGGGGTTCGCTTACAAACATAGGAGGTAGTTGGAAAGCTAGGTGACATACATGTACCAGGTCTAAGTGCAAGCATATCGAATAATGGCAGTCTCTGTCCACATGTGCCAGGTCTAAGTGCAAACATATCGAATAATGGCAGCCACTGTCCACATGTACCAGGTCTAAGTGCAAACATATCGAATAATGGTGGCCACTGTCCACATGTACCAGGTCTAAGTGCAAACATATCGAATAATGGCAGCCACTGTCCACATGTACCAGGTCTAAGTGCAAACATATCGAATAATGGTGGCCACTGTCCACATGTACCTGGACTAAGTGCAAACATATCGAATAATGGTGGCCACTGTCCACATGTACCAGGACTAAGTGCAAACATATCGAATAATGGTGGCCACTGTCCACATGTACCAGGTCTAAGTGCAAACATATCGAATAATGGCAGCCACTGTCCACATGTACCAGGTCTAAGTGCAAACATATATAATAATAGTGGCCACTGTCCACATGTACCAGGTCTAAGTGCAAACATCGAATAATGCCAGCCACTGTCCACATGTACCAGGTCTAAGTGCAAACATATCGAATAATGGTGGCCACTGTCCACATGTACCAGGTCTAAGTGCCAACATATCGAATAATGGTGGCCACTGTTCACACGTTCTGAGACTGAATGCATGCTCAGCCAAATAGGAATAATTGTGGTCTGTGTCCACAGCTGCCAGGACTGAATGTAGAATTGACCAATCATGATGATTATTGGTGACCACTGTCCACACGTACCGGTATCAAGCGCAAATCCAATCAGACTTGATGGCTGTCATCCATCAAGATCTCCGTTTCTCCAGCTCCATATTTTAATCGTGCGGCCAAAGAATAAAACTTAATCTACCAGGGACAACGTCAAGGGGCAGGGCCGTGAGTAAGCCGGCGTCCCTGCACAGAGGGGGAAGCAGACACCATGCAGGGGAGTCGGCCATTGCACCACAGGAGGAGAGGTATGAAAGGACGAATGAAGGAAATCCATGAAGGAAGGAGAAGTATCAAGAAAGAATCGTAAATGGTGGAGAAACAGAATGAAAGGCACGAGGGTTGAGAAGTTTGAAGAATTGAGGAATATGAAGAATGGAGAAGTATAAAGGAAATAAAACAATAAGCCAAAGTATGAAGAAAGGAGAAGTGTAAACGAAGGCAAAGTATTAAGGTAAGAGAAATATGAAGGAAAGAGAAGTATGAAATAAGAAGCATTAATAAATGATGAGTATGGAGAGAAACATGAAACGAGAAGAAGTGAGATGGAAGGAAAATTATGACGGAAGGCGTAGGATAGGGCAATAAAAGCTATAAAGATAGGAGAAGCCTGAAGGATTAATGGTAGAGAAACACGATGGAAGAAGAAAAATGAAAGAGGTGTTACGGAAGGAAAAACATGGAAGGAGCATAAGTATGAAGAAAGAGGAACCATGAATTGAAGAAGTACGAAGACACACGAAAGTAGAAATATTAACAAAGAAAGCATGAAGGAGGGAAACAAAAATATGAAGGAAGGGAAAGTATGAAGGAAGGGAAAGTATAAAGGAAGGAAAGTATGAAGGAAGGGAAAGTATGAAGGAAGGGAAAGTATAAAGGAAGGGAAAGTATAAAGGAAGGGAAAGTATGAAGGAAGGAAAGTATGAAGGAAGGGAAAGTATGAAGGAAGGGAAAGTATAAAGGAAGGAAAGTATGAAGGAAGGGAAAGTATGAAGGAAGGGAAAGTATGAAGGAAGGGAAAGTATAAAGGAAGGAAAGTATGAAGGAAGGGAAAGTATGAAGGAAGGGAAAGTATAAAGGAAGGGAAAGTATGAAGGAAGGGAAAGTATGAAGGAAGGAAAGTATGAAGGAAGGGAAAGTATAAAGGAAGGAAAGTATGAAGGAAGGGAAAGTATGAAGGAAGGGAAAGTATAAAGGAAGGGAAAGTATGAAGGAAGGAAAGTATGAAGGAAGGGAAAGTATGAAGGAAGGGAAAGTATAAAGGAAGGAAAGTATGAAGGAAGGGAAAGTATGAAGGAAGGAAAGTATGAAGGAAGGGAAAGTATGAAGGAAGGGAAAGTATAAAGGAAGGGAAAGTATGAAGGAAGGGAAAGTATGAAGGAAGGGAAAGTATGAAGGAAGGGAAAGTATGAAGGAAGGAAAGTATGAAGGAAGGGAAAGTATGAAGGAAGGGAAAGTATGAAGGAAGGGAAAGTATGAAGGAAGGAAAGTATGAAGGAAGGGAAAGTATGAAGGAAGGGAAAGTATGAAGGAAGGAAAGTATGAAGGAAGGGAAAGTATAAAGGAAGGGAAAGTATGAAGGAAGGAAAGTATGAAGGAAAGGAAAGTATGAAGGAAGGAAAGTATGAAGGATGGGAAAGTATGAAGGAAGGGAAAGTATAAAGGAAGGGAAAGTATGAAGGAAGGGAAAGTATGAAGGAAGGGAAGTATGAAGGAAGGGAAAGTATGAAGGAAGGGAAGTATGAAGGAAGGGAAAGTATGAAGGAAGGAAAGTATGAAGGAAGGGAAAGTATGGAGGAAGGGAAAGTATAAAGGAAGGGAAGTATGAAGGAAGGGAAAGTATAAAGGAAGGGAAAGTATGAAGGAAGGGAAAGTATGAAGGATGGGAAGTATGAAGGAAGGGAAGTATGAAGGAAGGGAAAGTATGAAGGAAGGGAAGTATGAAGGAAGGGAATGTATGAAGGAAGGGAAAGTATAAAGGAAGGGAAAGTATGAAGGAAGGAAAGTATGAAGGAAGGGAAAGTATGAAGGAAGGGAAAGTATGAAGGAAGGGAAGTATGAAGGAAGGGAAAGTATGAAGGAAGGGAAAGTATGAAGGATGGGAAGTATGAAGGAAGGGAAGTATGAAGGAAGGGAAAGTATGAAGGATGGGCAGTATGAAGGAAGGGAAAGTATGAAGGAAGGGAAAGTATGAAGGAAGGGAAAGTTTAAAGGAAGGGAAAGTATGAAGGAAGGAAAGTATGAAGGAAGGGAAAGTATGAAGGATGATTCTTCTCCTTCTTGTACATACTTTTACAGTACTTGTACATGCATTTACAGTAAGAAATTAAAAAATGATAGTGTTGGCCTCCTCAAATGGTGGAAGAGGATGAGAAAAAGGCCGATCTGCCCAACACACGTTTCTCTACAGTATTTATAGAAGAAAATCACTTGACAGACGAGATGATCAGACATACTAGAAATCCTTCATTAATGGACTTTTCATAGGCGTTTGATACGCAGCCACATAAAGGATTGATACATAAAATGAGGACAAGAGGAAAATATGTGTAACTGGGTTTACAACTGGCTCAGTGACAGGAAACAGGATGTTTATTAATGAAACACACTCAAATTGGGTCACAGGTAACAGTGGGGTACTACAGGGATCAGTATTGGGCCCTCTTCTTTTTAACATATTTATTAATGACTTTGTAGGGGACAGGAAAAACATATATCTTTGTACCGTGTTAGCCAGTGGATAGAAAAATATTTAGATTTGAGAGTCCTCAGTGGTTGATACCTTTTAATGGACCTGAGTCTCGAAAGCTTGCAATTTGTTGCCATCTTTACAGTTAGCCATTAAAAGGTATCAACCACTGAATCCTTGAAAAAGACTTGGGTGGATGGCAAACTCTGCTTTAGTGACCAATGCCAGGAAGCTGCTGCCAAGGCCAATAAAATAATGGGAAGCCTTACAGAGGCAGAAATGCTGATGATGAGAAGATTCATACCTATCAAGAGTGCGGCCGCACTTATACACTGGAGACCAAGATTATATCCAGTTTCTAAGAAGAACATGTCTAAAGTAGAGCGGGAGCAGAGAGGAGCGGCCAAGGTTTTTAAGGCAATCGGTAAGTGCAGAACACTGGAGGTCTCAGACGGGAGATTTTTTTACAAAATAAATGACCCTCAAAGCTTTCGTTTTTCCATGGTACAAATATGAGGGTGCAGAGATCTGTATCTTTACACCTAGACCAGTGACGGGGACAAGTGGCATCTTCTACATCCACAGGAGAAAAGATTCTCTCATAATCACAGTCGCAGATTCTTTACTGTAAGAGCATGAACTCTCTACTACAGGAGTACATGGAGGCCTGGATGTAATATAATATTCCAGGTTATGGGCAGAAGATTCTGTGATGGGCGCTGATCCGGGGACTCGTCTGATCACCATATGTGGAGCCATTAGTATCGGCATTGGGGTTTTGTCTTCTCCTTGAGGTTGAACTCGATGGACTTCTGTGTGATTGCAGCCTATAGTCTGGTGTAATGCCTGCTCTATGGTGGGTGTGCGCCGCAGCTGGTCCTACAGAGCACGCCGAAAAATACCACCACATGTAGACCCGCACACGACCTCCACCGAGGGGAACGAAGACTGCAACATCAGCAGACGAACTGCGCAACACAAAATAGATTACCAAGGGATAACGACAGCATGCTGGCTCAGTGGTTAGCACTGTACGGTGACTCAGTGGTTAGCACAGCATGGTGATTCAGTGGTTAGCACAGCATAGTGGCTAAGTAGTTAGCACTGTATGGTGGCTCAGTGTTTAGCACAGCATGGTGGCTCAGTGGTTAGCACTGTATGGTGGCTCAGTGGTTAGCACAGCATTGTGACTCAGTGGTTAGCACAGCATGGTGACTCAGTGGTTAGCACTGTATGGTGGCTCAGTGTTTAGCACAGCATGGTGGCTCAGTGGTTAGCACAGCATGGTAGCTCAGTGGTTAGCACTGTATGGTGGCTCAGTGGTTAGCACATCATGGTGGCTCAGTGGTTAGCACTGTATGGCGGCTCAGAGGTTAGCACAGCATGGTGGCTCAGTGGTTAGCACAGCATGGTGGCTCAGTGGTTAGCACTGTATGGTGGCACAGTGGTTAGCACAGCATGGTGACTCAGTGGTTAGCACAGCATGGTGGCTCAGTGGTTAGCACTGTATGGTGGCTCGGTGGTTAGCACAGCATGGTGGTTCGGTGGTTAGCACTGTAAGCACTGTATGGTGGCTCAGTGCTTAGCACAGCATGGTGGCTCAGTGGTTAGCACTGTATGGTGGCTCAGTGGTTAGCACTGTATGGTGGATCAGTGGTTAGCACAGCATGGTAACTCAGTGGTTAGCACAGCATGGTGGCTCAGTGGTTAGCACTGTATGGTGGCTCAGTGGTTCGCACTGTATGGTGGCTCAGTGGTTAGCACTGCATGGTGGCTCAGTGGTTAGCACAGTATGGTGGCTCAGTGGTTGGCACAACATGGTAGCTCAGTGGCTAGCACTGTATGGTGGCTCAGTGGTTCATAGCATGGTGGCTCAGTGGTTAGCATGGTATGGTGGCTCAGTGGTTAGCACAGCATGGTGGCTCAGTGGTTAGCACTGTATGGTGGCTCAGTGGTCAGCACTGCATGGTAGCTCAGTGGTTAGCACAGCATGGTGGCTCATTGGTTAGCACTGTATGGTGGCTCAGTGGTTAGCACAGCATGGTGGCTCAGTGGTTAGCACAGCATGGTGGCTCAGTGGTTAGCACTGTATGGTGGCTCAGTGGTTAGCACTGCATGGTGGCTCAGTGGTTAGCACTGTATGGTGGCTCAGTGGTTAGCACAACATGGTAGGTCAGTGGTTAGCACTGTATGGTGGCTCAGTGGTTCACAGCATGGTGGCTCAGTGGTTAGCACTATATTGTGGCTCAGTGGTTAGCACTATATTGTGGCTTAGTGGTTAGCACAGCATGGTGGCTCAGTGGTTAGCACAGCATGGCGGCTCAGTGGTTAGCACAACATGGTGGCTCAGTGGTTAGCACAGCATGGTGGCTCAGTGGTTAGCACTGTATGGTGGCTCAGTGGTTAGCACTGCATGGTGGCTCAGTGGTTAGAACTGTATGGTGGCTCAGTGGTTAGCACAACATGGTAACTCAGTGGTTAGCACTGTATGGTGGCTCAGTGGTTCACAGAATGGTGGCTCAGTGGTTAGCACTGTATTGTGGCTCAGTGGTTAGCACAGCATGGTGGCTCTGTGGTTAGCACTGTATGGTGGCTCAGTGGTTAGCACTGCATGGTGGCTCAGTGGTTAGCACTGTATGGTGGCTCAGTGGTTAGCACATCATGGTAACTCAGTGGTTAGCACTGTATGGTGGCTCAGTGGTTCACAGAATGGTGGCTCAGTGGTTAGCACTGTATTGTGGCTCAGTGGTTAGCACAGCATGGTGGCTCTGTGGTTAGCACTGTATGGTGGCTCAGTGCTTAGCACTGTATTGTGGCTCTGTGGTTAGTACTGTATGGTCGCTCAGTGGTTAGCACTGTACGGTGGCTCAGTGGTTAGCACTGCAGCCTTGCACCGCTGGGGTCCGGGGTTCAAATCCCACCAAGGACAGCATCTGCAAGGAGTTTGTATGCTCTCCCCGTGTTTCCGTGGGTTTCTTCTGGGTTCTCCGGTTCCTCCCACACTCCATAGACTGATAGGGAATGTAGATTGTGAGCCCCAATGGGGACAGTGATGATGATGTCTGTAAAGTGCTGGGGAATTAATGGCGCTATATAAGTGAGGAAAATAAATAATTCAAGTGATGAAACAATAAAACTGCAGGAGGGAGGGCTATCACAGATGAGTTGGGGTCACATTGTTAGGTTTGAGGTTAAGATCACTGATGGACATCAATTGAATATACCAAAAATATTTTCTGAACCTCATTGTTATGAGGTGAATCACATTAATATGAACCACATTGTTAGTTATTAGGTGAATCACATTAATATGAACCTCATTGTTATGAGGTGAATCACATTACTATGAGCCTCAATGTTAGTTATGAGGTGAATCACATTAATATGAACCACATTGTTAGTTATGAGGTGAATCAAATTAATATGAACCACATTGTTAGTTATGAGGTGAATCACATTAATATGAACCACATTGTTATGAGGTGAATCACATTAATATGAAACTCATTGTTAGTTATGAGGTGAATCACGTTAATATGAACCTCACTGTTCGTTATGAGGTGAATCACATTAATATGAACCACATTGTTAGTTATGAGGTGAATCACATTAATATGAACCTCACTGTTAGTTATGAGGTGAATCACATTAATATGAACCACATTGTTAGTTATGAGGTGAATCTAATTAATATGAACCACATTGTTAGTTATGAGGTGAATCACATTAATATGAACCTCACTGTTAGTTATGAGGTGAATCACATTAATATGAACCTCATTGTTAGTTATGAGGTGAATCACATTAATATGAACCACATTGTTAGTTATGAGGTGAATCACATTAATATGAACCTCACTGTTAGTTATGAGGTGAATCACATTAATATGAAACTCACTGTTATGAGGTGAATCACATTAATATGAAACTCATTGTTAGTTATGAGGTGAATCACATTAATATGAACCTCACTGTTCGTTATGAGGTGAATCACATTAATATGAACCACATTGTTAGTTATGAGGTGAATCACATTAATATGAACCTCACTGTTAGTTATGAGGTGAATCACATTAATATGAACCTCACTGTTAGCTATGAGGTGAATCACATTAATATGAACCACATTGTTAGTTATGAGGTGAATCACATTAATATGAAGCACATTGTTAGTTATGAGGTGAATCACATTAATATGAACCACATTGTTATGAGGTGAATTACATTAATATGAAACTCATTGTTAGTTATGAGGTGAATCACATTAATATGAACCTCACTGTTCGTTATGAGGTGAATCACATTAATATGAACCACATTGTTAGTTATGAGGTGAATCACATTAATATGAACCTCACTGTTAGTTATGAGGTGAATCACATTAATATGAACCACATTGTTAGTTATGAGGTGAATCAAATTAATATGAACCACATTGTTAGTTATGAGGTGAATCACATTAATATGAACCTCATTGTTAGTTATGAGGTGAATCACATTAATATGAACCACATTGTTAGTTATGAGGTGAATCAAATTAATATGAACCACATTGTTAGTTATGAGGTGAATCACATTAATATGAACCACATTGTTATGAGGTGAATCACATTAATATGAAACTCATTGTTAGTTATAAGGTGAATCACATTAATATGAACCTCACTGTTCGTTATGAGGTGAATCACATTAATATGAACCACATTGTTAGTTATGAGGTGAATCACATTAATATGAAACTCATTGTTAGTTATGAGGTGAATCAAATTAATATGAACCTCACTGTTAGTTATGAGGTGAATCACATTAATACGAACCTCACTGTTAGTTATGAGGTGAATCACATTAATATGAACCTCACTGTTCGTTATGAGGTGAATCACTTTATTATGAACCTCACTGTTAGTTATGAGGTGAATCACATTAATATGAACCTCACTGTTAGATATGAGGTGAATCACATTTTTATGAACCTCATTGTTAGTTATGATGTGAATCACATAAATATGAACCACATTGATAGTTATGAGGTGAATCACATTAATATGAACATCACTGTTCGTTATGAGGTGAATCACATTAATATGAACCTCACTGTTAGTTATAAGATGAATCACATTAATATGAACCTCACTGTTAGTTATGAGGTGAATCACATTAATATGAACCTCACTGTTAGTTATGAGATGAATCACATTAATATGAACCTCACTGTTAGTTATGATGTGAATCACATAAATATGAACCACATTGATAGTTATGAGGTGAATCACATTAATATGAACATCACTGTTAGTTATGAGGTGAATTACATTAATATGAACCTCACTGTTAGTTATGAGATGAATCACATTAATATGAACCTCACTGTTAGTTATGAGGTGAATCACATTAATATGAACCTCACTGTTAGTTATGAGATGAATCACATTAATATGAACCTCACTGTTAGTTATGAGATGAATCACATTAATATGAACCTCACTGTTAGTTATGAGATGAATCACATTAATATGAACCTCACTGTTCGTTATGAGGTAAATCACATTAATATGAACCTCACTGTTCTTTATGAGGTGAATCACATTAATATGAACCTCACTGTTAGTTATGAGATGAATCACATTAATATGAACCTCACTGTTCGTTATGAGGTAAATCACATTAATATGAACCTCACTGTTCTTTATGAGGTGAATCACATTAATATGAACCTCACTTTTTGTTATGAGGTGAATCACATTAATATGAACCTCACTGTTAGATATGAGGTGAATCACATTATTATGAACCTCACTGTTAGTTATGAGGTGAATCACATTAATATGAACCTAACTGTTAGATATGAGGTGAATCACATTAATATGAACCTCACTGTTCTTTATGAGGTGAATCACATTAATATGAACCTCACTTTTTGTTATGAGGTGAATCACATTAATATGAACCTCACTGTTCGTTATGAGGTGAATCACATTAATATGAACCTCACTGTTAGTTATGAGATGAATCACATTAATATGAACCTCACTGTTAGTTATGAGGTGAATCACATTAATATGAACCTAACTGTTAGATATGAGGTGAATCACATTAATATGAACCTCACTGTTCGTTATGAGGTGAATTACATTAATATGAACCTCACTGTTAGTTATGAGATGAATCACATTAATATGAACCTCACTGTTAGATATGAGGTGAATCACATAAATATGAACCACATTCATAGAATCATAGAATCATAGAATCATAGAATCATAGAATGGTAGAGTTGGAAGGGACCTCCTGGGTCATCTGGTCCAACCCCCTGCTCAAAGCAGGATTCACTAAATCATCTCAGACAGATGTCTGTCCAGCCTCTGTTTGAAGACGTCCATTGAAGGGGAACTCACCACCTCTCGTGGCAGCCTGTTCCACTCATTAATCACCCTAACTGTCAAAAAGTTTTTTCTAATATCTAATCTGTGTCTCCTCCCATTTAGTTTCATCCCGTTGCTTCTAGTCTTTCCTTGTGCAAATGAGAATAAAGATGATCCTTCTACAATGTGACAGCCCTTGACATATTTGTAGACAGCTATTAAGTCTCCTCTCAGTCTTCTTTTTTGCAAGCTAAACATTCCCAAATCCTGCAACCGTTCCTCATAGGACATGGTTTGCAGACCAGTCACCATTCTGGTCGCTCTTCTCTGAACTTGCTCCAGTTTGTCTATGTCTTTTTTAAAATGTGGTGCCCAAAACTGTACACAGTATTCCAGATGAGGTCTGACCAAAGAGGAGTAAAGACCGATAATGACTTCACGTGATCTAGACTGTATGCTTCTGTTAATACATCCCAGAATTGTATTTGCCTTTTTTGCTGCTGCATCACACTGTTGACTCATGTTCAGTCTATGATCTATTAGTATACCTAAGTCTTTTTCACATGTACTGTTGCTTAGCTCTATTCCTCCCATTCTGTATATGCTTTTTTCATTTTTATTGCCCAGATGTAGTACTTTGCATTTTTCCCTGTTAAAAACCATTCTGTTGGTTGCTGCCCACTGCTCCAGTTTATTTAGGTCTTTTTGAATCCTCTCTCTCTCTTCTCTAGTATTAGCTATCCCTCCTAGCTTTGTGTCATCAGCAAATTTAATCAGTTACCCTCAATTCCTTCATCTAAATCATTGATAAAGATGTTGAACAATACAGGTCCCAGGATGGAGCCCTGTGGTACCCCACTTGAGACATTCATCCAGCTGGATGTGAAGCCATTTACAACCACCCTTTGAGTCCGATCACTAAGCCAGTTATGAATCCACCTAACAGTTGCCTGGTCCATTGCATACTTGGTCATTTTTTCAATAAGGATGGTGTGAGATACTTTGTCAAATGCTTTGCTGAAGTCAAGATATACTATATCTACAGCATTTCCCTGATCCACCCAGTCAGTGATTCTGTCATAGAAGGAAATTAAGTTAGTCTGACATGACTTGTTAGTTACAAACCCATGCTGACTCTGGTTAATCACTTCATTCTTATCCATGTACTTACCTACATGTTGTTTAATAATTTGTTCAAAGATCTTTCCTGGTATAGAAGTCAGACTCACCGGCCTATAGTTCCCTGGGTCCACCTTCTTCCCCTTTTTGAAGATAGGAACAACATTTGCTCTTCTCCAGTCTTCTGGGACTTCTCCTGTTCTCCAAGAATTTTCAAAGATTATGGAGAGTGGTTCTAAAATTTCTTCTACGATCTCCTTCAGTACTCTGGGGTGTAATTCATCTGGACCTGGAGACTTGAACTCATTTATGTTAGTTAAATATTCCCTCACAATCTTTCTCTTTACAGATAACTTGGATTCTTCTATTCCTTTAAAACGACAGTGAAGATCAGTTGATGATACATTTTCTTTCTGAGAGAAAACAGATGCAAAATAGGAATTAAAAAGTTCGGCCTTCTCAACATCCTCTCTTACCATTTCACCATTTTCATCCTGTAAAAATCCTATAGCATCTTTGACTTTTCTTTTACTTTTGACATACCCCCAAAATCCTTTTTTGTTGCTTTTGACATCTCTTGCAAGCCTTAATTCATTGTCAGCTTTAGCTAACCTGATACGTGCCCTACAGGATCTGCAGACTGCATTATAATCTTCTTTAGATATGCCTCCCTCTTTCCATTTAATAAACATTTCTTTCTTTCTTTTTAGCATGTGTTTAAGTTCTGTGTTCATCCATCCTGGTTTCCTTAAATGCTTCCCATTCTTCCTACTTTTCGGGATTGTTAACGATTGTGCTTTGAGAATCTCATTTTTAAAAATTTCCCATCCTTCCTGGACATTTTTGTCCTTAAGGACATCCAGCCATTGGATCCCTCCTATTCTCTTTCTGAGTCTCTTAAAATCTGCCTTTCTAAAATCTAACCTTGAAGTTTGAGTCTTCACATGTCTTCCTCCTCTGTTAGTTATGAGGTGAATCACATAAATATGAACCTCATTGTTAGTTAAGAGGTGAATCACATTAATATGAACCTAATTGTTATGAGGTGAATCACATTAATATGAACCTCACTGTTAGTTATGAGGTGAATCACATTAATATGAACCTCACTGTTCGTCATGAGGTGAATTACATTAATATGAACCTCACTGTTAGTTATGAGGTGAATCACATTAATATGAACCTCACTGTTAGTTATGAGGTGAATCACATTAATATGAACCTCACTGTTAGTTATGAGGTGAATAACATTAATATGAACCTCACTGTTAGTTATGAGGTGAATCACTTTATTATGAACCTCACTGTTAGTTATGAGGTGAATTACATTAATATGAACCTCACTGTTCGTTATGAAGTGAATCACATTATTATGAACCTCACTGTTAGTTATGAGGTGAATCACATTAATATGAACCTCACTGTTAGTTATGAAGTGAATCACATTATTATGAACCTAACTGTTAGATATGAGGTGAATCACATTATTATGAACCTCACTGTTAGTTATGAGGTGAATCACATAAATATGAACCACATTGTTAGTTATGAGGTGAATCACATTAATATGAACCTCACTGTTAGTTATGAGGTGAATCACATAAATATGAACCACATTGTTAGTTATGAGGTGAATCACATAAATATGAACCACATTGTTAGTTATGAGGTGAATCACATTATTATGAACCTCACTGTTAGTTATGAGGTGAATCACATAAATATGAACCACATTGTTAATTATTAGGTGAATCACATAAATATGAACCACATTGTTAGCTAAGAGGTGAATCACATTAATATGAACCTCATTGTTATGAGGTGAATCACATTAATATGAACCTCACTGTTAGTTATGAGGTGAATCACATTAATATGAACCTCACTGTTCGTTATGAGGTGAATGACATTAATATGAACCTCACTGTTCGTTATGAAGTGAATCACATTATTATAAAACTCACTATTAGTTATGAGGTGAATCACATTAATATGAACCTCACTGTTCGTTATGAAGTGAATCACATTATTATGAAACTCACTGTTAGTTATGAGGTGAATCACATTAATATGAACCTCACTGTTCGTTATGAGGTGAATGACATTAATATGAACCTCACTGTTAGTTATGAGGTGAATCACATAAATATGAACCACATTGATAGTTATTAGGTGAATCACATTAATATGAACCTCATTGTTAGTTAAGAGGTGAATCACATTAATATGAACCTCATTGTTATGATGTGAATCACATTAATATGAACCTCACTGTTAGTTATGAGGTGAATCACATTACTATGAACCTCTTTGTTAGTTATGAGGTGACTCACATTAATATGAACCTCACTGTTAGTTTTGAGGTGAATCACATTATTATGAACCTCTTTGTTAGTTATGAGGTGACTCACATTACTATGAACCTCTTTGTTAGTTATGAGGTAACTCACATTAATATGAACCTCACTGTTAGTTATGAGGTGAATCACATTAATATGAACCTCACTGTTAATTATGAGGTGAATCACATTAATATGAACCTCACTGTCAGTTATGAGGTGAATCACCCTAACATGAACCTCACTGTTAATTATGAGGTGAATCACATTAATATGAACCTCACAGTTAATTATGAGGTGAATCACATTAACATGAACCTCACAGTTAGTTATGAGGTGAATCACTTTATTATGAATCTCACTGTTAGTTATGAGGTGAATCACATTAATATGAACCTCACTGTTAGATATGAGGTGAATCACATTTTTATGAACCTCATTGTTAGTTATGATGTGAATCACATAAATATGAACCACATTGATAGTTATGAGGTGAATCACATTAATATGAACATCACTGTTCGTTATGAGGTGAATCACATTAATATGAACCTCACTGTTAGTTATAAGATGAATCACATTAATATGAACCTCACTGTTAGTTATGAGGTGAATCACATTAATATGAACCTCACTGTTAGTTATGAGATGAATCACATTAATATGAACCTCACTGTTAGTTATGATGTGAATCACATAAATATGAACCACATTGATAGTTATGAGGTGAATCACATTAATATGAACATCACTGTTAGTTATGAGGTGAATTACATTAATATGAACCTCACTGTTAGTTATGAGATGAATCACATTAATATGAACCTCACTGTTAGTTATGAGGTGAATCACATTAATATGAACCTCACTGTTAGTTATGAGATGAATCACATTAATATGAACCTCACTGTTAGTTATGAGATGAATCACATTAATATGAACCTCACTGTTAGTTATGAGATGAATCACATTAATATGAACCTCACTGTTCGTTATGAGGTAAATCACATTAATATGAACCTCACTGTTCTTTATGAGGTGAATCACATTAATATGAACCTCACTGTTAGTTATGAGATGAATCACATTAATATGAACCTCACTGTTCGTTATGAGGTAAATCACATTAATATGAACCTCACTGTTCTTTATGAGGTGAATCACTTTAATATGAACCTCACTTTTTGTTATGAGGTGAATCACATTAATATGAACCTCACTGTTAGATATGAGGTGAATCACATTATTATGAACCTCACTGTTAGTTATGAGGTGAATCACATTAATATGAACCTCACTGTTCGTTATGAAGTGAATCACATTATTATGAAACTCACTGTTAGTTATGAGGTGAATCACATTAATATGAACCTCACTGTTCGTTATGAGGTGAATGACATTAATATGAACCTCACTGTTAGTTATGAGGTGAATCACATAAATATGAACCACATTGATAGTTATTAGGTGAATCACATTAATATGAACCTCATTGTTAGTTAAGAGGTGAATCACATTAATATGAACCTCATTGTTATGATGTGAATCACATTAATATGAACCTCACTGTTAGTTATGAGGTGAATCACATTACTATGAACCTCTTTGTTAGTTATGAGGTGACTCACATTAATATGAACCTCACTGTTAGTTTTGAGGTGAATCACATTATTATGAACCTCTTTGTTAGTTATGAGGTGACTCACATTACTATGAACCTCTTTGTTAGTTATGAGGTAACTCACATTAATATGAACCTCACTGTTAGTTATGAGGTGAATCACATTAATATGAACCTCACTGTTAATTATGAGGTGAATCACATTAATATGAACCTCACTGTCAGTTATGAGGTGAATCACCCTAACATGAACCTCACTGTTAATTATGAGGTGAATCACATTAATATGAACCTCACAGTTAATTATGAGGTGAATCACATTAACATGAACCTCACAGTTAGTTATGAGGTGAATCACTTTATTATGAATCTCACTGTTAGTTATGAGGTGAATCACATTAATATGAACCTCACTGTTAGATATGAGGTGAATCACATTTTTATGAACCTCATTGTTAGTTATGATGTGAATCACATAAATATGAACCACATTGATAGTTATGAGGTGAATCACATTAATATGAACATCACTGTTCGTTATGAGGTGAATCACATTAATATGAACCTCACTGTTAGTTATAAGATGAATCACATTAATATGAACCTCACTGTTAGTTATGAGGTGAATCACATTAATATGAACCTCACTGTTAGTTATGAGATGAATCACATTAATATGAACCTCACTGTTAGTTATGATGTGAATCACATAAATATGAACCACATTGATAGTTATGAGGTGAATCACATTAATATGAACATCACTGTTAGTTATGAGGTGAATTACATTAATATGAACCTCACTGTTAGTTATGAGATGAATCACATTAATATGAACCTCACTGTTAGTTATGAGGTGAATCACATTAATATGAACCTCACTGTTAGTTATGAGATGAATCACATTAATATGAACCTCACTGTTAGTTATGAGATGAATCACATTAATATGAACCTCACTGTTAGTTATGAGATGAATCACATTAATATGAACCTCACTGTTCGTTATGAGGTAAATCACATTAATATGAACCTCACTGTTCTTTATGAGGTGAATCACATTAATATGAACCTCACTGTTAGTTATGAGATGAATCACATTAATATGAACCTCACTGTTCGTTATGAGGTAAATCACATTAATATGAACCTCACTGTTCTTTATGAGGTGAATCACTTTAATATGAACCTCACTTTTTGTTATGAGGTGAATCACATTAATATGAACCTCACTGTTAGATATGAGGTGAATCACATTATTATGAACCTCACTGTTAGTTATGAGGTGAATCACATTAATATGAACCTAACTGTTAGATATGAGGTGAATCACATTAATATGAACCTCACTGTTCTTTATGAGGTGAATCACATTAATATGAACCTCACTTTTTGTTATGAGGTGAATCACATTAATATGAACCTCACTGTTCGTTATGAGGTGAATCACATTAATATGAACCTCACTGTTAGTTATGAGATGAATCACATTAATATGAACCTCACTGTTAGTTATGAGGTGAATCACATTAATATGAACCTAACTGTTAGATATGAGGTGAATCACATTAATATGAACCTCACTGTTCGTTATGAGGTGAATTACATTAATATGAACCTCACTGTTAGTTATGAGATGAATCACATTAATATGAACCTCACTGTTAGATATGAGGTGAATCACATAAATATGAACCACATTCATAGAATCATAGAATCATAGAATCATAGAATGGTAGAGTTGGAAGGGACCTCCTGGGTCATCTGGTCCAACCCCCTGCTCAAAGCAGGATTCACTAGATCATCTCAGACAGATGTCTGTCCAGCCTCTGTTTGAAGACGTCCATTGAAGGGGAACTCACCACCTCTCGTGGCCGCCTGTTCCACTCATTAATCACCCTAACTGTCAAAAAGTTTTTTCTAATATCTAATCTGTGTCTCCTCCCATTTAGTTTCATCCCGTTGCTTCTAGTCTTTCCTTGTGCAAATGAGAATAAAGATGATCCTTCTACAATGTGACAGCCCTTGACATATTTGTAGACAGCTATTAAGTCTCCTCTCAGTCTTCTTTTTTGCAAGCTAAACATTCCCAAATCCTGCAACCGTTCCTCATAGGACATGGTTTGCAGACCAGTCACCATTCTGGTCGCTCTTCTCTGAACTTGCTCCAGTTTGTCTATGTCTTTTTTAAAATGTGGTGCCCAAAACTGTACACAGTATTCCAGATGAGGTCTGACCAAAGAGGAGTAAAGACCGATAATGACTTCACGTGATCTAGACTGTATGCTTCTGTTAATACATCCCAGAATTGTATTTGCCTTTTTTGCTGCTGCATCACACTGTTGACTCATGTTCAGTCTATGATCTATTAGTATACCTAAGTCTTTTTCACATGTACTGTTGCTTAGCTCTATTCCTCCCATTCTGTATATGCTTTTTTCATTTTTATTGCCCAGATGTAGTACTTTGCATTTTTCCCTGTTATAAACCATTCTGTTGGTTGCTGCCCACTGCTCCAGTTTATTTAGGTCTTTTTGAATCCTCTCTCTCTCTTCTCTAGCATTAGCTATCCCTCCTAGCTTTGTGTCATCAGCAAATTTAATCAGTTACCCTCAATTCCTTCATCTAAATCATTGATAAAGATGTTGAACAATACAGGTCCCAGGATGGAGCCCTGTGGTACCCCACTTGAGACATTCATCCAGCTGGATGTGAAGCCATTTACAACCACCCTTTGAGTCCGATCACTAAGCCAGTTATGAATCCACCTAACAGTTGCCTGGTCCATTGCATACTTGGTCATTTTTTCAATAAGGATGGTGTGAGATACTTTGTCAAATGCTTTGCTGAAGTCAAGATATACTATATCTACAGCATTTCCCTGATCCACCCAGTCAGTGATTCTGTCATAGAAGGAAATTAAGTTAGTCTGACATGACTTGTTAGTTACAAACCCATGCTGACTCTGGTTAATCACTTCATTCTTATCCATGTACTTACCTACATGTTGTTTAATAATTTGTTCAAAGATCTTTCCTGGTATAGAAGTCAGACTCACCGGCCTATAGTTCCCTGGGTCCACCTTCTTCCCCTTTTTGAAGATAGGAACAACATTTGCTCTTCTCCAGTCTTCTGGGACTTCTCCTGTTCTCCAAGAATTTTCAAAGATTATGGAGAGTGGTTCTAAAATTTCTTCTACGATCTCCTTCAGTACTCTGGGGTGTAATTCATCTGGACCTGGAGACTTGAACTCATTTATGTTAGCTAAATATTCCCTCACAATCTTTCTCTTTACAGATAACTTGGATTCTTCTATTCCTTTAAAACGACAGTGAAGATCAGTTGATGATACATTTTCTTTCTGAGAGAAAACAGATGCAAAATAGGAATTAAAAAGTTCGGCCTTCTCAACATCCTCTCTTACCATTTCACCATTTTCATCCTGTAAAAATCCTATAGCATCTTTGACTTTTCTTTTACTTTTGACATACCCCCAAAATCCTTTTTTGTTGCTTTTGACATCTCTTGCAAGCCTTAATTCATTGTCAGCTTTAGCTAACCTGATACGTGCCCTACAGGATCTGCAGACTGCATTATAATCTTCTTTAGATATGCCTCCCTCTTTCCATTTAATAAACATTTCTTTCTTTCTTTTTAGCATGTGTTTAAGTTCTGTGTTCATCCATCCTGGTTTCCTTAAATGCTTCCCATTCTTCCTACTTTTCGGGATTGTTAACGATTGTGCTTTGAGAATCTCATTTTTAAAAATTTCCCATCCTTCCTGGACATTTTTGTCCTTAAGGACATCCAGCCATTGGATCCCTCCTATTCTCTTTCTGAGTCTCTTAAAATCTGCCTTTCTAAAATCTAACCTTGAAGTTTGAGTCTTCACATGTCTTCCTCCTCTGTTAGTTATGAGGTGAATCACATAAATATGAACCTCATTGTTAGTTAAGAGGTGAATCACATTAATATGAACCTAATTGTTATGAGGTGAATCACATTAATATGAACCTCACTGTTAGTTATGAGGTGAATCACATTAATATGAACCTCACTGTTCGTCATGAGGTGAATTACATTAATATGAACCTCACTGTTAGTTATGAGGTGAATCACATTAATATGAACCTCACTGTTAGTTATGAGGTGAATCACATTAATATGAACCTCACTGTTAGTTATGAGGTGAATAACATTAATATGAACCTCACTGTTAGTTATGAGGTGAATCACTTTATTATGAACCTCACTGTTAGTTATGAGGTGAATTACATTAATATGAACCTCACTGTTCGTTATGAAGTGAATCACATTATTATGAACCTCACTGTTAGTTATGAGGTGAATCACATTAATATGAACCTCACTGTTAGTTATGAAGTGAATCACATTATTATGAACCTAACTGTTAGATATGAGGTGAATCACATTATTATGAACCTCACTGTTAGTTATGAGGTGAATCACATAAATATGAACCACATTGTTAGTTATGAGGTGAATCACATTAATATGAACCTCACTGTTAGTTATGAGGTGAATCACATAAATATGAACCACATTGTTAGTTATGAGGTGAATCACATAAATATGAACCACATTGTTAGTTATGAGGTGAATCACATTATTATGAACCTCACTGTTAGTTATGAGGTGAATCACATAAATATGAACCACATTGTTAATTATTAGGTGAATCACATAAATATGAACCACATTGTTAGCTAAGAGGTGAATCACATTAATATGAACCTCATTGTTATGAGGTGAATCACATTAATATGAACCTCACTGTTAGTTATGAGGTGAATCACATTAATATGAACCTCACTGTTCGTTATGAGGTGAATGACATTAATATGAACCTCACTGTTCGTTATGAAGTGAATCACATTATTATAAAACTCACTATTAGTTATGAGGTGAATCACATTAATATGAACCTCACTGTTCGTTATGAAGTGAATCACATTATTATGAAACTCACTGTTAGTTATGAGGTGAATCACATTAATATGAACCTCACTGTTCGTTATGAGGTGAATGACATTAATATGAACCTCACTGTTAGTTATGAGGTGAATCACATAAATATGAACCACATTGATAGTTATTAGGTGAATCACATTAATATGAACCTCATTGTTAGTTAAGAGGTGAATCACATTAATATGAACCTCATTGTTATGATGTGAATCACATTAATATGAACCTCACTGTTAGTTATGAGGTGAATCACATTACTATGAACCTCTTTGTTAGTTATGAGGTGACTCACATTAATATGAACCTCACTGTTAGTTTTGAGGTGAATCACATTATTATGAACCTCTTTGTTAGTTATGAGGTGACTCACATTACTATGAACCTCTTTGTTAGTTATGAGGTAACTCACATTAATATGAACCTCACTGTTAGTTATGAGGTGAATCACATTAATATGAACCTCACTGTTAATTATGAGGTGAATCACATTAATATGAACCTCACTGTCAGTTATGAGGTGAATCACCCTAACATGAACCTCACTGTTAATTATGAGGTGAATCACATTAATATGAACCTCACAGTTAATTATGAGGTGAATCACATTAACATGAACCTCACAGTTAGTTATGAGGTGAATCACATTAATATGAACCTCATTGTTAGTTATGAGGTGAATCACATTAATATGAACCTCACTGTTAGTTATGAGGTGAATCACTTTAATATGAACCTAACTGTTAGTTATGAGATGAATCACATTAATATGAACCTCATTGTTTGTTATGAGGTGAATCACATTAATATGAACCTCACTGTTAGTTATGAGGTGAATCACATTAATATGAACCTCACTGTTAGTTATGAGGTGAATCACTTTAATATGAACCTAACTGTTAGTTATGAGATGAATCACATTAATATGAACCTCATTGTTTGTTATGAGGTGAATCACATTAATATGAACCTCACTGTTAGTTATGAGGTGAATCACTTTAATATGAACCTAACTGTTAGTTATGAGATGAATCACTTTAATATGAACCTAACTGTTAGTTATGAGATGAATCACATTAATATGAACCTCATTGTTTGTTAAGAGGTGAATCGCATTATTATGAACCTCATTGTTAGTTATGAGGTGAATCACATAAATATGAACCACATTGTTAGTTATGAGGTGAATCACATTAAAATGAACATCACTGTTCGTTATGAGGTGAATCACATTAATATGAACCTCACTGTTAGTTATGAGGTGAATCACTTTATTATGAAACTCACTGTTAGTTATGAGGTGAATCACATTAATATGAACCTCACTGTTAGATATGAGGTGAATCACATTATTATGAACCTCACTGTTAGTTATGAGGTGAATCACATAAATATGAACCACATTGTTAGTTATGAGGTGAATCACATTAAAATGAACATCACTGTTCGTTATGAGGTGAATCACATTAATATGAACCTCACTGTTAGTTATGAGGTGAATCACTTTATTATGAAACTCACTGTTAGTTATGAGGTGAATCACATTAATATGAACCTCACTGTTAGATATGAGGTGAATCACATTAATATGAACCTCACTGTTAGTTATGAGGTGAATCACATTAAAATGAACATCACTGTTCGTTATGAGGTGAATCACATTAATATGAACCTCACTGTTAGTTATGAGGTGAATCACTTTATTATGAACCTCACTGTTAGTTATGAGGTGAATCACATTAATATGAACCTCACTGTTCGTCATGAGGTGAATCACATTAATATGAACTTCACTGTTAGTTATGAGGTGAATCACATTAATATGAACCTCACTGTTAGTTATGAGGTGAATCACATTAATATGAACCTCACTGTTCGTCATGAGGTGAATCACATTAATATGAACCTCACTGTTAGTTATGAGGTGAATCACATTAATATGAACCTCACTGTTAGTTATGAGGTGAATCACATTAATATGAACCTCACTGTTAGTTATGAGGTGAATCACATTAATATGAACCTCACTGTTAGTTATGAGGTGAATCACATTAATATGAACCTCACTGTTAGTTATGAGGTGAATCACATTAATATGAAGCTCACTTTTAGTTATGAGGTGAATCACTTTATTATGAACCTCACTGTTAGTTATGAGGTGAATTACATTAATATGAACCTCACTGTTCGTTATGAAGTGAGTCACATTATTATGAACCTCACTGTCAGTTATGAGGTGAATCACCCTAATATGAACCTCACTGTTCGTTATCAGGTGAATAACATTAACATGAACCTCACAGTTAGTTATGAGGTGAATCACATTAATATGAACCTCATTGTTAGTTATGAGGTGAATCACTTTAATATGAACCTCATTGTTTGTTATGAGGTGAATCACATTAATATGAACCTCACTGTTAGTTATGAGGTGAATCACTTTAATATGAACCTAACTGTTAGTTATGAGATGAATCACATTAATATGAACCTCATTGTTTGTTATGAGGTGAATCACATTATTATGAACCTCATTGTTAGTTATGAGGTGAATAACATAAATATGAGCCTCACTGTTAGTTATGAGGTGAATCACATTAAAATGAACCTCATTGTTAGTTATGAGGTGAATCACATTAATATGAACCTCACTGTTAGTTATGAGGTGAATCACATTGAAATGAACATCACTGTTCGTTATGAGGTGAATCACATTAATATGAACCTCATTGTTAGTTATGAGGTGAATCACTTTATTATGAAACTCACTGTTAGTTATGAGGTGAATCACATTAATATGAACCTCACTGTTAGATATGAGGTGAATCACATTATTATGAACCTCACTGTTAGTTATGAGGTGAATCACATAAATATGAACCACATTGTTAGTTATGAGGTGAATCACATTAATATGTACCTCATTGTTAGCTAAGAGGTGAATCACATTAATATGAACCTCATTGTTATGAGGTGAATCACATTAATATGAACCTCACTGTTAGTTATGAGGTGAATCACATTAATATGAACCTCACTGTTCGTTATGAGGTGAATGACATTAATATGAACCTCACTGTTCGTTATGAAGTGAATCACATTATTATGAAACTCACTGTTAGTTATGAGGTGAATTACATTATTATGAACCTCACTGTTCGTTATGAAGTGAATCACATTATTATGAAACTCACTGTTAGTTATGAGGTGAATCACTTTATTATGAACCTCACTGTTAGTTATGAGGTGAATCACATTATTATGAATCTAACTGTTAGATATGAGGTGAATCACATAAATATGAACCACATTGTTAGTTATGAGGTGAATCACATTAATATGAACCTCATTGTTATGATGTGAATCACATTAATGTGAACCTCAATGTTAGTTATGAGGTGAATCACATTACTATGAACCTCTTTGTTAGTTATGAGGTGACTCACATTAATAAGAACCTCACTGTTAGTTTTGAGGTGAAGCACATTATTATGAACCTCTTTGTTAGTTATGAGGTGACTCACATTAATAAGAACCTCACTGTTAGTTTTGAGGTGAAGCACATTACTATGAACCTCTTTGTTAGTTATGAGGTGATTCACATTAATATGAACCTCACTGTTAGTTATGAGGTGAATCACATTAATATGAACCACATTGTCAGTTATGAAGTGAATCACATTAATATGAACCTCACTGTCAGTTATGAGGTGAATCACCCTAATATGAACCTCACTGTTCGTTATGAGGTGAATCACATTAATATGAATCTCACTGTTAATTATGAGGTGAATCACATTAACATGAACCTCACAGTTAGTTATGAGGTGAATCACATTAATATGAACCTCACTGTTCGTTATGAGGTTAATCACATTACTACGAACCTCATTGTTAGTTATGAGGTGAATCACATTAATATGAAGTGCATTGCTATGAGGTGAATCACATTAATATGAACCTCACTGTTAGTTATGAGGTGAATCACATTAATATGAACCTCACTGTTCGTTATGAGGTGAATCACATTAATATGAACCTCACTGTTAGATATGAGGTGAATCACTTTATTATGAACCTCACTGTTAGTTATGAGGTGAATCACATTAATATGAACCTCACTGTTAGATATGAGGTGAATCACATTATTATGAACCTCACTGTTAGTTATGAGGTGAATCGCTTAAATATGAACCACATTGTTAATTATGAGGTGAATCACATTAATATGTACCTCATTGTTATGAGGTGAATCACATTAATATGAACCTCACTGTTAGTTATGAGGTGAATCACATTAATATGAACCTCACTGTTCGTTATGAGGTGAATCACATTAATATGAACCTCATTGTTTGTTATGAGGTGAATCACATTAATATGAACCTCACTGTTAGTTATGAGGTGAATCACTTTAATATGAACCTAACTGTTAGTTATGAGATGAATCACTTTAATATGAACCTAACTGTTAGTTATGAGATGAATCACATTAATATGAACCTCATTGTTTGTTAAGAGGTGAATCGCATTATTATGAACCTCATTGTTAGTTATGAGGTGAATCACATAAATATGAACCACATTGTTAGTTATGAGGTGAATCACATTAAAATGAACATCACTGTTCGTTATGAGGTGAATCACATTAATATGAACCTCACTGTTAGTTATGAGGTGAATCACTTTATTATGAAACTCACTGTTAGTTATGAGGTGAATCACATTAATATGAACCTCACTGTTAGATATGAGGTGAATCACATTATTATGAACCTCACTGTTAGTTATGAGGTGAATCAAATAAATATGAACCACATTGTTAGTTATGAGGTGAATCACATTAAAATGAACATCACTGTTCGTTATGAGGTGAATCACATTAATATGAACCTCACTGTTAGTTATGAGGTGAATCACTTTATTATGAACCTCACTGTTAGTTATGAGGTGAATCACATTAATATGAACCTCACTGTTCGTCATGAGGTGAATCACATTAATATGAACTTCACTGTTAGTTATGAGGTGAATCACATTAATATGAACCTCACTGTTAGTTATGAGGTGAATCACATTAATATGAACCTCACTGTTCGTCATGAGGTGAATCACATTAATATGAACCTCACTGTTAGTTATGAGGTGAATCACATTAATATGAACCTCACTGTTAGTTATGAGGTGAATCACATTAATATGAACCTCACTGTTAGTTATGAGGTGAATCACATTAATATGAACCTCACTGTTAGTTATGAGGTGAATCACATTAATATGAACCTCACTGTTAGTTATGAGGTGAATCACATTAATATGAAGCTCACTTTTAGTTATGAGGTGAATCACTTTATTATGAACCTCACTGTTAGTTATGAGGTGAATTACATTAATATGAACCTCACTGTTCGTTATGAAGTGAGTCACATTATTATGAACCTCACTGTCAGTTATGAGGTGAATCACCCTAATATGAACCTCACTGTTCGTTATCAGGTGAATAACATTAACATGAACCTCACAGTTAGTTATGAGGTGAATCACATTAATATGAACCTCATTGTTAGTTATGAGGTGAATCACTTTAATATGAACCTCATTGTTTGTTATGAGGTGAATCACATTAATATGAACCTCACTGTTAGTTATGAGGTGAATCACTTTAATATGAACCTAACTGTTAGTTATGAGATGAATCACATTAATATGAACCTCATTGTTTGTTATGAGGTGAATCACATTATTATGAACCTCATTGTTAGTTATGAGGTGAATAACATAAATATGAGCCTCACTGTTAGTTATGAGGTGAATCACATTAAAATGAACCTCATTGTTAGTTATGAGGTGAATCACATTAATATGAACCTCACTGTTAGTTATGAGGTGAATCACATTAAAATGAACATCACTGTTCGTTATGAGGTGAATCACATTAATATGAACCTCATTGTTAGTTATGAGGTGAATCACTTTATTATGAAACTCACTGTTAGTTATGAGGTGAATCACATTAATATGAACCTCACTGTTAGATATGAGGTGAATCACATTATTATGAACCTCACTGTTAGTTATGAGGTGAATCACATAAATATGAACCACATTGTTAGTTATGAGGTGAATCACATTAATATGTACCTCATTGTTAGCTAAGAGGTGAATCACATTAATATGAACCTCATTGTTATGAGGTGAATCACATTAATATGAACCTCACTGTTAGTTATGAGGTGAATCACATTAATATGAACCTCACTGTTCGTTATGAGGTGAATGACATTAATATGAACCTCACTGTTCGTTATGAAGTGAATCACATTATTATGAAACTCACTGTTAGTTATGAGGTGAATTACATTATTATGAACCTCACTGTTCGTTATGAAGTGAATCACATTATTATGAAACTCACTGTTAGTTATGAGGTGAATCACTTTATTATGAACCTCACTGTTAGTTATGAGGTGAATCACATTATTATGAACCTAACTGTTAGATATGAGGTGAATCACATAAATATGAACCACATTGTTAGTTATGAGGTGAATCACATTAATATGAACCTCATTGTTATGATGTGAATCACATTAATGTGAACCTCAATGTTAGTTATGAGGTGAATCACATTACTATGAACCTCTTTGTTAGTTATGAGGTGACTCACATTAATAAGAACCTCACTGTTAGTTTTGAGGTGAAGCACATTATTATGAACCTCTTTGTTAGTTATGAGGTGACTCACATTAATAAGAACCTCACTGTTAGTTTTGAGGTGAAGCACATTACTATGAACCTCTTTGTTAGTTATGAGGTGACTCACATTAATATGAACCTCACTGTTAGTTATGAGGTGAATCACATTAATATGAACCACATTGTCAGTTATGAAGTGAATCACATTAATATGAACCTCACTGTCAGTTATGAGGTGAATCACCCTAATATGAACCTCACTGTTCGTTATGAGGTGAATCACATTAATATGAATCTCACTGTTAATTATGAGGTGAATCACATTAACATGAACCTCACAGTTAGTTATGAGGTGAATCACATTAATATGAACCTCACTGTTCGTTATGAGGTTAATCACATTACTACGAACCTCATTGTTAGTTATGAGGTGAATCACATTAATATGAAGTGCATTGCTATGAGGTGAATCACATTAATATGAACCTCACTGTTAGTTATGAGGTGAATCACATTAATATGAACCTCACTGTTCGTTATGAGGTGAATCACATTAATATGAACCTCACTGTTAGATATGAGGTGAATCACTTTATTATGAACCTCACTGTTAGTTATGAGGTGAATCACATTAATATGAACCTCACTGTTAGATATGAGGTGAATCACATTATTATGAACCTCACTGTTAGTTATGAGGTGAATCGCTTAAATATGAACCACATTGTTAATTATGAGGTGAATCACATTAATATGTACCTCATTGTTATGAGGTGAATCACATTAATATGAACCTCACTGTTAGTTATGAGGTGAATCACATTAATATGAACCTCACTGTTCGTTATGAGGTGAATCACATTAATATGAACCTCACTGTTAGTTATGAGGCGAATCACTTTAATATGAACCACATTGTTAGTTATGAGGTGAATCACATTAATATGAACCTCATTGTTATAAGGTGAATCACATTAATATGAACCTCACTGTTCGTTATGAGGTGATTCAGATTATTAGGAACCTCACTGTTAGTTATGAGGTGAATCACTTTAATACTAACCTCACTGTTAGTTATGAGGTGAATCACATTAATATGAACCTCATTGTTCGTTATGAGGTGAATCACATTAATATGAACCTCACTGTTAGTTATGAGGTGAATCACTTTAATATGAACCTCATTGTCAGTTATGAGGTGAATCACATTATTATCAACCTCACTGTTAGTTATGAGGTGAATCACATTATTATGAACCTCTCTGTTAGTTATGAGGTGTATCACTTTAATACGAACCTCACTGTTAGTTAGGAGGTGAATCACATTAATATGAACCTCACTGTTCGTTATGAGGTGAATCACATTAATATGAACCTCATTGTCAGTTATGAGGTGAATCACATTATTATCAACCTCACTGTTAGTTGTGAGATGAATCACATTATTATGAACCTCACTGTTAGTTATGAGGTGAATCACTTTAATACGAACCTCACTGTTAGTTAGGAGGTGAATCACATTAATATGAACCTCACTGTTCGTTATGAGGTGAATCAAATTAATATGAACCTCATTGTCAGTTATGAGGTGAATCACATTATTATCAACCTCACTGTTAGTTATGAGGTGAATCACATTAATATGAACCTCACTGTCAGTTATGAGGTGAATCACATTAATATGAACCTCACTGTTAGTTATGAGGTGAATCACTTTATTATGAACCTCACTGTAAGTTATGAGGTGAATCACATTAATATGAACCTAACTGTTAGATATGAGGAGAATCACATTATTATGAACCTCACTGTTAGTTATGAGGTGAATCACATTAATATGAACCTAACTGTTAGATATGAGGTGAATCACATTAATATGAACCTCACTGTTAGTTATGAGGTGAATCACATTAATATGAACCTAACTGTTAGATATGAGGAGAATCACATTATTATGAACCTCACTGTTAGTTATGAGGTGAATCACATTAATATGAACCTAACTGTTAGATATGAGGTGAATCACATTATTATGAACCTCACTGTTAGTTATGAGGTGAATCACATAAATATGAACCACATTCTTAGTTATGAGGTGAATCACATTAATATGAACCTCATTGTTAGCTAATAGGTGAATCACATTAATATGAACCTCATTGTTATGAGGTGAATCACATTAGTATGAATCTCACTGTTAGTTATGAGGTGAATCACATTACTATGAACCTCACTGTTCGTTATGAGGTGAATGACATTAATATCAACCTCACTGTTCGTTATGAGGTGAATCACATTATTATGAACCTCACTGTTAGTTATGAGGTGAATGACATTAATATGAACCTCACTGTTAGTTATGAGGTGAATGACATTAATATGAACCTCACTGTTAGTTATGAGGTGAATCACATAAATATGAACCACATTGTTAGTTATGAGGTGAATCACATAAATATGAACCACATTGTTAGTTATGAGGTGAATCACATTAATATGAACCTCATTGTTAGTTAAGAGGTGAATCACATTAATATGAACCTCATTGTTATGACGTTAATCACATTAATATGAACCTCACTGTTAGTTATGAGGTGAATCACATTAATATGAACCTCACTGTTAGTTATGAGGTGAATCACTTTATTATGAACCTCACTGTTAGTTATGAGGTGAATCACTTTATTATGAACCTCACTGTTAGTTATGAGGTGAATCACATTAATATGAACCTCACTGTTAGTTATGAAGTGAATCACATTATTATGAACATCACTGTTAGTTATGAGGTGAATCACTTTATTATGAACCTCACTGTTAGTTATGAGGTGAATCACATTATTATTAACCTAACTGTTAGATATGAGGTGAATCACATTATTATGAACCTCACTGTTAGTTATGAGGTGAATCACATTAATATGAACCTCATTGTTAGCTAAGAGGTGAATCACATTAATATGAACCTCATTGTTATGAGGTGAATCACATTAATATGAACCTCACTGTTAGTTATGAGGTGAATCACATTAATATGAACCTCACTGTTCGTTATGAGGTGAATGACATTAATATGAACCTCACTGTTAGTTATGAGGTGAATCACATTAATATGAACCTCACTGTTCGTTATGAAGTGAATCACATTATTATGAAACTCACTGTTAGTTATGAGGTGAATTACATTATTATGAACCTCACTGTTCGTTATGAAGTGAATCACATTATTATGAAACTCACTGTTAGTTATGAGGAGAATCACATTATTATGAACCTCACTGTTAGTTATGAGGTGAATCACATTATTATGAACCTAACTGTTAGATATGAGGTGAATCACATTATTATGAACCTCACTGTTAGTTATGAGGTGAATCACATTAATATGAACCTCACTGTTAGTTATGAGGTGAATCACTTTAATATGAACCTAACTGTTAGTTATGAGATGAATCACATTAATATGAACCTCATTGTTTGTTATGAGGTGAATCACATTAATATGAACCTCACTGTTAGTTATGAGGTGAATCACATTAATATGAACCTCACTGTTAGTTATGAGGTGAATCACTTTAATATGAACCTAACTGTTAGTTATGAGATGAATCACATTAATATGAACCTCATTGTTTGTTATGAGGTGAATCACATTAATATGAACCTCACTGTTAGTTATGAGGTGAATCACTTTAATATGAACCTAACTGTTAGTTATGAGATGAATCACTTTAATATGAACCTAACTGTTAGTTATGAGATGAATCACATTAATATGAACCTCATTGTTTGTTAAGAGGTGAATCGCATTATTATGAACCTCATTGTTAGTTATGAGGTGAATCACATAAATATGAACCACATTGTTAGTTATGAGGTGAATCACATTAAAATGAACATCACTGTTCGTTATGAGGTGAATCACATTAATATGAACCTCACTGTTAGTTATGAGGTGAATCACTTTATTATGAACCTCACTGTTAGTTATGAGGTGAATCACATTAATATGAACCTCACTGTTCGTCATGAGGTGAATCACATTAATATGAACTTCACTGTTAGTTATGAGGTGAATCACATTAATATGAACCTCACTGTTAGTTATGAGGTGAATCACATTAATATGAACCTCACTGTTCGTCATGAGGTGAATCACATTAATATGAACCTCACTGTTAGTTATGAGGTGAATCACATTAATATGAACCTCACTGTTAGTTATGAGGTGAATCACATTAATATGAACCTCACTGTTAGTTATGAGGTGAATCACATTAATATGAACCTCACTGTTAGTTATGAGGTGAATCACATTAATATGAACCTCACTGTTAGTTATGAGGTGAATCACATTAATATGAAGCTCACTTTTAGTTATGAGGTGAATCACTTTATTATGAACCTCACTGTTAGTTATGAGGTGAATTACATTAATATGAACCTCACTGTTCGTTATGAAGTGAGTCACATTATTATGAACCTCACTGTCAGTTATGAGGTGAATCACCCTAATATGAACCTCACTGTTCGTTATCAGGTGAATAACATTAACATGAACCTCACAGTTAGTTATGAGGTGAATCACATTAATATGAACCTCATTGTTAGTTATGAGGTGAATCACTTTAATATGAACCTCATTGTTTGTTATGAGGTGAATCACATTAATATGAACCTCACTGTTAGTTATGAGGTGAATCACTTTAATATGAACCTAACTGTTAGTTATGAGATGAATCACATTAATATGAACCTCATTGTTTGTTATGAGGTGAATCACATTATTATGAACCTCATTGTTAGTTATGAGGTGAATAACATAAATATGAGCCTCACTGTTAGTTATGAGGTGAATCACATTAAAATGAACCTCATTGTTAGTTATGAGGTGAATCACATTAATATGAACCTCACTGTTAGTTATGAGGTGAATCACATTGAAATGAACATCACTGTTCGTTATGAGGTGAATCACATTAATATGAACCTCATTGTTAGTTATGAGGTGAATCACTTTATTATGAAACTCACTGTTAGTTATGAGGTGAATCACATTAATATGAACCTCACTGTTAGATATGAGGTGAATCACATTATTATGAACCTCACTGTTAGTTATGAGGTGAATCACATAAATATGAACCACATTGTTAGTTATGAGGTGAATCACATTAATATGTACCTCATTGTTAGCTAAGAGGTGAATCACATTAATATGAACCTCATTGTTATGAGGTGAATCACATTAATATGAACCTCACTGTTAGTTATGAGGTGAATCACATTAATATGAACCTCACTGTTCGTTATGAGGTGAATGACATTAATATGAACCTCACTGTTCGTTATGAAGTGAATCACATTATTATGAAACTCACTGTTAGTTATGAGGTGAATTACATTATTATGAACCTCACTGTTCGTTATGAAGTGAATCACATTATTATGAAACTCACTGTTAGTTATGAGGTGAATCACTTTATTATGAACCTCACTGTTAGTTATGAGGTGAATCACATTATTATGAATCTAACTGTTAGATATGAGGTGAATCACATAAATATGAACCACATTGTTAGTTATGAGGTGAATCACATTAATATGAACCTCATTGTTATGATGTGAATCACATTAATGTGAACCTCAATGTTAGTTATGAGGTGAATCACATTACTATGAACCTCTTTGTTAGTTATGAGGTGACTCACATTAATAAGAACCTCACTGTTAGTTTTGAGGTGAAGCACATTATTATGAACCTCTTTGTTAGTTATGAGGTGACTCACATTAATAAGAACCTCACTGTTAGTTTTGAGGTGAAGCACATTACTATGAACCTCTTTGTTAGTTATGAGGTGATTCACATTAATATGAACCTCACTGTTAGTTATGAGGTGAATCACATTAATATGAACCACATTGTCAGTTATGAAGTGAATCACATTAATATGAACCTCATTGTTAGTTATGAGGTGAATCACATTAATATGAACCTCACTGTTAGTTATGAGGTGAATCACTTTAATATGAACCTAACTGTTAGTTATGAGATGAATCACATTAATATGAACCTCATTGTTTGTTATGAGGTGAATCACATTAATATGAACCTCACTGTTAGTTATGAGGTGAATCACATTAATATGAACCTCACTGTTAGTTATGAGGTGAATCACTTTAATATGAACCTAACTGTTAGTTATGAGATGAATCACATTAATATGAACCTCATTGTTTGTTATGAGGTGAATCACATTAATATGAACCTCACTGTTAGTTATGAGGTGAATCACTTTAATATGAACCTAACTGTTAGTTATGAGATGAATCACTTTAATATGAACCTAACTGTTAGTTATGAGATGAATCACATTAATATGAACCTCATTGTTTGTTAAGAGGTGAATCGCATTATTATGAACCTCATTGTTAGTTATGAGGTGAATCACATAAATATGAACCACATTGTTAGTTATGAGGTGAATCACATTAAAATGAACATCACTGTTCGTTATGAGGTGAATCACATTAATATGAACCTCACTGTTAGTTATGAGGTGAATCACTTTATTATGAAACTCACTGTTAGTTATGAGGTGAATCACATTAATATGAACCTCACTGTTAGATATGAGGTGAATCACATTATTATGAACCTCACTGTTAGTTATGAGGTGAATCACATAAATATGAACCACATTGTTAGTTATGAGGTGAATCACATTAAAATGAACATCACTGTTCGTTATGAGGTGAATCACATTAATATGAACCTCACTGTTAGTTATGAGGTGAATCACTTTATTATGAAACTCACTGTTAGTTATGAGGTGAATCACATTAATATGAACCTCACTGTTAGATATGAGGTGAATCACATTAATATGAACCTCACTGTTAGTTATGAGGTGAATCACATTAAAATGAACATCACTGTTCGTTATGAGGTGAATCACATTAATATGAACCTCACTGTTAGTTATGAGGTGAATCACTTTATTATGAACCTCACTGTTAGTTATGAGGTGAATCACATTAATATGAACCTCACTGTTCGTCATGAGGTGAATCACATTAATATGAACTTCACTGTTAGTTATGAGGTGAATCACATTAATATGAACCTCACTGTTAGTTATGAGGTGAATCACATTAATATGAACCTCACTGTTCGTCATGAGGTGAATCACATTAATATGAACCTCACTGTTAGTTATGAGGTGAATCACATTAATATGAACCTCACTGTTAGTTATGAGGTGAATCACATTAATATGAACCTCACTGTTAGTTATGAGGTGAATCACATTAATATGAACCTCACTGTTAGTTATGAGGTGAATCACATTAATATGAACCTCACTGTTAGTTATGAGGTGAATCACATTAATATGAAGCTCACTTTTAGTTATGAGGTGAATCACTTTATTATGAACCTCACTGTTAGTTATGAGGTGAATTACATTAATATGAACCTCACTGTTCGTTATGAAGTGAGTCACATTATTATGAACCTCACTGTCAGTTATGAGGTGAATCACCCTAATATGAACCTCACTGTTCGTTATCAGGTGAATAACATTAACATGAACCTCACAGTTAGTTATGAGGTGAATCACATTAATATGAACCTCATTGTTAGTTATGAGGTGAATCACTTTAATATGAACCTCATTGTTTGTTATGAGGTGAATCACATTAATATGAACCTCACTGTTAGTTATGAGGTGAATCACTTTAATATGAACCTAACTGTTAGTTATGAGATGAATCACATTAATATGAACCTCATTGTTTGTTATGAGGTGAATCACATTATTATGAACCTCATTGTTAGTTATGAGGTGAATAACATAAATATGAGCCTCACTGTTAGTTATGAGGTGAATCACATTAAAATGAACCTCATTGTTAGTTATGAGGTGAATCACATTAATATGAACCTCACTGTTAGTTATGAGGTGAATCACATTGAAATGAACATCACTGTTCGTTATGAGGTGAATCACATTAATATGAACCTCATTGTTAGTTATGAGGTGAATCACTTTATTATGAAACTCACTGTTAGTTATGAGGTGAATCACATTAATATGAACCTCACTGTTAGATATGAGGTGAATCACATTATTATGAACCTCACTGTTAGTTATGAGGTGAATCACATAAATATGAACCACATTGTTAGTTATGAGGTGAATCACATTAATATGTACCTCATTGTTAGCTAAGAGGTGAATCACATTAATATGAACCTCATTGTTATGAGGTGAATCACATTAATATGAACCTCACTGTTAGTTATGAGGTGAATCACATTAATATGAACCTCACTGTTCGTTATGAGGTGAATGACATTAATATGAACCTCACTGTTCGTTATGAAGTGAATCACATTATTATGAAACTCACTGTTAGTTATGAGGTGAATTACATTATTATGAACCTCACTGTTCGTTATGAAGTGAATCACATTATTATGAAACTCACTGTTAGTTATGAGGTGAATCACTTTATTATGAACCTCACTGTTAGTTATGAGGTGAATCACATTATTATGAATCTAACTGTTAGATATGAGGTGAATCACATAAATATGAACCACATTGTTAGTTATGAGGTGAATCACATTAATATGAACCTCATTGTTATGATGTGAATCACATTAATGTGAACCTCAATGTTAGTTATGAGGTGAATCACATTACTATGAACCTCTTTGTTAGTTATGAGGTGACTCACATTAATAAGAACCTCACTGTTAGTTTTGAGGTGAAGCACATTATTATGAACCTCTTTGTTAGTTATGAGGTGACTCACATTAATAAGAACCTCACTGTTAGTTTTGAGGTGAAGCACATTACTATGAACCTCTTTGTTAGTTATGAGGTGATTCACATTAATATGAACCTCACTGTTAGTTATGAGGTGAATCACATTAATATGAACCACATTGTCAGTTATGAAGTGAATCACATTAATATGAACCTCACTGTCAGTTATGAGGTGAATCACCCTAATATGAACCTCACTGTTCGTTATGAGGTGAATCACATTAATATGAATCTCACTGTTAATTATGAGGTGAATCACATTAACATGAACCTCACAGTTAGTTATGAGGTGAATCACATTAATATGAACCTCACTGTTCGTTATGAGGTTAATCACATTACTACGAACCTCATTGTTAGTTATGAGGTGAATCACATTAATATGAAGTGCATTGCTATGAGGTGAATCACATTAATATGAACCTCACTGTTAGTTATGAGGTGAATCACATTAATATGAACCTCACTGTTCGTTATGAGGTGAATCACATTAATATGAACCTCACTGTTAGATATGAGGTGAATCACTTTATTATGAACCTCACTGTTAGTTATGAGGTGAATCACATTAATATGAACCTCACTGTTAGATATGAGGTGAATCACATTATTATGAACCTCACTGTTAGTTATGAGGTGAATCGCTTAAATATGAACCACATTGTTAATTATGAGGTGAATCACATTAATATGTACCTCATTGTTATGAGGTGAATCACATTAATATGAACCTCACTGTTAGTTATGAGGTGAATCACATTAATATGAACCTCACTGTTCGTTATGAGGTGAATCACATTAATATGAACCTCATTGTTTGTTATGAGGTGAATCACATTAATATGAACCTCACTGTTAGTTATGAGGTGAATCACTTTAATATGAACCTAACTGTTAGTTATGAGATGAATCACTTTAATATGAACCTAACTGTTAGTTATGAGATGAATCACATTAATATGAACCTCATTGTTTGTTAAGAGGTGAATCGCATTATTATGAACCTCATTGTTAGTTATGAGGTGAATCACATAAATATGAACCACATTGTTAGTTATGAGGTGAATCACATTAAAATGAACATCACTGTTCGTTATGAGGTGAATCACATTAATATGAACCTCACTGTTAGTTATGAGGTGAATCACTTTATTATGAAACTCACTGTTAGTTATGAGGTGAATCACATTAATATGAACCTCACTGTTAGATATGAGGTGAATCACATTATTATGAACCTCACTGTTAGTTATGAGGTGAATCAAATAAATATGAACCACATTGTTAGTTATGAGGTGAATCACATTAAAATGAACATCACTGTTCGTTATGAGGTGAATCACATTAATATGAACCTCACTGTTAGTTATGAGGTGAATCACTTTATTATGAACCTCACTGTTAGTTATGAGGTGAATCACATTAATATGAACCTCACTGTTCGTCATGAGGTGAATCACATTAATATGAACTTCACTGTTAGTTATGAGGTGAATCACATTAATATGAACCTCACTGTTAGTTATGAGGTGAATCACATTAATATGAACCTCACTGTTCGTCATGAGGTGAATCACATTAATATGAACCTCACTGTTAGTTATGAGGTGAATCACATTAATATGAACCTCACTGTTAGTTATGAGGTGAATCACATTAATATGAACCTCACTGTTAGTTATGAGGTGAATCACATTAATATGAACCTCACTGTTAGTTATGAGGTGAATCACATTAATATGAACCTCACTGTTAGTTATGAGGTGAATCACATTAATATGAAGCTCACTTTTAGTTATGAGGTGAATCACTTTATTATGAACCTCACTGTTAGTTATGAGGTGAATTACATTAATATGAACCTCACTGTTCGTTATGAAGTGAGTCACATTATTATGAACCTCACTGTCAGTTATGAGGTGAATCACCCTAATATGAACCTCACTGTTCGTTATCAGGTGAATAACATTAACATGAACCTCACAGTTAGTTATGAGGTGAATCACATTAATATGAACCTCATTGTTAGTTATGAGGTGAATCACTTTAATATGAACCTCATTGTTTGTTATGAGGTGAATCACATTAATATGAACCTCACTGTTAGTTATGAGGTGAATCACTTTAATATGAACCTAACTGTTAGTTATGAGATGAATCACATTAATATGAACCTCATTGTTTGTTATGAGGTGAATCACATTATTATGAACCTCATTGTTAGTTATGAGGTGAATAACATAAATATGAGCCTCACTGTTAGTTATGAGGTGAATCACATTAAAATGAACCTCATTGTTAGTTATGAGGTGAATCACATTAATATGAACCTCACTGTTAGTTATGAGGTGAATCACATTAAAATGAACATCACTGTTCGTTATGAGGTGAATCACATTAATATGAACCTCATTGTTAGTTATGAGGTGAATCACTTTATTATGAAACTCACTGTTAGTTATGAGGTGAATCACATTAATATGAACCTCACTGTTAGATATGAGGTGAATCACATTATTATGAACCTCACTGTTAGTTATGAGGTGAATCACATAAATATGAACCACATTGTTAGTTATGAGGTGAATCACATTAATATGTACCTCATTGTTAGCTAAGAGGTGAATCACATTAATATGAACCTCATTGTTATGAGGTGAATCACATTAATATGAACCTCACTGTTAGTTATGAGGTGAATCACATTAATATGAACCTCACTGTTCGTTATGAGGTGAATGACATTAATATGAACCTCACTGTTCGTTATGAAGTGAATCACATTATTATGAAACTCACTGTTAGTTATGAGGTGAATTACATTATTATGAACCTCACTGTTCGTTATGAAGTGAATCACATTATTATGAAACTCACTGTTAGTTATGAGGTGAATCACTTTATTATGAACCTCACTGTTAGTTATGAGGTGAATCACATTATTATGAACCTAACTGTTAGATATGAGGTGAATCACATAAATATGAACCACATTGTTAGTTATGAGGTGAATCACATTAATATGAACCTCATTGTTATGATGTGAATCACATTAATGTGAACCTCAATGTTAGTTATGAGGTGAATCACATTACTATGAACCTCTTTGTTAGTTATGAGGTGACTCACATTAATAAGAACCTCACTGTTAGTTTTGAGGTGAAGCACATTATTATGAACCTCTTTGTTAGTTATGAGGTGACTCACATTAATAAGAACCTCACTGTTAGTTTTGAGGTGAAGCACATTACTATGAACCTCTTTGTTAGTTATGAGGTGACTCACATTAATATGAACCTCACTGTTAGTTATGAGGTGAATCACATTAATATGAACCACATTGTCAGTTATGAAGTGAATCACATTAATATGAACCTCACTGTCAGTTATGAGGTGAATCACCCTAATATGAACCTCACTGTTCGTTATGAGGTGAATCACATTAATATGAATCTCACTGTTAATTATGAGGTGAATCACATTAACATGAACCTCACAGTTAGTTATGAGGTGAATCACATTAATATGAACCTCACTGTTCGTTATGAGGTTAATCACATTACTACGAACCTCATTGTTAGTTATGAGGTGAATCACATTAATATGAAGTGCATTGCTATGAGGTGAATCACATTAATATGAACCTCACTGTTAGTTATGAGGTGAATCACATTAATATGAACCTCACTGTTCGTTATGAGGTGAATCACATTAATATGAACCTCACTGTTAGATATGAGGTGAATCACTTTATTATGAACCTCACTGTTAGTTATGAGGTGAATCACATTAATATGAACCTCACTGTTAGATATGAGGTGAATCACATTATTATGAACCTCACTGTTAGTTATGAGGTGAATCGCTTAAATATGAACCACATTGTTAATTATGAGGTGAATCACATTAATATGTACCTCATTGTTATGAGGTGAATCACATTAATATGAACCTCACTGTTAGTTATGAGGTGAATCACATTAATATGAACCTCACTGTTCGTTATGAGGTGAATCACATTAATATGAACCTCACTGTTAGTTATGAGGCGAATCACTTTAATATGAACCACATTGTTAGTTATGAGGTGAATCACATTAATATGAACCTCATTGTTATAAGGTGAATCACATTAATATGAACCTCACTGTTCGTTATGAGGTGATTCAGATTATTAGGAACCTCACTGTTAGTTATGAGGTGAATCACTTTAATACTAACCTCACTGTTAGTTATGAGGTGAATCACATTAATATGAACCTCATTGTTCGTTATGAGGTGAATCACATTAATATGAACCTCACTGTTAGTTATGAGGTGAATCACTTTAATATGAACCTCATTGTCAGTTATGAGGTGAATCACATTATTATCAACCTCACTGTTAGTTATGAGGTGAATCACATTATTATGAACCTCTCTGTTAGTTATGAGGTGTATCACTTTAATACGAACCTCACTGTTAGTTAGGAGGTGAATCACATTAATATGAACCTCACTGTTCGTTATGAGGTGAATCACATTAATATGAACCTCATTGTCAGTTATGAGGTGAATCACATTATTATCAACCTCACTGTTAGTTGTGAGATGAATCACATTATTATGAACCTCACTGTTAGTTATGAGGTGAATCACTTTAATACGAACCTCACTGTTAGTTAGGAGGTGAATCACATTAATATGAACCTCACTGTTCGTTATGAGGTGAATCAAATTAATATGAACCTCATTGTCAGTTATGAGGTGAATCACATTATTATCAACCTCACTGTTAGTTATGAGGTGAATCACATTAATATGAACCTCACTGTCAGTTATGAGGTGAATCACATTAATATGAACCTCACTGTTAGTTATGAGGTGAATCACTTTATTATGAACCTCACTGTAAGTTATGAGGTGAATCACATTAATATGAACCTAACTGTTAGATATGAGGAGAATCACATTATTATGAACCTCACTGTTAGTTATGAGGTGAATCACATTAATATGAACCTAACTGTTAGATATGAGGTGAATCACATTAATATGAACCTCACTGTTAGTTATGAGGTGAATCACATTAATATGAACCTAACTGTTAGATATGAGGAGAATCACATTATTATGAACCTCACTGTTAGTTATGAGGTGAATCACATTAATATGAACCTAACTGTTAGATATGAGGTGAATCACATTATTATGAACCTCACTGTTAGTTATGAGGTGAATCACATAAATATGAACCACATTCTTAGTTATGAGGTGAATCACATTAATATGAACCTCATTGTTAGCTAATAGGTGAATCACATTAATATGAACCTCATTGTTATGAGGTGAATCACATTAGTATGAATCTCACTGTTAGTTATGAGGTGAATCACATTACTATGAACCTCACTGTTCGTTATGAGGTGAATGACATTAATATCAACCTCACTGTTCGTTATGAGGTGAATCACATTATTATGAACCTCACTGTTAGTTATGAGGTGAATGACATTAATATGAACCTCACTGTTAGTTATGAGGTGAATGACATTAATATGAACCTCACTGTTAGTTATGAGGTGAATCACATAAATATGAACCACATTGTTAGTTATGAGGTGAATCACATAAATATGAACCACATTGTTAGTTATGAGGTGAATCACATTAATATGAACCTCATTGTTAGTTAAGAGGTGAATCACATTAATATGAACCTCATTGTTATGACGTTAATCACATTAATATGAACCTCACTGTTAGTTATGAGGTGAATCACATTAATATGAACCTCACTGTTAGTTATGAGGTGAATCACTTTATTATGAACCTCACTGTTAGTTATGAGGTGAATCACTTTATTATGAACCTCACTGTTAGTTATGAGGTGAATCACATTAATATGAACCTCACTGTTAGTTATGAAGTGAATCACATTATTATGAACATCACTGTTAGTTATGAGGTGAATCACTTTATTATGAACCTCACTGTTAGTTATGAGGTGAATCACATTATTATTAACCTAACTGTTAGATATGAGGTGAATCACATTATTATGAACCTCACTGTTAGTTATGAGGTGAATCACATTAATATGAACCTCATTGTTAGCTAAGAGGTGAATCACATTAATATGAACCTCATTGTTATGAGGTGAATCACATTAATATGAACCTCACTGTTAGTTATGAGGTGAATCACATTAATATGAACCTCACTGTTCGTTATGAGGTGAATGACATTAATATGAACCTCACTGTTAGTTATGAGGTGAATCACATTAATATGAACCTCACTGTTCGTTATGAAGTGAATCACATTATTATGAAACTCACTGTTAGTTATGAGGTGAATTACATTATTATGAACCTCACTGTTCGTTATGAAGTGAATCACATTATTATGAAACTCACTGTTAGTTATGAGGAGAATCACATTATTATGAACCTCACTGTTAGTTATGAGGTGAATCACATTATTATGAACCTAACTGTTAGATATGAGGTGAATCACATTATTATGAACCTCACTGTTAGTTATGAGGTGAATCACATTAATATGAACCTCACTGTTAGTTATGAGGTGAATCACTTTAATATGAACCTAACTGTTAGTTATGAGATGAATCACATTAATATGAACCTCATTGTTTGTTATGAGGTGAATCACATTAATATGAACCTCACTGTTAGTTATGAGGTGAATCACATTAATATGAACCTCACTGTTAGTTATGAGGTGAATCACTTTAATATGAACCTAACTGTTAGTTATGAGATGAATCACATTAATATGAACCTCATTGTTTGTTATGAGGTGAATCACATTAATATGAACCTCACTGTTAGTTATGAGGTGAATCACTTTAATATGAACCTAACTGTTAGTTATGAGATGAATCACTTTAATATGAACCTAACTGTTAGTTATGAGATGAATCACATTAATATGAACCTCATTGTTTGTTAAGAGGTGAATCGCATTATTATGAACCTCATTGTTAGTTATGAGGTGAATCACATAAATATGAACCACATTGTTAGTTATGAGGTGAATCACATTAAAATGAACATCACTGTTCGTTATGAGGTGAATCACATTAATATGAACCTCACTGTTAGTTATGAGGTGAATCACTTTATTATGAACCTCACTGTTAGTTATGAGGTGAATCACATTAATATGAACCTCACTGTTCGTCATGAGGTGAATCACATTAATATGAACTTCACTGTTAGTTATGAGGTGAATCACATTAATATGAACCTCACTGTTAGTTATGAGGTGAATCACATTAATATGAACCTCACTGTTCGTCATGAGGTGAATCACATTAATATGAACCTCACTGTTAGTTATGAGGTGAATCACATTAATATGAACCTCACTGTTAGTTATGAGGTGAATCACATTAATATGAACCTCACTGTTAGTTATGAGGTGAATCACATTAATATGAACCTCACTGTTAGTTATGAGGTGAATCACATTAATATGAACCTCACTGTTAGTTATGAGGTGAATCACATTAATATGAAGCTCACTTTTAGTTATGAGGTGAATCACTTTATTATGAACCTCACTGTTAGTTATGAGGTGAATTACATTAATATGAACCTCACTGTTCGTTATGAAGTGAGTCACATTATTATGAACCTCACTGTCAGTTATGAGGTGAATCACCCTAATATGAACCTCACTGTTCGTTATCAGGTGAATAACATTAACATGAACCTCACAGTTAGTTATGAGGTGAATCACATTAATATGAACCTCATTGTTAGTTATGAGGTGAATCACTTTAATATGAACCTCATTGTTTGTTATGAGGTGAATCACATTAATATGAACCTCACTGTTAGTTATGAGGTGAATCACTTTAATATGAACCTAACTGTTAGTTATGAGATGAATCACATTAATATGAACCTCATTGTTTGTTATGAGGTGAATCACATTATTATGAACCTCATTGTTAGTTATGAGGTGAATAACATAAATATGAGCCTCACTGTTAGTTATGAGGTGAATCACATTAAAATGAACCTCATTGTTAGTTATGAGGTGAATCACATTAATATGAACCTCACTGTTAGTTATGAGGTGAATCACATTGAAATGAACATCACTGTTCGTTATGAGGTGAATCACATTAATATGAACCTCATTGTTAGTTATGAGGTGAATCACTTTATTATGAAACTCACTGTTAGTTATGAGGTGAATCACATTAATATGAACCTCACTGTTAGATATGAGGTGAATCACATTATTATGAACCTCACTGTTAGTTATGAGGTGAATCACATAAATATGAACCACATTGTTAGTTATGAGGTGAATCACATTAATATGTACCTCATTGTTAGCTAAGAGGTGAATCACATTAATATGAACCTCATTGTTATGAGGTGAATCACATTAATATGAACCTCACTGTTAGTTATGAGGTGAATCACATTAATATGAACCTCACTGTTCGTTATGAGGTGAATGACATTAATATGAACCTCACTGTTCGTTATGAAGTGAATCACATTATTATGAAACTCACTGTTAGTTATGAGGTGAATTACATTATTATGAACCTCACTGTTCGTTATGAAGTGAATCACATTATTATGAAACTCACTGTTAGTTATGAGGTGAATCACTTTATTATGAACCTCACTGTTAGTTATGAGGTGAATCACATTATTATGAATCTAACTGTTAGATATGAGGTGAATCACATAAATATGAACCACATTGTTAGTTATGAGGTGAATCACATTAATATGAACCTCATTGTTATGATGTGAATCACATTAATGTGAACCTCAATGTTAGTTATGAGGTGAATCACATTACTATGAACCTCTTTGTTAGTTATGAGGTGACTCACATTAATAAGAACCTCACTGTTAGTTTTGAGGTGAAGCACATTATTATGAACCTCTTTGTTAGTTATGAGGTGACTCACATTAATAAGAACCTCACTGTTAGTTTTGAGGTGAAGCACATTACTATGAACCTCTTTGTTAGTTATGAGGTGATTCACATTAATATGAACCTCACTGTTAGTTATGAGGTGAATCACATTAATATGAACCACATTGTCAGTTATGAAGTGAATCACATTAATATGAACCTCACTGTCAGTTATGAGGTGAATCACCCTAATATGAACCTCACTGTTCGTTATGAGGTGAATCACATTAATATGAATCTCACTGTTAATTATGAGGTGAATCACATTAACATGAACCTCACAGTTAGTTATGAGGTGAATCACATTAATATGAACCTCACTGTTCGTTATGAGGTTAATCACATTACTACGAACCTCATTGTTAGTTATGAGGTGAATCACATTAATATGAAGTGCATTGCTATGAGGTGAATCACATTAATATGAACCTCACTGTTAGTTATGAGGTGAATCACATTAATATGAACCTCACTGTTCGTTATGAGGTGAATCACATTAATATGAACCTCACTGTTAGATATGAGGTGAATCACTTTATTATGAACCTCACTGTTAGTTATGAGGTGAATCACATTAATATGAACCTCACTGTTAGATATGAGGTGAATCACATTATTATGAACCTCACTGTTAGTTATGAGGTGAATCGCTTAAATATGAACCACATTGTTAATTATGAGGTGAATCACATTAATATGTACCTCATTGTTATGAGGTGAATCACATTAATATGAACCTCACTGTTAGTTATGAGGTGAATCACATTAATATGAACCTCACTGTTCGTTATGAGGTGAATCACATTAATATGAACCTCATTGTTTGTTATGAGGTGAATCACATTAATATGAACCTCACTGTTAGTTATGAGGTGAATCACTTTAATATGAACCTAACTGTTAGTTATGAGATGAATCACTTTAATATGAACCTAACTGTTAGTTATGAGATGAATCACATTAATATGAACCTCATTGTTTGTTAAGAGGTGAATCGCATTATTATGAACCTCATTGTTAGTTATGAGGTGAATCACATAAATATGAACCACATTGTTAGTTATGAGGTGAATCACATTAAAATGAACATCACTGTTCGTTATGAGGTGAATCACATTAATATGAACCTCACTGTTAGTTATGAGGTGAATCACTTTAATATGAACCTCACTGTTAGTTATGAGGTGAATCACATTAATATGAACCTCACTGTTCGTTATGAGGTGAATCACATTAATATGAACCTCACTGTTAGATATGAGGTGAATCACTTTATTATGAACCTCACTGTTAGTTATGAGGTGAATCACATTAATATGAACCTCACTGTTAGATATGAGGTGAATCACATTATTATGAACCTCACTGTTAGTTATGAGGTGAATCGCTTAAATATGAACCACATTGTTAATTATGAGGTGAATCACATTAATATGTACCTCATTGTTATGAGGTGAATCACATTAATATGAACCTCACTGTTAGTTATGAGGTGAATCACATTAATATGAACCTCACTGTTCGTTATGAGGTGAATCACATTAATATGAACCTCATTGTTTGTTATGAGGTGAATCACATTAATATGAACCTCACTGTTAGTTATGAGGTGAATCACTTTAATATGAACCTAACTGTTAGTTATGAGATGAATCACTTTAATATGAACCTAACTGTTAGTTATGAGATGAATCACATTAATATGAACCTCATTGTTTGTTAAGAGGTGAATCGCATTATTATGAACCTCATTGTTAGTTATGAGGTGAATCACATAAATATGAACCACATTGTTAGTTATGAGGTGAATCACATTAAAATGAACATCACTGTTCGTTATGAGGTGAATCACATTAATATGAACCTCACTGTTAGTTATGAGGTGAATCACTTTATTATGAAACTCACTGTTAGTTATGAGGTGAATCACATTAATATGAACCTCACTGTTAGATATGAGGTGAATCACATTATTATGAACCTCACTGTTAGTTATGAGGTGAATCAAATAAATATGAACCACATTGTTAGTTATGAGGTGAATCACATTAAAATGAACATCACTGTTCGTTATGAGGTGAATCACATTAATATGAACCTCACTGTTAGTTATGAGGTGAATCACTTTATTATGAACCTCACTGTTAGTTATGAGGTGAATCACATTAATATGAACCTCACTGTTCGTCATGAGGTGAATCACATTAATATGAACTTCACTGTTAGTTATGAGGTGAATCACATTAATATGAACCTCACTGTTAGTTATGAGGTGAATCACATTAATATGAACCTCACTGTTCGTCATGAGGTGAATCACATTAATATGAACCTCACTGTTAGTTATGAGGTGAATCACATTAATATGAACCTCACTGTTAGTTATGAGGTGAATCACATTAATATGAACCTCACTGTTAGTTATGAGGTGAATCACATTAATATGAACCTCACTGTTAGTTATGAGGTGAATCACATTAATATGAACCTCACTGTTAGTTATGAGGTGAATCACATTAATATGAAGCTCACTTTTAGTTATGAGGTGAATCACTTTATTATGAACCTCACTGTTAGTTATGAGGTGAATTACATTAATATGAACCTCACTGTTCGTTATGAAGTGAGTCACATTATTATGAACCTCACTGTCAGTTATGAGGTGAATCACCCTAATATGAACCTCACTGTTCGTTATCAGGTGAATAACATTAACATGAACCTCACAGTTAGTTATGAGGTGAATCACATTAATATGAACCTCATTGTTAGTTATGAGGTGAATCACTTTAATATGAACCTCATTGTTTGTTATGAGGTGAATCACATTAATATGAACCTCACTGTTAGTTATGAGGTGAATCACTTTAATATGAACCTAACTGTTAGTTATGAGATGAATCACATTAATATGAACCTCATTGTTTGTTATGAGGTGAATCACATTATTATGAACCTCATTGTTAGTTATGAGGTGAATAACATAAATATGAGCCTCACTGTTAGTTATGAGGTGAATCACATTAAAATGAACCTCATTGTTAGTTATGAGGTGAATCACATTAATATGAACCTCACTGTTAGTTATGAGGTGAATCACATTAAAATGAACATCACTGTTCGTTATGAGGTGAATCACATTAATATGAACCTCATTGTTAGTTATGAGGTGAATCACTTTATTATGAAACTCACTGTTAGTTATGAGGTGAATCACATTAATATGAACCTCACTGTTAGATATGAGGTGAATCACATTATTATGAACCTCACTGTTAGTTATGAGGTGAATCACATAAATATGAACCACATTGTTAGTTATGAGGTGAATCACATTAATATGTACCTCATTGTTAGCTAAGAGGTGAATCACATTAATATGAACCTCATTGTTATGAGGTGAATCACATTAATATGAACCTCACTGTTAGTTATGAGGTGAATCACATTAATATGAACCTCACTGTTCGTTATGAGGTGAATGACATTAATATGAACCTCACTGTTCGTTATGAAGTGAATCACATTATTATGAAACTCACTGTTAGTTATGAGGTGAATTACATTATTATGAACCTCACTGTTCGTTATGAAGTGAATCACATTATTATGAAACTCACTGTTAGTTATGAGGTGAATCACTTTATTATGAACCTCACTGTTAGTTATGAGGTGAATCACATTATTATGAACCTAACTGTTAGATATGAGGTGAATCACATAAATATGAACCACATTGTTAGTTATGAGGTGAATCACATTAATATGAACCTCATTGTTATGATGTGAATCACATTAATGTGAACCTCAATGTTAGTTATGAGGTGAATCACATTACTATGAACCTCTTTGTTAGTTATGAGGTGACTCACATTAATAAGAACCTCACTGTTAGTTTTGAGGTGAAGCACATTATTATGAACCTCTTTGTTAGTTATGAGGTGACTCACATTAATAAGAACCTCACTGTTAGTTTTGAGGTGAAGCACATTACTATGAACCTCTTTGTTAGTTATGAGGTGACTCACATTAATATGAACCTCACTGTTAGTTATGAGGTGAATCACATTAATATGAACCACATTGTCAGTTATGAAGTGAATCACATTAATATGAACCTCACTGTCAGTTATGAGGTGAATCACCCTAATATGAACCTCACTGTTCGTTATGAGGTGAATCACATTAATATGAATCTCACTGTTAATTATGAGGTGAATCACATTAACATGAACCTCACAGTTAGTTATGAGGTGAATCACATTAATATGAACCTCACTGTTCGTTATGAGGTTAATCACATTACTACGAACCTCATTGTTAGTTATGAGGTGAATCACATTAATATGAAGTGCATTGCTATGAGGTGAATCACATTAATATGAACCTCACTGTTAGTTATGAGGTGAATCACATTAATATGAACCTCACTGTTCGTTATGAGGTGAATCACATTAATATGAACCTCACTGTTAGATATGAGGTGAATCACTTTATTATGAACCTCACTGTTAGTTATGAGGTGAATCACATTAATATGAACCTCACTGTTAGATATGAGGTGAATCACATTATTATGAACCTCACTGTTAGTTATGAGGTGAATCGCTTAAATATGAACCACATTGTTAATTATGAGGTGAATCACATTAATATGTACCTCATTGTTATGAGGTGAATCACATTAATATGAACCTCACTGTTAGTTATGAGGTGAATCACATTAATATGAACCTCACTGTTCGTTATGAGGTGAATCACATTAATATGAACCTCACTGTTAGTTATGAGGCGAATCACTTTAATATGAACCACATTGTTAGTTATGAGGTGAATCACATTAATATGAACCTCATTGTTATAAGGTGAATCACATTAATATGAACCTCACTGTTCGTTATGAGGTGATTCAGATTATTAGGAACCTCACTGTTAGTTATGAGGTGAATCACTTTAATACTAACCTCACTGTTAGTTATGAGGTGAATCACATTAATATGAACCTCATTGTTCGTTATGAGGTGAATCACATTAATATGAACCTCACTGTTAGTTATGAGGTGAATCACTTTAATATGAACCTCATTGTCAGTTATGAGGTGAATCACATTATTATCAACCTCACTGTTAGTTATGAGGTGAATCACATTATTATGAACCTCTCTGTTAGTTATGAGGTGTATCACTTTAATACGAACCTCACTGTTAGTTAGGAGGTGAATCACATTAATATGAACCTCACTGTTCGTTATGAGGTGAATCACATTAATATGAACCTCATTGTCAGTTATGAGGTGAATCACATTATTATCAACCTCACTGTTAGTTGTGAGATGAATCACATTATTATGAACCTCACTGTTAGTTATGAGGTGAATCACTTTAATACGAACCTCACTGTTAGTTAGGAGGTGAATCACATTAATATGAACCTCACTGTTCGTTATGAGGTGAATCAAATTAATATGAACCTCATTGTCAGTTATGAGGTGAATCACATTATTATCAACCTCACTGTTAGTTATGAGGTGAATCACATTAATATGAACCTCACTGTCAGTTATGAGGTGAATCACATTAATATGAACCTCACTGTTAGTTATGAGGTGAATCACTTTATTATGAACCTCACTGTAAGTTATGAGGTGAATCACATTAATATGAACCTAACTGTTAGATATGAGGAGAATCACATTATTATGAACCTCACTGTTAGTTATGAGGTGAATCACATTAATATGAACCTAACTGTTAGATATGAGGTGAATCACATTAATATGAACCTCACTGTTAGTTATGAGGTGAATCACATTAATATGAACCTAACTGTTAGATATGAGGAGAATCACATTATTATGAACCTCACTGTTAGTTATGAGGTGAATCACATTAATATGAACCTAACTGTTAGATATGAGGTGAATCACATTATTATGAACCTCACTGTTAGTTATGAGGTGAATCACATAAATATGAACCACATTCTTAGTTATGAGGTGAATCACATTAATATGAACCTCATTGTTAGCTAATAGGTGAATCACATTAATATGAACCTCATTGTTATGAGGTGAATCACATTAGTATGAATCTCACTGTTAGTTATGAGGTGAATCACATTACTATGAACCTCACTGTTCGTTATGAGGTGAATGACATTAATATCAACCTCACTGTTCGTTATGAGGTGAATCACATTATTATGAACCTCACTGTTAGTTATGAGGTGAATGACATTAATATGAACCTCACTGTTAGTTATGAGGTGAATGACATTAATATGAACCTCACTGTTAGTTATGAGGTGAATCACATAAATATGAACCACATTGTTAGTTATGAGGTGAATCACATAAATATGAACCACATTGTTAGTTATGAGGTGAATCACATTAATATGAACCTCATTGTTAGTTAAGAGGTGAATCACATTAATATGAACCTCATTGTTATGACGTTAATCACATTAATATGAACCTCACTGTTAGTTATGAGGTGAATCACATTAATATGAACCTCACTGTTAGTTATGAGGTGAATCACTTTATTATGAACCTCACTGTTAGTTATGAGGTGAATCACTTTATTATGAACCTCACTGTTAGTTATGAGGTGAATCACATTAATATGAACCTCACTGTTAGTTATGAAGTGAATCACATTATTATGAACATCACTGTTAGTTATGAGGTGAATCACTTTATTATGAACCTCACTGTTAGTTATGAGGTGAATCACATTATTATTAACCTAACTGTTAGATATGAGGTGAATCACATTATTATGAACCTCACTGTTAGTTATGAGGTGAATCACATTAATATGAACCTCATTGTTAGCTAAGAGGTGAATCACATTAATATGAACCTCATTGTTATGAGGTGAATCACATTAATATGAACCTCACTGTTAGTTATGAGGTGAATCACATTAATATGAACCTCACTGTTCGTTATGAGGTGAATGACATTAATATGAACCTCACTGTTAGTTATGAGGTGAATCACATTAATATGAACCTCACTGTTCGTTATGAAGTGAATCACATTATTATGAAACTCACTGTTAGTTATGAGGTGAATTACATTATTATGAACCTCACTGTTCGTTATGAAGTGAATCACATTATTATGAAACTCACTGTTAGTTATGAGGAGAATCACATTATTATGAACCTCACTGTTAGTTATGAGGTGAATCACATTATTATGAACCTAACTGTTAGATATGAGGTGAATCACATTATTATGAACCTCACTGTTAGTTATGAGGTGAATCACATTAATATGAACCTCACTGTTAGTTATGAGGTGAATCACTTTAATATGAACCTAACTGTTAGTTATGAGATGAATCACATTAATATGAACCTCATTGTTTGTTATGAGGTGAATCACATTAATATGAACCTCACTGTTAGTTATGAGGTGAATCACATTAATATGAACCTCACTGTTAGTTATGAGGTGAATCACTTTAATATGAACCTAACTGTTAGTTATGAGATGAATCACATTAATATGAACCTCATTGTTTGTTATGAGGTGAATCACATTAATATGAACCTCACTGTTAGTTATGAGGTGAATCACTTTAATATGAACCTAACTGTTAGTTATGAGATGAATCACTTTAATATGAACCTAACTGTTAGTTATGAGATGAATCACATTAATATGAACCTCATTGTTTGTTAAGAGGTGAATCGCATTATTATGAACCTCATTGTTAGTTATGAGGTGAATCACATAAATATGAACCACATTGTTAGTTATGAGGTGAATCACATTAAAATGAACATCACTGTTCGTTATGAGGTGAATCACATTAATATGAACCTCACTGTTAGTTATGAGGTGAATCACTTTATTATGAAACTCACTGTTAGTTATGAGGTGAATCACATTAATATGAACCTCACTGTTAGATATGAGGTGAATCACATTATTATGAACCTCACTGTTAGTTATGAGGTGAATCAAATAAATATGAACCACATTGTTAGTTATGAGGTGAATCACATTAAAATGAACATCACTGTTCGTTATGAGGTGAATCACATTAATATGAACCTCACTGTTAGTTATGAGGTGAATCACTTTATTATGAACCTCACTGTTAGTTATGAGGTGAATCACATTAATATGAACCTCACTGTTCGTCATGAGGTGAATCACATTAATATGAACTTCACTGTTAGTTATGAGGTGAATCACATTAATATGAACCTCACTGTTAGTTATGAGGTGAATCACATTAATATGAACCTCACTGTTCGTCATGAGGTGAATCACATTAATATGAACCTCACTGTTAGTTATGAGGTGAATCACATTAATATGAACCTCACTGTTAGTTATGAGGTGAATCACATTAATATGAACCTCACTGTTAGTTATGAGGTGAATCACATTAATATGAACCTCACTGTTAGTTATGAGGTGAATCACATTAATATGAACCTCACTGTTAGTTATGAGGTGAATCACATTAATATGAAGCTCACTTTTAGTTATGAGGTGAATCACTTTATTATGAACCTCACTGTTAGTTATGAGGTGAATTACATTAATATGAACCTCACTGTTCGTTATGAAGTGAGTCACATTATTATGAACCTCACTGTCAGTTATGAGGTGAATCACCCTAATATGAACCTCACTGTTCGTTATCAGGTGAATACCATTAACATGAACCTCACAGTTAGTTATGAGGTGAATCACATTAATATGAACCTCATTGTTAGTTATGAGGTGAATCACTTTAATATGAACCTCATTGTTTGTTATGAGGTGAATCACATTAATATGAACCTCACTGTTAGTTATGAGGTGAATCACTTTAATATGAACCTAACTGTTAGTTATGAGATGAATCACATTAATATGAACCTCATTGTTTGTTATGAGGTGAATCACATTATTATGAACCTCATTGTTAGTTATGAGGTGAATAACATAAATATGAGCCTCACTGTTAGTTATGAGGTGAATCACATTAAAATGAACCTCATTGTTAGTTATGAGGTGAATCACATTAATATGAACCTCACTGTTAGTTATGAGGTGAATCACATTAAAATGAACATCACTGTTCGTTATGAGGTGAATCACATTAATATGAACCTCACTGTTAGTTATGAGGTGAATCACTTTATTATGAAACTCACTGTTAGTTATGAGGTGAATCACATTAATATGAACCTCACTGTTAGATATGAGGTGAATCACATTATTATGAACCTCACTGTTAGTTATGAGGTGAATCACATAAATATGAACCACATTGTTAGTTATGAGGTGAATCACATTAATATGTACCTCATTGTTAGCTAAGAGGTGAATCACATTAATATGAACCTCACTGTTCGTTATGAAGTGAATCACATTATTATGAAACTCACTGTTAGTTATGAGGTGAATTACATTATTATGAACCTCACTGTTCGTTATGAAGTGAATCACATTATTATGAAACTCACTGTTAGTTATGAGGTGAATCACTTTATTATGAACCTCACTGTTAGTTATGAGGTGAATCACATTATTATGAACCTAACTGTTAGATATGAGGTGAATCACATTATTATGAACCTCACTGTTAGTGATGAGGTGAATCACATAAATATGAACCACATTGTTAGTTATGAGGTGAATCACATTAATATGAACCTCATTGTTATGATGTGAATCACATTAATGTGAACCTCAATGTTAGTTATGAGGTGAATCACATTACTATGAACCTCTTTGTTAGTTATGAGGTGACTCACATTAATAAGAACCTCACTGTTAGTTTTGAGGTGAAGCACATTATTATGAACCTCTTTGTTAGTTATGAGGTGACTCACATTACTATGAACCTCTTTGTTAGTTATGAGGTGACTCACATTAATATGAACCTCACTGTTAGTTATGAGGTGAATCACATTAATATGAACCACATTGTCAGTTATGAAGTGAATCACATTAATATGAACCTCACTGTCAGTTATGAGGTGAATCACCCTAATATGAACCTCACTGTTCGTTATGAGGTGAATCACATTAATATGAATCTCACTGTTAATTATGAGGTGAATCACATTAACATGAACCTCACAGTTAGTTATGAGGTGAATCACATTAATATGAACCTCACTGTTCGTTATGAGGTTAATCACATTACTACGAACCTCATTGTTAGTTATGAGGTGAATCACATTAATATGAAGTGCATTGCTATGAGGTGAATCACATTAATATGAACCTCACTGTTAGTTATGAGGTGAATCACATTAATATGAACCTCACTGTTCGTTATGAGGTGAATCACATTAATATGAACCTCACTGTTAGATATGAGGTGAATCACTTTATTATGAACCTCACTGTTAGTTATGAGGTGAATCACATTAATATGAACCTCACTGTTAGATATGAGGTGAATCACATTATTATGAACCTCACTGTTAGTTATGAGGTGAATCACTTAAATATGAACCACATTGTTAATTATGAGGTGAATCACATTAATATGTACCTCATTGTTATGAGGTGAATCACATTAATATGAACCTCACTGTTAGTTATGAGGTGAATCACATTAATATGAACCTCACTGTTCGTTATGAGGTGAATCACATTAATATGAACCTCACTGTTAGTTATGAGGCGAATCACTTTAATATGAACCACATTGTTAGTTATGAGGTGAATCACATTAATATGAACCTCATTGTTATAAGGTGAATCACATTAATATGAACCTCACTGTTCGTTATGAGGTGATTCAGATTATTAGGAACCTCACTGTTAGTTATGAGGTGAATCACTTTAATACTAACCTCACTGTTAGTTATGAGGTGAATCACATTAATATGAACCTCATTGTTCGTTATGAGGTGAATCACATTAATATGAACCTCACTGTTAGTTATGAGGTGAATCACTTTAATATGAACCTCATTGTCAGTTATGAGGTGAATCACATTATTATCAACCTCACTGTTAGTTATGAGGTGAATCACATTAATATGAACCTCACTGTTCGTTATGAGGTGAATCACATTAATATGAACCTCATTGTCAGTTATGAGGTGAATCACATTATTATCAACCTCACTGTTAGTTGTGAGATGAATCACATTATTATGAACCTCACTGTTAGTTATGAGGTGAATCACTTTAATACGAACCTCACTGTTAGTTAGGAGGTGAATCACATTAATATGAACCTCACTGTTCGTTATGAGGTGAATCAAATTAATATGAACCTCATTGTCAGTTATGAGGTGAATCACATTATTATCAACCTCACTGTTAGTTATGAGGTGAATCACATTAATATGAACCTCACTGTCAGTTATGAGGTGAATCACATTAATATGAACCTCACTGTTAGTTATGAGGTGAATCACTTTATTATGAACCTCACTGTTAGTTATGAGGTGAATCACATTAATATGAACCTAACTGTTAGATATGAGGAGAATCACATTATTATGAACCTCACTGTTAGTTGTGAGGTGAATCACATTAATATGAACCTAACTGTTAGATATGAGGTGAATCACATTAATATGAACCTCACTGTTAGTTATGAGGTGAATCACATTAATATGAACCTAACTGTTAGATATGAGGAGAATCACATTATTATGAACCTCACTGTTAGTTATGAGGTGAATCACATTAATATGAACCTAACTGTTAGATATGAGGTGAATCACATTATTATGAACCTCACTGTTAGTTATGAGGTGAATCACATAAATATGAACCACATTCTTAGTTATGAGGTGAATCACATTAATATGAACCTCATTGTTAGCTAATAGGTGAATCACATTAATATGAACCTCATTGTTATGAGGTGAATCACATTAGTATGAATCTCACTGTTAGTTATGAGGTGAATCACATTACTATGAACCTCACTGTTCGTTATGAGGTGAATGACATTAATATCAACCTCACTGTTCGTTATGAGGTGAATCACATTATTATGAACCTCACTGTTAGTTATGAGGTGAATGACATTAATATGAACCTCACTGTTAGTTATGAGGTGAATGACATTAATATGAACCTCACTGTTAGTTATGAGGTGAATCACATAAATATGAACCACATTGTTAGTTATGAGGTGAATCACATAAATATGAACCACATTGTTAGTTATGAGGTGAATCACATTAATATGAACCTCATTGTTAGTTAAGAGGTGAATCACATTAATATGAACCTCATTGTTATGACGTGAATCACATTAATATGAACCTCACTGTTAGTTATGAGGTGAATCACATTAATATGAACCTCACTGTTAGTTATGAGGTGAATCACTTTATTATGAACCTCACTGTTAGTTATGAGGTGAATCACTTTATTATGAACCTCACTGTTAGTTATGAGGTGAATCACATTAATATGAACCTCACTGTTAGTTATGAAGTGAATCACATTATTATGAACATCACTGTTAGTTATGAGGTGATTCACTTTATTATGAACCTCACTGTTAGTTATGAGGTGAATCACATTATTATTAACCTAACTGTTAGATATGAGGTGAATCACATTATTATGAACCTCACTGTTAGTTATGAGGTGAATCACATTAATATGAACCTCATTGTTAGCTAAGAGGTGAATCACATTAATATGAACCTCATTGTTATGAGGTGAATCACATTAATATGAACCTCACTGTTAGTTATGAGGTGAATCACATTAATATGAACCTCACTGTTCGTTATGAGGTGAATGACATTAATATGAACCTCACTGTTAGTTATGAGGTGAATCACATTAATATGAACCTCACTGTTCGTTATGAAGTGAATCACATTATTATGAAACTCACTGTTAGTTATGAGGTGAATTACATTATTATGAACCTCACTGTTCGTTATGAAGTGAATCACATTATTATGAAACTCACTGTTAGTTATGAGGAGAATCACATTATTATGAACCTCACTGTTAGTTATGAGGTGAATCACATTATTATGAACCTAACTGTTAGATATGAGGTGAATCACATTATTATGAACCTCACTGTTAGTTATGAGGTGAATCACATTAATATGAACCTCATTGTCAGCTAAGAGGTGAATCACATTAATATGAACCTCATTGTTATGAGGTGAATCACATTAATATGAACCTCACTGTTAGTTATGAGGTGAATCACATTAATGTGAACCTCACTGTTCGTTATGAGGTGAATGACATTAATATGAACCTCACTGTTAGTTATGAGGTGAATCACATAAATATGAACCACATTGATAGTTAAAAGGTGAATCACATTAATATGAACCTCATTGTTATGATGTGAATCACATTAATATGAACCTCACTGTTAGTTATGAGGTGAATTACATTAATATGAACCTCATTGTTAGTTAAGAGGTGAATCACATTAATATGAACCTCATTGTTATGATGTGAATCACATTATTATGAACCTCACTGTTAGTTATGAGGTGAATCACTTTAATACGAACCTGTTAGTTATGAGGTGAATTACATTATTATGAACCTCACTGTTAGTTATGAGGTGAATCACATTATTATGAACCTCACTGTTAGTTATGAGGTGAATCACATTAATATGAACCTCACTGTTAGTTATGAGGTGAATCACATTAATATGAACCTCATTGTTAGTTATGAGGTGAATCACATTAATATGAAGTGCATTGCTATGAGGTGAATCACATTAATATGAACCTCACTGTTAGTTATGAGGTGAATCACATTAATATGAACCTCACTGTTCGTTATGAGGTGAATCACATTAATATGAACCTCACTGTTAGATATGAGGTGAATCACTTTATTATGAACCTCACTGTTAGTTATGAGGTGAATCACATTAATATGAACCTCACTGTTAGATATGAGGTGAATCACATTATTATGAACCTCACTGTTAGTTATGAGGTGAATCACTTAAATATGAACCATATTGTTAATTATGAGGTGAATCACATTAATATGTACCTCATTGTTATGAGGTGAATCACATTAATATGAACCTCACTGTTCGTTATGAGGTGAATCACATTAATATGAACCTCACTGTTAGTTATGAGGCGAATCACTTTAATATGAACCATATTGTTAGTTATGAGGTGAATCACATTAATATGAACCTCATTGTTAGAAGGTGAATCACATTAATATGAACCTCACTGTTCGTTATGAGGTGATTCAGATTATTAGGAACCTCACTGTTAGTTATGAGGTGAATCACTTTAATACTAACCTCACTGTTAGTTATGAGGTGAATCACATTAATATGAACCTCATTGTTCGTTATGAGGTGAATCACATTAATATGAACCTCACTGTTAGTTATGAGGTGAATCACTTTAATACGAACCTCACTGTTAGTTAGGAGGTGAATCACATTAATATGAACCTCACTGTTCGTTATGAGGTGAATCACATTAATATGAACCTCACTGTTAGCTATGAGGTGAATCACTTTAATACGAACCTCACTGTTAGTTAGGAGGTGAATCACATTAATATGAACCTCACTGTTCGTTATGAGGTGAATCACATTAATATGAACCTCATTGTCAGTTATGAGTTGAATCACATTATTATCAACCTCACTGTTAGTTATGAGGTGAATCACATTAATATGAACCTCACTGTCAGTTATGAGGTGAATCACATTAATATGAACCTCACTGTTAGTTATGAGGTGAATCACATTATTATGAACCTCACTGTTAGTTATGAGGTGAATCACATTAATATGAACCTAACTGTTAGATATGAGTAGAATCACATTATTATGAACCTCACTGTTAGTTATGAGGTGAATCACATTAATATGAACCTAACTGTTAGATATGAGGTGAATCACATTAATATGAACCTCACTGTTAGTTATGAGGTGAATCACATTAATATGAACCTAACTGTTAGATATGAGGAGAATCACATTATTATGAACCTCACTGTTAGTTAGGAGGTGAATCACATAAATATGAACCACATTCTTAGTTATGAGGTGAATCACATTAATATGAACCTCATTGTTAGCTAATAGGTGAATCACATTAATATGAACCTCATTGTTATGAGGTGAATCACATTAATATGAACCTCACTGTTAGTTATGAGGTGAATCACATTACTATGAACCTCACTGTTCGTTATGAGGTGAATGACATTAATATGAACCTCACTGTTCATTATGAGGTGAATCACATTATTATGAACCTCACTGTTAGTTATGAGGTGAATGACATTAATATGAACCTCACTGTTAGTTATGAGGTGAATCACATAAATATGAACCACATTGTTAGTTATGAGGTGAATCACATTAATATGAACCTCATTGTTAGTTAAGAGGTGAATTTCATTAATATGAACCTCATTGTTATGAGGTGAATCACATTAATATGAACCTCACTGTTAGTTATGAGGTGAATTACATTAATATGAACCTCACTGTTAGTTATGAGGTGAATCACTTTATTATGAACCTCACTGTTAGTTATGAGGTGAATTACATTAATATGAACCTCACTGTTCGTTACGAAGTGAATCACGTTATTATGAACCTCACTGTTAGTTATGAGGTGAATCACTTTATTATGAACCTCACTGTTAGTTATGAGGTGAATCACATTAATATGAACCTCACTCTTAGTTATGAAGTGAATCACATTATTATGAACCTCACTGTTAGTTATGAGGTGAATCACTTTATTATAAACCTCACTGTTAGTTATGAGGTGAATCACATTATTATGAACCTAACTGTTAGATATGAGGTGAATCACATTATTATGAACCTCACTGTTAGTTATGAGGTGAATCACATAAATATGAACCACATTGTTAGTTATGAGGTGAATCACATTAATATGAACCTCATTGTTAGCTAAGAGGTGAATCACATTAATATGAACCTCATTGTTATGAGGTGAATCACATTAATATGAACCTCACTGTTAGTTATGAGGTGAATCACATTAATATGAACCTCACTGTTCGTTATGAGGTGAATGACATTAATATGAACCTCACTGTTCGTTATGAGGTGAATCACATTATTTTGAACCTCACTGTTAGTTATGAGGTGAATGACATTAATATGAACCTCACTGTTAGTTATGAGGTGAATCACATAAATATGAACCACATTGTTAGTTATGAGGTGAATCACATTAATATGAACCTCATTGTTAGTTAAGAGGTGAATTACATTAATATGAACCTCATTGTTATGACGTGAATCACATTAATATGAACCTCACTGTTAGTTATGAGGTGAATCACATTAATATGAACCTCACTGTTAGTTATGAGGTGAATCACTTTATTATGAACCTCACTGTTAGTTATGAGGTGAATTACATTAATATGAACCTCACTGTTCGTTATGAAGTGAATCACATTATTATGAACCTCACTGTTAGTTATGAGGTGAATCACTTTATTATGAACCTCACTGTTAGTTATGAGGTGAATCACATTAATATGAACCTCACTGTTAGTTATGAAGTGAATCACATTATTATGAACCTCACTGTTAGTTATGAGGTGAATCACTTTATTATGAACCTCACTGTTAGTTATGAGGTGAATCACATTATTATGAACCTAACTGTTAGATATGAGGTGAATCACATTATTATGAACCTCACTGTTAGTTATGAGGTGAATCACATAAATATGAACCACATTGTTAGTTATGAGGTGAATCACATTAATATGAACCTCATTGTTAGCTAAGAGGTGAATCACATTAATATGAACCTCATTGTTATGAGGTGAATCACATTAATATGAACCTTACTGTTAGTTATGAGGTGAATCACATTAATATGAACCTCACTGTTCGTTATGAGGTGAATGACATTAATATGAACCTCACTGTTCGTTATAACGTGAATCACATTATTATGAAACTCACTGTTAGTTATGAGGTGAATTACATTATTATGAACCTCACTGTTCATTATGAAGTGAATCACATTATTATGAAACTCACTGTTAGTTATGAGGTGAATCACTTTATTATGAACCTCACTGTTAGTTATGAGGTGAATCACATATATATGAACCACATTGATAGTTATTAGGTGAATCACATTAATATGAACCTCATTGTTAGTTAAGAGGTGAATCACATTAATATGAACCTCATTGTTATGATGTGAATCACATTAATATGAACCTCACTGTTAGTTATGAGGTGAATCACATTACTATTAAACTCTTTGTTAGTTATGAGGTGACTTACATTAATATGAACCTCACTGTTAGTTATGAGGTGAATCACATTAATATGAACCTCATTGTCAGTTATGAAGTGAATCACATTAATATGAACCTCACTGTCAGTTATGAGGTGAATCACCCTAATATGAACCTCACTGTTCGTTATGAGGTGAATCATATTAATATGAATCTCACTGTTAATTATGAGGTGAATCACATTAACATGAACCTCACAGTTAGTTATGAGGTGAATCACATTAATATGAACCTCACTGTTCGTTATGAGGTTAATCACATTACTACGAACCTCATTGTTAGTTATGAGGTGAATCACATTAATATGAAGTGCATTGCTATGAGGTGAATCACATTAATATGAACCTCACTGTTAGTTATGAGGTGAATCACATTAATATGAACCTCACTGTTCGTTATGAGGTGAATCACATTAATATGAACCTCACTGTTAGATATGAGGTGAATCACTTTATTATGAACCTCACTGTTAGTTATGAGGTGAATCACATTAATATGAACCTCACTGTTAGATATGAGGTGAATCACATTATTATGAACCTCACTGTTAGTTATGAGGTGAATCACTTAAATATGAACCACATTGTTAATTATGAGGTGAATCACATTAATATGTACCTCATTGTTATGAGGTGAATCACATTAATATGAACCTCACTGTTAGTTATGAGGTGAATCACATTAATATGAACCTCACTGTTCGTTATGAGGTGAATCACATTAATATGAACCTCACTGTTAGTTATGAGGCGAATCACTTTAATATGAACCACATTGTTAGTTATGAGGTGAATCACATTAATATGAACCTCATTGTTATAAGGTGAATCACATTAATATGAACCTCACTGTTCGTTATGAGGTGATTCAGATTATTAGGAACCTCACTGTTAGTTATGAGGTGAATCACTTTAATACTAACCTCACTGTTAGTTATGACGTGAATCACATTAATATGAACCTCATTGTTTGTTATGAGGTGAATCACATTAATATGAACCTCACTGTTATGAGGTGAATCACTTTAATATGAACCTCATTGTCAGTTATGAGGTGAATCACATTATTATCAACCTCACTGTCAGATATGAGATGAATCACATTATTATGAACGTCACTGTTAGTTATGAGGTGAATCACTTTAATACGAACCTCACTGTTAGTTAGGAGGTGAATCACATTAATATGAACCTCACTGTTCGTTATGAGGTGAATCACATTAATATGAACCTCATTGTCAGTTATGAGGTGAATCACATTATTATCAACCTCACTGTTAGTTGTGAGATGAATCACATTATTATGAACCTCACTGTTAGTTATGAGGTGAATCACTTTAATACGAACCTCACTGTTAGTTAGGAGGTGAATCACTTTATTATGAACCTCACTGTTAGTTATGAGGTGAATCACATTAATATGAACCTAACTGTTAGATATGAGGAGAATCACATTATTATGAACCTCACTGTTAGTTATGAGGTGAATCACATTAATATGAACCTAACTGTTAGATATGAGGTGAATCACATTAATATGAACCTCACTGTTAGTTATGAGGTGAATCACATTAATATGAACCTAACTGTTAGATATGAGGAGAATCATATTATTATGAACCTCACTGTTAGTTATGAGGTGAATCACATAAATATGAACCACATTCTTAGTTATGAGGTGAATCACATTAATATGAACCTCATTGTTAGCTAATAGGTGAATCACATTAATATGAACCTCATTGTTATGAGGTGAATCACATTAGTATGAACCTCACTGTTAGTTATGAGGTGAATCACATTATTCTGAACCTCACTGTTAGTTATGAGGTGAATGACATTAATATGAACCTCACTGTTAGTTATGAGGTGAATCACATAAATATGAACCACATTGTTAGTTATGAGGTGAATCACATTAATATGAACCTCATTGTTAGTTAAGAGGTGAATCACATTAATATGAACCTCATTGTTATGACGTGAATCACATTAATATGAACCTCACTGTTAGTTATGAGGTGAATCACATTAATATGAACCTCACTGTTAGTTATGAGGTGAATCACTTTATTATGAACCTCACTGTTAGTTATGAGGTGAATCACAATAATATGAACCTCATTGTTAGTTAAGAGGTGAATTACATTAATATGAACCTCACTGTTCGTTATGAAGTGAATCACATTATTATGAACCTCACTGTTAGTTATGAGGTGAATCACTTTATTATGAACCTCACTGTTAGTTATGAGGTGAATCACATTAATATGAACCTCACTGTTAGTTATGAAGTGAATCACATTATTATGAATATCACTGTTAGTTATGAGGTGAATCACTTTATTATGAACCTCACTGTTAGTTATGAGGTGAATCACATTATTATTAACCTAACTGTTAGATATGAGGTGAATCACATTATTATGAACCTCACTGTTAGTTATGAGGTGAATCACATTAATATGAACCTCATTGTTAGCTAAGAGGTGAATCACATTAATATGAACCTCATTGTTATGAGGTGAATCACATTAATATGAACCTCACTGTTAGTTATGAGGTGAATCACATTAATATGAACCTCACTGTTCGTTATGAGGTGAATGACATTAATATGAGCCTCACTGTTCGTTATGAAGTGAATCACATTATTATGAAACTCACTGTTAGTTATGAGGTGAATTACATTATTATGAAACTCACTGTTAGTTATGAGGTGAATCACTTTATTATGAACCTCACTGTTAGTTATGAGGTGAATCACATTATTATGAACCTAACTGTTAGATATGAGGTGAATCACATTATTATGAACCTCACTGTTAGTTATGAGGTGAATCACATAAATATGAACCACATTGTTAGTTATGAGGTGAATCACATTAATATGAACCTCATTGTTAGCTAAGAGGTGAATCACATTAATATGAACCTCATTGTTATGAGGTGAATCACATTAATATGAACCTCACTGAGGTGAATCACATTAATATGAACCTCACTGTTCGTTATGAGGTGAATCACATTAATATGAACCTCACTGTTAGTTATGAGGTGAATTACATTAATATGAACCTCATTGTTAGTTAAGAGGTGAATCACATTAATATGAACCTCATTGTTATGATGTGAATCACATTATTATGAACCTCACTGTTAGTTATGAGGTGAATCACTTTAATACGAACCTGTTAGTTATGAGGTGAATTACATTATTATGAACCTCACTGTTAGTTATGAGGTGAATCACATTATTATGAACCTCACTGTTAGTTATGAGGTGAATCACATTAATATGAACCTCACTGTTAGTTATGAGGTGAATCACATTAATATGAACCTCATTGTTAGTTATGAGGTGAATCACATTAATATGAAGTGCATTGCTATGAGGTGAATCACATTAATATGAACCTCACTGTTAGTTATGAGGTGAATCACATTAATATGAACCTCACTGTTCGTTATGAGGTGAATCACATTAATATGAACCTCACTGTTAGATATGAGGTGAATCACTTTATTATGAACATCACTGTTAGTTATGAGGTGAATCACATTAATATGAACATCACTGTTAGATATGAGGTGAATCACATTATTTTGAACCTCACTGTTAGTTATGAGGTGAATCACTTAAATATGAACCACATTGTTAATTATGAGGTGAATCACATTAATATGTACCTCATTGTTATGAGGTGAATCACATTAATATGAACCTCACTGTTCGTTATGAGGTGAATCACATTAATATGAACCTCACTGTTAGTTATGAGGCGAATCACTTTAATATGAACCATATTGTTAGTTATGAGGTGAATCACATTAATATGAACCTCATTGTTAGAAGGTGAATCACATTAATATGAACCTCACTGTTCGTTATGAGGTGATTCAGATTATTAGGAACCTCACTGTTAGTTATGAGGTGAATCACTTTAATACTAACCTCACTGTTAGTTATGAGGTGAATCACATTAATATGAACCTCATTGTTCGTTATGAGGTGAATCACATTAATATGAACCTCACTGTTAGATATGAGGTGAATCACATTATTATGAACCTCACTGTTAGTTATGAGGTGAATCACTTAAATATGAACCACATTGTTAATTATGAGGTGAATCACATTAATATGTACCTCATTGTTATGAGGTGAATCACATTAATATGAACCTCACTGTTAGTTATGAGGTGAATCACATTAATATGAACCTCACTGTTCGTTATGAGGTGAATCACATTAATATGAACCTCACTGTTAGTTATGAGGCGAATCACTTTAATATGAACCACATTGTTAGTTATGAGGTGAATCACATTAATATGAACCTCATTGTTATAAGGTGAATCACATTAATATGAACCTCACTGTTCGTTATGAGGTGATTCAGATTATTAGGAACCTCACTGTTAGTTATGAGGTGAATCACTTTAATACTAACCTCACTGTTAGTTATGACGTGAATCACATTAATATGAACCTCATTGTTTGTTATGAGGTGAATCACATTAATATGAACCTCACTGTTATGAGGTGAATCACTTTAATATGAACCTCATTGTCAGTTATGAGGTGAATCACATTATTATCAACCTCACTGTCAGATATGAGATGAATCACATTATTATGAACGTCACTGTTAGTTATGAGGTGAATCACTTTAATACGAACCTCACTGTTAGTTAGGAGGTGAATCACATTAATATGAACCTCACTGTTCGTTATGAGGTGAATCACATTAATATGAACCTCATTGTCAGTTATGAGGTGAATCACATTATTATCAACCTCACTGTTAGTTGTGAGATGAATCACATTATTATGAACCTCACTGTTAGTTATGAGGTGAATCACTTTAATACGAACCTCACTGTTAGTTAGGAGGTGAATCACTTTATTATGAACCTCACTGTTAGTTATGAGGTGAATCACATTAATATGAACCTAACTGTTAGATATGAGGAGAATCACATTATTATGAACCTCACTGTTAGTTATGAGGTGAATCACATTAATATGAACCTAACTGTTAGATATGAGGTGAATCACATTAATATGAACCTCACTGTTAGTTATGAGGTGAATCACATTAATATGAACCTAACTGTTAGATATGAGGAGAATCATATTATTATGAACCTCACTGTTAGTTATGAGGTGAATCACATAAATATGAACCACATTCTTAGTTATGAGGTGAATCACATTAATATGAACCTCATTGTTAGCTAATAGGTGAATCACATTAATATGAACCTCATTGTTATGAGGTGAATCACATTAGTATGAACCTCACTGTTAGTTATGAGGTGAATCACATTATTCTGAACCTCACTGTTAGTTATGAGGTGAATGACATTAATATGAACCTCACTGTTAGTTATGAGGTGAATCACATAAATATGAACCACATTGTTAGTTATGAGGTGAATCACATTAATATGAACCTCATTGTTAGTTAAGAGGTGAATCACATTAATATGAACCTCATTGTTATGACGTGAATCACATTAATATGAACCTCACTGTTAGTTATGAGGTGAATCACATTAATATGAACCTCACTGTTAGTTATGAGGTGAATCACTTTATTATGAACCTCACTGTTAGTTATGAGGTGAATCACAATAATATGAACCTCATTGTTAGTTAAGAGGTGAATTACATTAATATGAACCTCACTGTTCGTTATGAAGTGAATCACATTATTATGAACCTCACTGTTAGTTATGAGGTGAATCACTTTATTATGAACCTCACTGTTAGTTATGAGGTGAATCACATTAATATGAACCTCACTGTTAGTTATGAAGTGAATCACATTATTATGAATATCACTGTTAGTTATGAGGTGAATCACTTTATTATGAACCTCACTGTTAGTTATGAGGTGAATCACATTATTATTAACCTAACTGTTAGATATGAGGTGAATCACATTATTATGAACCTCACTGTTAGTTATGAGGTGAATCACATTAATATGAACCTCATTGTTAGCTAAGAGGTGAATCACATTAATATGAACCTCATTGTTATGAGGTGAATCACATTAATATGAACCTCACTGTTAGTTATGAGGTGAATCACATTAATATGAACCTCACTGTTCGTTATGAGGTGAATGACATTAATATGAGCCTCACTGTTCGTTATGAAGTGAATCACATTATTATGAAACTCACTGTTAGTTATGAGGTGAATTACATTATTATGAAACTCACTGTTAGTTATGAGGTGAATCACTTTATTATGAACCTCACTGTTAGTTATGAGGTGAATCACATTATTATGAACCTAACTGTTAGATATGAGGTGAATCACATTATTATGAACCTCACTGTTAGTTATGAGGTGAATCACATAAATATGAACCACATTGTTAGTTATGAGGTGAATCACATTAATATGAACCTCATTGTTAGCTAAGAGGTGAATCACATTAATATGAACCTCATTGTTATGAGGTGAATCACATTAATATGAACCTCACTGTTAGTTATGAGGTGAATCACATTAATATGAACCTCACTGTTCGTTATGAGGTGAATCACATTAATATGAACCTCACTGTTAGTTATGAGGTGAATTACATTAATATGAACCTCATTGTTAGTTAAGAGGTGAATCACATTAATATGAACCTCATTGTTATGATGTGAATCACATTATTATGAACCTCACTGTTAGTTATGAGGTGAATCACTTTAATACGAACCTGTTAGTTATGAGGTGAATTACATTATTATGAACCTCACTGTTAGTTATGAGGTGAATCACATTATTATGAACCTCACTGTTAGTTATGAGGTGAATCACATTAATATGAACCTCACTGTTAGTTATGAGGTGAATCACATTAATATGAACCTCATTGTTAGTTATGAGGTGAATCACATTAATATGAAGTGCATTGCTATGAGGTGAATCACATTAATATGAACCTCACTGTTAGTTATGAGGTGAATCACATTAATATGAACCTCACTGTTAGATATGAGGTGAATTACATTAATATGAACCTCACTGTTCGTTATGAGGTGAATCACATTAATATGAACCTCACTGTTAGATATGAGGTGAATCACTTTATTATGAACATCACTGTTAGTTATGAGGTGAATCACATTAATATGAACATCACTGTTAGATATGAGGTGAATCACATTATTTTGAACCTCACTGTTAGTTATGAGGTGAATCACTTAAATATGAACCACATTGTTAATTATGAGGTGAATCACATTAATATGTACCTCATTGTTATGAGGTGAATCACATTAATATGAACCTCACTGTTCGTTATGAGGTGAATCACATTAATATGAACCTCACTGTTAGTTATGAGGCGAATCACTTTAATATGAACCATATTGTTAGTTATGAGGTGAATCACATTAATATGAACCTCATTGTTAGAAGGTGAATCACATTAATATGAACCTCACTGTTCGTTATGAGGTGATTCAGATTATTAGGAACCTCACTGTTAGTTATGAGGTGAATCACTTTAATACTAACCTCACTGTTAGTTATGAGGTGAATCACATTAATATGAACCTCATTGTTCGTTATGAGGTGAATCACATTAATATGAACCTCACTGTTAGTTATGAGGTGAATCACTTTAATACGAACCTCACTGTTAGTTAGGAGGTGAATCACATTAATATGAACCTCACTGTTCGTTATGAGGTGAAACACATTAATATGAACCTCACTGTTAGTTATGAGGTGAATCACTTTAATACGAACCTCACTGTTAGTTAGGAGGTGAATCACATTAATATGAACCTCACTGTTCGTTATGAGGTGAATCACATTAATATGAACCTCATTGTCAGTTATGAGGTGAATCACATTATTATCAACCTCACTGTTAGTTATGAGGTGAATCACATTAATATGAACCTCACTGTCAGTTATGAGGTGAATCACATTAATATGAACCTCACTGTTAGTTATGAGGTGAATCACATTATTATGAACCTCACTGTTAGTTATGAGGTGAATCACATTAATATGAACCTAACTGTTAGATATGAGGAGAATCACATTATTATGAACCTCACTGTTAGTTATGAGGTGAATCACATTAATATGAACCTAACTGTTAGATATGAGGTGAATCACATTAATATGAACCTCACTGTTAGTTATGAGGTGAATCACATTAATATGAACCTAACTGTTAGATATGAGGAGAATCACATTATTATGAACCTCACTGTTAGTTATGAGGTGAATCACATAAATATGAACCACATTCTTAGTTATGAGGTGAATCACATTAATATGAACCTCATTGTTAGCTAATAGGTGAATCACATTAATATGAACCTCATTGTTATGAGGTGAATGACATTAATATGAACCTCACTGTTAGTTATGAGGTGAATCACATAAATATGAACCACATTGTTAGTTATGAGGTGAATCACATTAATATGAACCACATTGTTAGTTATGAGGTGAATCACATTAATATGAACCTCATTGTTAGTTAAGAGGTGAATTACATTAATATGAACCTCATTGTTATGAGGTGAATCACATTAATATGAACATCACTGTTAGTTACGAGGTGAATCACATTAATATGAACCTCACTGTTAGTTATGAGGTGAATCACTTTATTATGAACCTCACTGTTAGTTATGAGGTGAATTACATTAATATGAACCTCACTGTTCGTTATGAAGTGAATCACGTTATTATGAACCTCACTGTTAGTTATGAGGTGAATCACTTTATTATGAACCTCACTGTTAGTTATGAGGTGAATCACATTAATATGAACCTCACTCTTAGTTATGAAGTGAATCACATTATTATGAACCTCACTGTTAGTTATGAGGTGAATCACTTTATTATGAACCTCACTGTTAGTTATGAGGTGAATCACATTAATATGAACCTAACTGTTAGATATGAGGAGAATCACATTATTATGAACCTCACTGTTAGTTATGAGGTGAATCACATTAATATGAACCTAACTGTTAGATATGAGGTGAATCACATTAATATGAACCTCACTGTTAGTTATGAGGTGAATCACATTAATATGAACCTAACTGTTAGATATGAGGAGAATCATATTATTATGAACCTCACTGTTAGTTATGAGGTGAATCACATAAATATGAACCACATTCTTAGTTATGAGGTGAATCACATTAATATGAACCTCATTGTTAGCTAATAGGTGAATCACATTAATATGAACCTCATTGTTATGAGGTGAATCACATTAGTATGAACCTCACTGTTAGTTATGAGGTGAATCACATTATTATGAACCTCACTGTTAGTTATGAGGTGAATGACATTAATATGAACCTCACTGTTAGTTATGAGGTGAATCACATAAATATGAACCACATTGTTAGTTATGAGGTGAATCACATTAATATGAACCTCATTGTTAGTTAAGAGGTGAATCACATTAATATGAACCTCATTGTTATGACGTGAATCACATTAATATGAACCTCACTGTTAGTTATGAGGTGAATCACATTAATATGAACCTCACTGTTAGTTATGAGGTGAATCACTTTATTATGAACCTCACTGTTAGTTATGAGGTGAATCACATTAATATGAACCTCATTTTTAGTTAAGAGGTGAATTACATTAATATGAACCTCACTGTTCGTTATGAAGTGAATCACATTATTATGAACCTCACTGTTAGTTATGAGGTGAATCACTTTATTATGAACCTCACTGTTAGTTATGAGGTGAATCACATTAATATGAACCTCACTGTTAGTTATGAAGTGAATCACATTATTATGAATATCACTGTTAGTTATGAGGTGAATCACTTTATTATGAACCTCACTGTTAGTTATGAGGTGAATCACATTATTATTAACCTAACTGTTAGATATGAGGTGAATCACATTATTATGAACCTCACTGTTAGTTATGAGGTGAATCACATTAATATGAACCTCATTGTTAGCTAAGAGGTGAATCACATTAATATGAACCTCATTGTTATGAGGTGAATCACATTAATATGAACCTCACTGTTAGTTATGAGGTGAATCACATTAATATGAACCTCACTGTTCGTTATGAGGTGAATGACATTAATATGAGCCTCACTGTTCGTTATGAAGTGAATCACATTATTATGAAACTCACTGTTAGTTATGAGGTGAATTACATTATTATGAAACTCACTGTTAGTTATGAGGTGAATCACTTTATTATGAACCTCACTGTTAGTTATGAGGTGAATCACATTATTATGAACCTAACTGTTAGATATGAGGTGAATCACATTATTATGAACCTCACTGTTAGTTATGAGGTGAATCACATAAATATGAACCACATTGTTAGTTATGAGGTGAATCACATTAATATGAACCTCATTGTTAGCTAAGAGGTGAATCACATTAATATGAACCTCATTGTTATGAGGTGAATCACATTAATATGAACCTCACTGTTAGTTATGAGGTGAATCACATTAATATGAACCTCACTGTTCGTTATGAGGTGAATCACATTAATATGAACCTCACTGTTAGTTATGAGGTGAATTACATTAATATGAACCTCATTTTTAGTTAAGAGGTGAATCACATTAATATGAACCTCATTGTTATGATGTGAATCACATTATTATGAACCTCACTGTTAGTTATGAGGTGAATCACTTTAATACGAACCTGTTAGTTATGAGGTGAATTACATTATTATGAACCTCACTGTTAGTTATGAGGTGAATCACATTATTATGAACCTCACTGTTAGTTATGAGGTGAATCACATTAATATGAACCTCACTGTTAGTTATGAGGTGAATCACATTAATATGAACCTCATTGTTAGTTATGAGGTGAATCACATTAATATGAAGTGCATTGCTATGAGGTGAATCACATTAATATGAACCTCACTGTTAGTTATGAGGTGAATCACATTAATATGAACCTCACTGTTAGTTATGAGGTGAATCACATAAATATGAACCACATTCTTAGTTATGAGGTGAATCACATTAATATGAACCTCATTGTTAGCTAATAGGTGAATCACATTAATATGAACCTAATTGTTATGAGGTGAATCACATTAATATGAACCTCACTGTTAGTTATGAGGTGAATCACATTACTATGAACCTCACTGTTCGTTATGAGGTGAATGACATTAATATGAACCTCACTGTTAGTTATGAGGTGAATCACATAAATATGAACCACATTGTTAGTTATGAGGTGAATCACATTAATATGAACCTCATTGTTATGAGGTGAATCACATTAATATGAACCTCACTGTTAGTTATGAGGTGAATCACATTAATATGAACCTCACTGTTAGTTATGAGGTGAATCACTTTATTATGAACCTCACTGTTAGTTATGAGGTGAATTACATTAATATGAAACTCACTGTTCGTTATGAAGTGAATCACGTTATTATGAACCTCACTGTTAGTTATGAGGTGAATCACTTTATTATGAACCTCACTGTTAGTTATGAGGTGAATCACATTAATATGAACCTCACTCTTAGTTATGAAGTGAATCACATTATTATGAACCTCACTGTTAGTTATGAGGTTAATCACATTACTATGAACCTCATTGTTAGTTATGAGGTGAATCACTTTATTATGAACCTCACTGTTAGTTATGAGGTGAATCACATTATTATGAACCTAACTGTTAGATATGAGGTGAATCACATTATTATGAACCTCACTGTTAGTTATGAGGTGAATCACATAAATATGAACCACATTGTTAGTTATGAGGTGAATCACATTAATATGAACCTCACTGTTCGTTATGAGGTGAATGACATTAATATGAACCTCACTGTTCGTTATGAGGTGAATCACATTATTATGAACCTCACTGTTAGTTATGAGGTGAATCACTTTATTATGAACCTCACTGTTAGTTATGAGGTGAATCACATTAATATGAACCTCACTGTTAGTTATGAAGTGAATCACATTATTATGAACATCACTGTTAGTTATGAGGTGAATCACTTTATTATGAACCTCACTGTTAGTTATGAGGTGAATCACATTATTATTAACCTAACTGTTAGATATGAGGTGAATCACATTATTATGAACCTCACTATTAGTTATGAGGTGAATCACATTAATATGAACCTCATTGTTAGCTTAGAGGTGAATCACATTAATATGAACCTCATTGTTATGAGGTGAATCACATTAATATGAACCTCACTGTTAGTTATGAGGTGAATCACATTAATATGAACCTCACTGTTCGTTATGAGGTAAATGACATTAATATGAGCCTCACTGTTCGTTATGAAGTGAATTACATTATTATGAACCTCACTGTTCGTTATGAAGTGAATCACATTATTATGAAACTCACTGTTAGTTATGAGGTGAATCACTTTATTATGAACCTCACTGTTAGTTATGAGGTGAATCACATTATTATGAACCTAACTGTTAGATATGAGGTGAATCACATTATTATGAACCTCACTGTTAGTTATGAGGTGAATCACATAAATATGAACCACATTGTTAGTTATGAGGTGAATCACATTAATATGAACCTCATTGTTAGCTAAGAGGTGAATCACATTAATATGAACCTCATTGTTATGAGGTGAATCACATTAATATGAACCTCACTGTTAGTTATGAGGTGAATCACATTAATATGAACCTCACTGTTCGTTATGAGGTGAATCACATTAATATGAACCTCACTGTTAGTTATGAGGTGAATCAAATTAATATGAACCTCATTGTTATGATGTGAATCACATTATTATGAACCTCACTGTTAGTTATGAGGTGAATCACTTTAATACGAACCTGTTAGTTATGAGGTGAATTACATTATTATGAACCTCACTGTTAGTTATGAGGTGAATCACATTATTATGAACCTCACTGTTAGTTATGAGGTGAATCACATTAATATGAACCTCACTGTTAGTTATGAGGTGAATCACATTAATATGAACCTCATTGTTAGTTATGAGGTGAATCACATTAATATGAAGTGCATTGCTATGAGGTGAATCACATTAATATGAACCTCACTGTTAGTTATGAGGTGAATCACATTAATATGAACCTCACTGTTCGTTATGAGGTGAATCACATTAATATGAACCTCACTGTTAGATATGAGGTGAATCACTTTATTATGAACCTCATTGTTCGTTATGAGGTGAATCACATTAATATGTACTTCACTGTTAGTTATGAGGTGAATCACATTAATATGAACCTCACTGTTAGATATGAGGTGAATCACATTATTTTGAACCTCACTGTTAGTTATGAGGTGAATCACTTAAATATGAACCACATTGTTAATTATGAGGTGAATCACATTAATATGTACCTCATTATTATGAGGTGAATCACATTAATATGAACCTCACTGTTCGTTATGAGGTGAATCACATTAATATGAACCTCACTGTTAGTTATGAGGCGAATCACTTTAATATGAACCATATTGTTAGTTATGAGGTGAATCACATTAATATGAACCTCATTGTTAGAAGGTGAATCACATTAATATGAACCTCACTGTTCGTTATGAGGTGATTCAGATTATTAGGAACCTCACTGTTAGTTATGAGGTGAATCACATTAATATGAACCTAACTGTTAGTTATGAGGTGAATCACATTAATATGAACCTCACTGTTCGTTATGAGGTGAATGACATTAATATGAACCTCACTGTTAGTTATGAGATGAATCACATTAATATGAACCACATTGTTAGTTATGAGGTGAATCACATTAATATGAACCTCACTGTTAGTTATGAGGTGAATCACTTTATTATGAACCTCACTGTTAGTTATGAGGTGAATTACATTAATATGAACCTCACTGTTCGTTATGAAGTGAATCACGTTATTATGAACCTCACTGTTAGTTATGAGGTGAATCACTTTATTATGAACCTCACTGTTAGTTATGAGGTGAATCACATTAATATGAACCTCACTCTTAGTTATGAAGTGAATCACATTATTATGAACCTCACTGTTAGTTATGAGGTGAATCACTTTATTATGAACCTCACTGTTAGTTATGAGGTGAATCACATTATTATGAACCTAACTGTTAGATATGAGGTGAATCACATTATTATGAACCTCACTGTTAGTTATGAGGTGAATCACATAAATATGAACCACATTGTTAGTTATGAGGTGAATCACATTAATATGAACCTCATTGTTAGCTAAGAGGTGAATCACATTAATATGAACCTCATTGTTATGAGGTGAATCACATTAATATGAACCTCACTGTTAGTTATGAGGTGAATCACATTAATATGAACCTCACTGTTCGTTATGAGGTGAATGACATTAATATGAACCTCACTGTTCGTTATGAGGTGAATCACATTATTTTGAATCTCACTGTTAGTTATGAGGTGAATGACATTAATATGAACCTCACTGTTAGTTATGAGGTGAATCACATAAATATGAACCACATTGTTAGTTATGAGGTGAATCACATTAATATGAACCTCATTGTTAGTTAAGAGGTGAATTACATTAATATGAACCTCATTGTTATGAGGTGAATCACATTAATATGAACCTCACTGTTAGTTAAGAGGTGAATCACATTAATATGAACCTCACTGTTAGTTATGAGGTGAATCACTTTATTATGAACCTCACTGTTAGTTATGAGTTGAATTACATTAATATGAACCTCACTGTTCGTTATGAAGTGAATCACATTATTATGAACCTCACTGTTAGTTATGAGGTGAATCACTTTATTATGAACCTCACTGTTAGTTATGAAGTGAATCACATTATTATGAACCTCACTGTTAGTTATGAGGTGAATCACATTATTATGAACCTAACTGTTAGATATGAGGTGAATCACATTATTATGAACCTCACTGTTAGTTATGAGGTGAATCACATAAATATGAACCACATTGTTAGTTATGAGGTGAATCACATTAATATGAACCTCATTGTTAGCTAAGAGGTGAATCACATTAATATGAACCTCATTGTTATGAGGTGAATCACATTAATATGAACCTCACTGTTAGTTATGAGGTGAATCACATTAATATGAACCTCACTGTTTGTTATGAGGTGAATGACATTAATATGAACCTCACTGTTCGTTATAAAGTGAATCACATTATTATGAAACTCTCTGTTAGTTATGAGGTGAATTACATTATTATGAACCTCACTGTTCATTATGAAGTGAATCACATTATTATGAAACTCACTGTTAGTTATGAGGTGAATCACTTTATTATGAACCTCACTGTTAGTTATGAGGTGAATCACATAAATATGAACCACATTGATAGTTATTAGGTGAATCACATTAATATGAACCTCATTGTTAGTTAAGAGGTGAATCACATTAATATGAACCTCATTGTTATGATGTGAATCACATTAATATGAACCTCTTTGTTAGTTATGAGGTGAATCACATTAATATAAACCTCACTGTTAGTTTTGAGGTGAATCACATTATTATGAACCTCTTTGCTAGTTATGAGGTGACTCACATTACTATTAAACTCTTTGTTAGTTATGAGGTGACTTACATTAATATGAACCTCACTGTTAGTTATGAGGTGAATCACATTAATATGAACCTCATTGTCAGTTATGAAGTGAATCACATTAATATGAACCTCACTGTCAGTTATGAGGTGAATCACCCTAATATGAACCTCACTGTTCGTTATGAGGTGAATCATATTAATATGAATCTCACTGTTAATTATGAGGTGAATCACATTAACATGAACTTCACAGTTAGTTATGAGGTGAATCACATTAATATGAACCTCACTGTTCGTTATGAGGTTAATCACATTACTACGAACCTCATTGTTAGTTATGAGGTGAATCACATTAATATGAAGTGCATTGCTATGAGGTGAATCACATTAATATGAACCTCACTGTTAGTTATGAGGTGAATCACATTAATATGAACCTCACTGATCGTTATGAGGTGAATCACATTAATATGAACCTAACTGTTAGATATGAGGTGAATCACATTAATATGAACCTCACTGTTAGTTATGAGGTGAATCACATTAATATGAACCGAACTGTTAGATATGAGGAGAATCATATTATTATGAACCTCACTGTTAGTTATGAGGTGAATCACATAAATATGAACCACATTCTTAGTTATGAGGTGAATCACATTAATATGAACCTCATTGTTAGCTAATAGGTGAATCACATTAATATGAACCTCATTGTTATGAGGTGAATCACATTAGTATGAACCTCACTGTTCGTTATGAGGTGAATCACATTACTATGAACCTCACTGTTCGTTATGAGGTGAATGACATTAATATTAACCTCACTGTTCGTTATGAGGTGAATCACATTATTATGAACCTCACTGTTAGTTATGAGGTGAATGACATTAATATGAACCTCACTGTTAGTTATGAGGTGAATCACATAAATATGAACCACATTGTTAGTTATGAGGTGAATCACATTAATATGAACCTCATTGTTAGATAAGAGGTGAATCACATTAATATGAACCTCATTGTTATGACGTGAATCACATTAATATGAACCTCACTGTTAGTTATGAGGTGAATCACATTAATATGAGCCTCACTGTTAGTTATGAGGTGAATCACTTTATTATGAACCTCACTGTTAGTTATGAGGTGAATTACATTAATATGAACCTCACTGTTCGTTATGAAGTGAATCACATTATTATGAACCTCACTGTTAGTTATGAGGTGAATCACTTTATTATGAACCTCACTGTTAGTTATGAGGTGAATCACATTAATATGAACCTCACTGTTAGTTATGAAGTGAATCACATTATTATGAACATCACTGTTAGTTATGAGGTGAATCACTTTATTATGAACCTCACTGTTAGTTATGAGGTGAATCACATTATTATTAAACTAACTGTTAGATATGAGGTGAATCACATTATTATGAACCTCACTGTTAGTTATGAGGTGAATCACATTAATATGAACCTCATTGTTAGCTAAGAGGTGAATCACATTAATATGAACCTCATTGTTATGAGGTGAATCACATTAATATGAACCTCACTGTTAGTTATGAGGTGAATCACATTAATATGAACCTCACTGTTCGTTATGAGGTGCATGACATTAATATGAGCCTCACTGTTCGTTATGAAGTGAATCACATTATTATGAAACTCACTGTTAGTTATGAGGTGAATTACATTATTATGAACCTCACTGTTCGTTATGAAGTGAATCACATTATTATGAAACTCACTGTTAGTTATGAGGTGAATCACTTTATTATGAACCTCACTGTTAGTTATGAGGTGAATCACATTATTATGAACCTAACTGTTAGATATGAGGTGAATCACATTATTATGAACCTCACTGTTAGTTATGAGGTGAATCACATAAATATGAACCACATTGTTAGTTATGAGGTGAATCACATTAATATGAACCTCATTGTTAGCTAAGAGGTGAATCACTTTAATATGAACCTCATTGTTATGAGGTGAATCACATTAATATGAACCTCACTGTTAGTTATGAGGTGAATCACTTTAATATGAACCTCACTGTTCGTTATGAGGTGAATGACATTAATATGAACCTCACTGTTAGTTATGAGGTGAATCACATAAATATGAACCACATTGATAGTTAAAAGGTGAATCACATTAATATGAACCTCATTGTTATGATGTGAATCACATTAATATGAACCTCACTGTTAGTTATGAGGTGAATTACATTAATATGAACCTCATTGTTAGTTAAGAGGTGAATCACATTAATATGAACCTCATTGTTATGATGTGAATCACATTATTATGAACCTCTTTGTTAGTTATGAGGTGACTCACATTACTATGAACCTCTTTGTTAGTTATGAGGTGACTCACATTAATATGAACCTCACTGTTAGTTATGAGGTGAATCACATTAATATGAACCACAATGTCAGTTATGAAGTGAATCACATTAATATGAACCTCACTGTCAGTTATGAGGTGAATCACCCTAATATGAACCTCACTGTTCGTTATCAGGTGAATAACATTAATATGAACCTCATTGTTAGTTATGAGGTGAATCACTTTAATATGAACCTCATTGTTTGTTATGAGGTGAATCACATTAATATGAACCTCACTGTTAGTTATGAGGTGAATCACTTTAATATGAACCTAACTGTTAGTTATGAGATGAATCACATTAATATGAACCTCATTGTTTGTTATGAGGTGAATCACATTATTATGAACCTCACTGTTAGATATGAGGTGAATCACTTTAATACGAACCTGTTAGTTATGAGGTGAATTACATTATTATGAACCTCACTGTTAGTTATGAGGTGAATCACATTATTATGAACCTCACTGTTAGTTATGAGGTGAATCACATTAATATGAACCTCACTGTTAGTTATGAGGTGAATCACATTAATATGAACCTCATTGTTAGTTATGAGTTGAATCACATTAATATGAAGTGCATTGCTATGAGGTGAATCACATTAATATGAACCTCACTGTTAGTTATGAGGTGAATCACATTAATATGAACCTCACTGTTCGTTATGAGGTGAATCACATTAATATGAACCTCACTGTTAGTTATGAGGCGAATCACTTTAATATGAACCACATTGTTAGTTATGAGGTGAATCACATTAATATGAACCTCATTGTTAGAAGGTGAATCACATTAATATGAACCTCACTGTTCGTTATGAGGTGATTCAGATTATTAGGAACCTCACTGTTAGTTATGAGGTGAATCACTTTAATACTAACCTCACTGTTAGTTATGAGGTGAATCACATTAATATGAACCTCATTGTTAGTTAGGAGGTGAATCACATTAATATGAACCTCACTGTTCGTTATGAGGTGAATCACATTAATATGAACCTCACTGTTAGTTATGAGGTGAATCACTTTAATACGAACCTCACTGTTAGTTAGGAGGTGAATCACATTAATATGAACCTCACTGTTCGTTATGAGGTGAATCACATTAATATGAACCTCACTGTTAGTTATGAGGTGAATCACTTTAATACGAACCTCACTGTTAGTTAGGAGGTGAATCACATTAATATGAACCTCACTGTTCGTTATGAGGTGAATCACATTAATATGAACCTCATTGTCAGTTATGAGGTGAATCACATTATTATCAACCTCACTGTTAGTTATGAGGTGAATCACATTAATATGAACCTCACTGTTAGTTATGAGGTGAATCACATTATTATGAACCTCACTGTTAGTTATGAGGTGAATCACATTAATATGAACCTCACTGTTATTTATGAGGTGAATCACATTATTATGAACCTCACTGTTAGTTATGAGGTGAATCACATTAATATGAAGCTAACTGTTAGATATGAGGAGAATCACATTATTATGAACCTCACTGTTAGTTATGAGGTGAATCACATTAATATGAACCTAACTGTTAGATATGAGGTGAATCACATTAATATGAACCTCACTGTTAGTTATGAGGTGAATCACATTAATATGAACCTAACTGTTAGATATGAGGAGAATCACATTTTTATGAACCTCACTGTTAGTTATGAGGTGAATCACATAAATATGAACCACATTCTTAGTTATGAGGTGAATCACATTAATATGAACCTCATTGTTAGCTAATAGGTGAATCACATTAATATGAACCTCATTGTTATGAGGTGAATCACATTAATATGAACCTCACTGTTAGTTATGAGGTGAATCACATTACTATGAACCTCACTGTTCGTTATGAGGTGAATGACATTAATATGAACCTCACTGTTCGTTATGAGGTGAATCACATTATTATGAACCTCACTGTTAGTTATGAGGTGAATGACATTAATATGAACCTCACTGTTAGTTATGAGGTGAATCACATAAATATGAACCACATCGTTAGTTATGAGGTGAATCACATTAATATGAACCTCATTGTTAGTTAAGAGGTGAATCACATTAATATGAACCTCACAGTCAGTTATGAGGTGAATCACATTAATATGAACCTCACTGTTAGTTATGAGGTGAATCACATTATTATGAACCTCACTGTTAGTTATGAGGTGAATTACATTAATATGAACCTCACTTTTCGTTATGAAGTGAATCACGTTATTATGAACCTCACTGTTAGTTATGAGGTGAATCACTTTATTATGAACCTCACTGTTAGTTATGAGGTGAATCACATTAATATGAACCTCACTGTTAGTTATGAAGTGAATCACATTATTATGAACCTCACTGTTAGTTATAAGGTGAATCACTTTATTATGAACCTCACTGTTAGTTAAGAGGTGAATCACATTATTATGAACGTAACTGTTAGATATGAGGTGAATCACATTATTATGAACCTCACTGTTCGTTATGAAGTGAATCACATTATTATGAAACTCACTGTTAGTTATGAGGTGAATCACATAAATATGAACCACATTGTTAGTTATGAGGTGAATCACATTAATATGAACCTCATTGTTAGCTAAGAGGTGAATCACATTAATATGAACCTCATTGTTATGAGGTGAATCACAATAATATGAACCTCACTGTTAGTTATGAGGTGAATCACATTAATATGAACCTCACTGTTCGTTATGAGGTGAATGACATTAATATGAACCTCACTGTTCGTTATGAGGTGAATCACATTATTATGAACCTCACTGTTAGTTATGAGGTGAATGACATTAATATTAACCTCACTGTTAGTTATGAGGTGAATCACATAAATATGAACCTCACTGTTAGTTATGAGGTGAATCACATTACTATGAACCTCACTGTTAGTTAAGAGGTGAATTACATTAATATGAACCTCATTGTTATGAGGTGAATCACATTAATATGAACCTCACTATTAGTTATGAGGTGAATCACATTAATATGAACCTCATTGTTAGTTAAGAGGTGAATTACATTAATATGAACCTCATTGTTATGAGGTGAATCACATTAATATGAACCTCACTGTTAGTTATGAGGTGAATCACATTAATATGAACCTCACTGTTAGTTATGAGGTGAATCACTTTATTATGAACCTCACTGTTAGTTATGAGGTGAATTACATTAATATGAACCTCACTGTTCGTTATGAAGTGAATCACGTTATTATGAACCTCACTGTTAGTTATGAGGTGAATCACTTTATTATGAACCTCACTGTTAGTTATGAGGTGAATCACATTAATATGAACCTCATTGTTAGCTAAGAGGTGAATCACATTAATATGAACCTCATTGTTATGAGGTGAATCACAATAATATGAACCTCACTGTTAGTTATGAGGTGAATCACATTAATATGAACCTCACTGTTCGTTATGAGGTGAATGACATTAATATGAACCTCACTGTTCGTTATGAGGTGAATCACATTATTATGAACCTCACTGTTAGTTATGAGGTGAATGACATTAATATGAACCTCACTGTTAGTTATGAGGTGAATCACATAAATATGAACCACATTGTTAGTTATGAGGTGAATCACATTAATATGAACCTCATTGTTATGAGGTGAATCACATTAATATGAACCTCACTGTTAGTTATGAGGTGAATCACATTAATATGAACCTCACTGTCAGTTATGAGGTGAATCACTTTATTATGAACCTCACTGTTAGTTATGAGGCGAATTACATTAATATGAACCTCACTGTTCGTTATGAAGTGAATCACGTTATTATGAACCTCACTGTTAGTTATGAGGTGAATCACTTTATTATGAACCTCACTGTTAGTTATGAGGTGAATCACATTAATATGAACCTCACTGTTAGTTATGAAGTGAATCACATTATTATGAACCTCACTGTTAGTTATGAGGTGAATCACTTTATTATGAACCTCACTGTTAGTTATGAGGTGAATCACATTATTATGAACCTAACTGTTAGATATGAGGTGAATCACATTATTATGAACCTCACTGTTAGTTATGAGGTGAATCACATAAATATGAACCACATTGTTAGTTATGAGGTGAATCACATTAATATGAACCTCATTGTTAGATAAGAGGTGAATCACATTAATATGAACCTCATTGTTATGAGGTGAATCACATTAATATGAACCTCACTGTTAGTTATGAGGTGAATCACATTAATATGAACCTCACTGTTCGTTATGAGCTGAATGACATTAATATGAACCTCACTGTTCGTTACAAAGTGAATCACATTATTATGAAACTCACTGTTAGTTATGAGGTGAATTACATTATTTTGAACCTCACTGTTCGTTATGAAGTGAATCACATTATTATGAAACTCACTGTTAGTTATGAGGTGAATCACATAAATATGAACCACATTGATAGTTATTAGGTGAATTACATTAATATGAACCTCATTGTTAGTTAAGAGGTGAATCACATTAATATGAACCTCATTGTTATGATGTGAATCACATTAATATGAACCTCACTGTTAGTTATGAGGTGAATCACATTACTATGAGCCTCTTTGTTAGTTATGAGGTGACTCACATTAATATGAACCTCACTGTTAGTTTTGAGTTGAATCACATTATTATGAACCTCTTTGCTAGTTATGAGGTGACTCACATTACTATGAAACTCTTTGTTAGTTATGAGGTGACTTACATTAATATGAACCTCACTGTTAGTTATGAGGTGAATCACATTAATATGAACCTCATTGTCAGTTATGAAGTGAGTCACATTAATATGAACCTCACTGTCAGTTATGAGGTGAATCACCCTAATATGAACCTCACTGTTTGTTATGAGGTGAATCACATTAATATGAATCTCACTGTTAATTATGAGGTGAATCACATTAACATGAACCTCACAGTTAGTTATGAGGTGAATCACATTAATATGAACCTCACTGTTCGTTATGAGGTTAATCACATTACTACGAACCTCATTGTTAGTTATGAGGTGAATCACATTAATATGAAGTGCATTGCTATGAGGTGAATCACATTAATATGAACCTCACTGTTAGTTATGAGGTGAATCACATTAATATGAACCTCACTGTTCGTTATGAGGTGAATCACATTAATATGAACCTCACTGTTAGATATGAGGTGAATCACATTATTATGAACCTCACTGTTAGTTATGAGGTTAATCACTTAAATATGAACCACATTGTTAATTATGAGGTGAATCACATTAATATGTACCTCATTGTTATGAGGTGAATCACATTAATATGAACCTCACTGTTAGTTATGAGGTGAATCACATTAATATGAACCGAACTGTTAGATATGAGGAGAATCATATTATTATGAACCTCACTGTTAGTTATGAGGTGAATCACATAAATATGAACCACATTCTTAGTTATGAGGTGAATCACATTAATATGAACCTCATTGTTAGCTAATAGGTGAATCACATTAATATGAACCTCATTGTTATGAGGTGAATCACATTAGTATGAACCTCACTGTTCGTTATGAGGTGAATAACATTACTATGAACCTCACTGTTCGTTATGAGGTGAATGACATTAATATTAACCTCACTGTTCGTTATGAGGTGAATCACATTATTATGAACCTCACTGTTAGTTATGAGGTGAATGACATTAATATGAACCTCACTGTTAGTTATGAGGTGAATCACATAAATATGAACCTCATTGTTAGATAAGAGGTGAATCACATTAATATGAACCTCATTGTTATGACGTGAATCACATTAATATGAACCTCACTGTTAGTTATGAGGTGAATCACATTAATATGAGCCTCACTGTTAGTTATGAGGTGAATCACTTTATTATGAACCTCACTGTTAGTTATGAGGTGAATTACATTAATATGAACCTCACTGTTCGTTATGAAGTGAATCACATTATTATGAACCTCACTGTTAGTTATGAGGTGAATCACTTTATTATGAACCTCACTGTTAGTTATGAGGTGAATCACATTAATATGAACCTCACTGTTAGTTATGAAGTGAATCACATTATTATGAACATCACTGTTAGTTATGAGGTGAATCACTTTATTATGAACCTCACTGTTAGTTATGAGGTGAATCACATTATTATTAAACTAACTGTTAGATATGAGGTGAATCACATTATTATGAACCTCACTGTTAGTTATGAGGTGAATCACATTAATATGAACCTCATTGTTAGCTAAGAGGTGAATCACATTAATATGAACCTCATTGTTATGAGGTGAATCACATTAATATGAACCTCACTGTTAGTTATGAGGTGAATCACATTAATATGAACCTCACTGTTCGTTATGAGGTGCATGACATTAATATGAGCCTCACTGTTCGTTATGAAGTGAATCACATTATTATGAAACTCACTGTTAGTTATGAGGTGAATTACATTATTATGAACCTCACTGTTCGTTATGAAGTGAATCACATTATTATGAAACTCACTGTTAGTTATGAGGTGAATCACTTTATTATGAACCTCACTGTTAGTTATGAGGTGAATCACATTATTATGAACCTAACTGTTAGATATGAGGTGAATCACATTATTATGAACCTCACTGTTAGTTATGAGGTGAATCACATAAATATGAACCACATTGTTAGTTATGAGGTGAATCACATTAATATGAACCTCATTGTTAGCTAAGAGGTGAATCACTTTAATATGAACCTCATTGTTATGAGGTGAATCACATTAATATGAACCTCACTGTTAGTTATGAGGTGAATCACTTTAATATGAACCTCACTGTTCGTTATGAGGTGAATGACATTAATATGAACCTCACTGTTAGTTATGAGGTGAATCACATAAATATGAACCACATTGATAGTTAAAAGGTGAATCACATTAATATGAACCTCATTGTTATGATGTGAATCACATTAATATGAACCTCACTGTTAGTTATGAGGTGAATTACATTAATATGAACCTCATTGTTAGTTAAGAGGTGAATCACATTAATATGAACCTCATTGTTATGATGTGAATCACATTATTATGAACCTCTTTGTTAGTTATGAGGTGACTCACATTACTATGAACCTCTTTGTTAGTTATGAGGTGACTCACATTAATATGAACCTCACTGTTAGTTATGAGGTGAATCACATTAATATGAACCACAATGTCAGTTATGAAGTGAATCACATTAATATGAACCTCACTGTCAGTTATGAGGTGAATCACCCTAATATGAACCTCACTGTTCGTTATCAGGTGAATAACATTAATATGAACCTCATTGTTAGTTATGAGGTGAATCACTTTAATATGAACCTCATTGTTTGTTATGAGGTGAATCACATTAATATGAACCTCACTGTTAGTTATGAGGTGAATCACTTTAATATGAACCTAACTGTTAGTTATGAGATGAATCACATTAATATGAACCTCATTGTTTGTTATGAGGTGAATCACATTATTATGAACCTCACTGTTAGATATGAGGTGAATCACTTTAATACGAACCTGTTAGTTATGAGGTGAATTACATTATTATGAACCTCACTGTTAGTTATGAGGTGAATCACATTATTATGAACCTCACTGTTAGTTATGAGGTGAATCACATTAATATGAACCTCACTGTTAGTTATGAGGTGAATCACATTAATATGAACCTCATTGTTAGTTATGAGTTGAATCACATTAATATGAAGTGCATTGCTATGAGGTGAATCACATTAATATGAACCTCACTGTTAGTTATGAGGTGAATCACATTAATATGAACCTCACTGTTCGTTATGAGGTGAATCACATTAATATGAACCTCACTGTTAGTTATGAGGCGAATCACTTTAATATGAACCACATTGTTAGTTATGAGGTGAATCACATTAATATGAACCTCATTGTTAGAAGGTGAATCACATTAATATGAACCTCACTGTTCGTTATGAGGTGATTCAGATTATTAGGAACCTCACTGTTAGTTATGAGGTGAATCACTTTAATACTAACCTCACTGTTAGTTATGAGGTGAATCACATTAATATGAACCTCATTGTTAGTTAGGAGGTGAATCACATTAATATGAACCTCACTGTTCGTTATGAGGTGAATCACATTAATATGAACCTCACTGTTAGTTATGAGGTGAATCACTTTAATACGAACCTCACTGTTAGTTAGGAGGTGAATCACATTAATATGAACCTCACTGTTCGTTATGAGGTGAATCACATTAATATGAACCTCACTGTTAGTTATGAGGTGAATCACTTTAATACGAACCTCACTGTTAGTTAGGAGGTGAATCACATTAATATGAACCTCACTGTTCGTTATGAGGTGAATCACATTAATATGAACCTCATTGTCAGTTATGAGGTGAATCACATTATTATCAACCTCACTGTTAGTTATGAGGTGAATCACATTAATATGAACCTCACTGTTAGTTATGAGGTGAATCACATTATTATGAACCTCACTGTTAGTTATGAGGTGAATCACATTAATATGAACCTCACTGTTATTTATGAGGTGAATCACATTATTATGAACCTCACTGTTAGTTATGAGGTGAATCACATTAATATGAAGCTAACTGTTAGATATGAGGAGAATCACATTATTATGAACCTCACTGTTAGTTATGAGGTGAATCACATTAATATGAACCTAACTGTTAGATATGAGGTGAATCACATTAATATGAACCTCACTGTTAGTTATGAGGTGAATCACATTAATATGAACCTAACTGTTAGATATGAGGAGAATCACATTTTTATGAACCTCACTGTTAGTTATGAGGTGAATCACATAAATATGAACCACATTCTTAGTTATGAGGTGAATCACATTAATATGAACCTCATTGTTAGCTAATAGGTGAATCACATTAATATGAACCTCATTGTTATGAGGTGAATCACATTAATATGAACCTCACTGTTAGTTATGAGGTGAATCACATTACTATGAACCTCACTGTTCGTTATGAGGTGAATGACATTAATATGAACCTCACTGTTCGTTATGAGGTGAATCACATTATTATGAACCTCACTGTTAGTTATGAGGTGAATGACATTAATATGAACCTCACTGTTAGTTATGAGGTGAATCACATAAATATGAACCACATCGTTAGTTATGAGGTGAATCACATTAATATGAACCTCATTGTTAGTTAAGAGGTGAATCACATTAATATGAACCTCACAGTCAGTTATGAGGTGAATCACATTAATATGAACCTCACTGTTAGTTATGAGGTGAATCACATTATTATGAACCTCACTGTTAGTTATGAGGTGAATTACATTAATATGAACCTCACTTTTCGTTATGAAGTGAATCACGTTATTATGAACCTCACTGTTAGTTATGAGGTGAATCATTTTATTATGAACCTCACTGTTAGTTATGAGGTGAATCACATTAAAATGAACCTCACTGTTAGTTATGAAGTGAATCACATTATTATGAACCTCACTGTTAGTTATAAGGTGAATCACTTTATTATGAACCTCACTGTTAGTTAAGAGGTGAATCACATTATTATGAACGTAACTGTTAGATATGAGGTGAATCACATTATTATGAACCTCACTGTTCGTTATGAAGTGAATCACATTATTATGAAACTCACTGTTAGTTATGAGGTGAATCACATAAATATGAACCACATTGTTAGTTATGAGGTGAATCACATTAATATGAACCTCATTGTTAGCTAAGAGGTGAATCACATTAATATGAACCTCATTGTTATGAGGTGAATCACAATAATATGAACCTCACTGTTAGTTATGAGGTGAATCACATTAATATGAACCTCACTGTTCGTTATGAGGTGAATGACATTAATATGAACCTCACTGTTCGTTATGAGGTGAATCACATTATTATGAACCTCACTGTTAGTTATGAGGTGAATGACATTAATATTAACCTCACTGTTAGTTATGAGGTGAATCACATAAATATGAACCTCACTGTTAGTTATGAGGTGAATCACATTACTATGAACCTCACTGTTAGTTAAGAGGTGAATTACATTAATATGAACCTCATTGTTATGAGGTGAATCACATTAATATGAACCTCACTGTTAGTTATGAGGTGAATCACATTAATATGAACCTCATTGTTAGTTAAGAGGTGAATTACATTAATATGAACCTCATTGTTATGAGGTGAATCACATTAATATGAACCTCACTGTTAGTTATGAGGTGAATCACATTAATATGAACCTCACTGTTAGTTATGAGGTGAATCACTTTATTATGAACCTCACTGTTAGTTATGAGGTGAATTACATTAATATGAACCTCACTGTTCGTTATGAAGTGAATCACGTTATTATGAACCTCACTGTTAGTTATGAGGTGAATCACTTTATTATGAACCTCACTGTTAGTTATGAGGTGAATCACATTAATATGAACCTCATTGTTAGCTAAGAGGTGAATCACATTAATATGAACCTCATTGTTATGAGGTGAATCACAATAATATGAACCTCACTGTTAGTTATGAGGTGAATCACATTAATATGAACCTCACTGTTCGTTATGAGGTGAATGACATTAATATGAACCTCACTGTTCGTTATGAGGTGAATCACATTATTATGAACCTCACTGTTAGTTATGAGGTGAATGACATTAATATGAACCTCACTGTTAGTTATGAGGTGAATCACATAAATATGAACCACATTGTTAGTTATGAGGTGAATCACATTAATATGAACCTCATTGTTATGAGGTGAATCACATTAATATGAACCTCACTGTTAGTTATGAGGTGAATCACATTAATATGAACCTCACTGTCAGTTATGAGGTGAATCACTTTATTATGAACCTCACTGTTAGTTATGAGGTGAATTACATTAATATGAACCTCACTGTTCGTTATGAAGTGAATCACGTTATTATGAACCTCACTGTTAGTTATGAGGTGAATCACATTATTATGAACCTCACTGTTAGTTATGAGGTGAATCACATTAATATGAACCTCACTGTTAGTTATGAAGTGAATCACATTATTATGAACCTCACTGTTAGTTATGAGGTGAATCACTTTATTATGAACCTCACTGTTAGTTATGAGGTGAATCACATTATTATGAACCTAACTGTTAGATATGAGGTGAATCACATTATTATGAACCTCACTGTTAGTTATGAGGTGAATCACATAAATATGAACCACATTGTTAGTTATGAGGTGAATCACATTAATATGAACCTCATTGTTAGCTAAGAGGTGAATCACATTAATATGAACCTCATTGTTATGAGGTGAATCACATTAATATGAACCTCACTGTTAGTTATGAGGTGAATCACATTAATATGAACCTCACTGTTCGTTATGAGGTGAATGACATTAATATGAACCTCACTGTTCGTTACAAAGTGAATCACATTATTATGAAACTCACTGTTAGTTATGAGGTGAATTACATTATTTTGAACCTCACTGTTCGTTATGAAGTGAATCACATTATTATGAAACTCACTGTTAGTTATGAGGTGAATCACATAAATATGAACCACATTGATAGTTATTAGGTGAATTACATTAATATGAACCTCATTGTTAGTTAAGAGGTGAATCACATTAATATGAACCTCATTGTTATGATGTGAATCACATTAATATGAACCTCACTGTTAGTTATGAGGTGAATCACATTACTATGAGCCTCTTTGTTAGTTATGAGGTGACTCACATTAATATGAACCTCACTGTTAGTTTTGAGTTGAATCACATTATTATGAACCTCTTTGCTAGTTATGAGGTGACTCACATTACTATGAAACTCTTTGTTAGTTATGAGGTGACTTACATTAATATGAACCTCACTGTTAGTTATGAGGTGAATCACATTAATATGAACCTCATTGTCAGTTATGAAGTGAGTCACATTAATATGAACCTCACTGTCAGTTATGAGGTGAATCACCCTAATATGAACCTCACTGTTTGTTATGAGGTGAATCACATTAATATGAATCTCACTGTTAATTATGAGGTGAATCACATTAACATGAACCTCACAGTTAGTTATGAGGTGAATCACATTAATATGAACCTCACTGTTCGTTATGAGGTTAATCACATTACTACGAACCTCATTGTTAGTTATGAGGTGAATCACATTAATATGAAGTGCATTGCTATGAGGTGAATCACATTAATATGAACCTCACTGTTAGTTATGAGGTGAATCACATTAATATGAACCTCACTGTTCGTTATGAGGTGAATCACATTAATATGAACCTCACTGTTAGATATGAGGTGAATCACATTATTATGAACCTCACTGTTAGTTATGAGGTTAATCACTTAAATATGAACCACATTGTTAATTATGAGGTGAATCACATTAATATGTACCTCATTGTTATGAGGTGAATCACATTAATATGAACCTCACTGTTAGTTATGAGGTGAATCACATTAATATGAACCTCACTGTTCGTTATGAGGTGAATCACATTAATATGAACCTCACTGTTAGTTATGAGGCGAATCACTTTAATATGAACCACATTGTTAGTTATGAGGTGAATCACATTAATATGAACCTCATTGTTATAAGGTGAATCACATTAATATGAACCTCACTGTTCGTTATGAGGTGATTCAGATTATTAGGAACCTCACTGTTAGTTATGAGGTGAATCACTTTAATACTAACCTCACTGTTAGTTATGAGGTAAATCACATTAATATGAACCTCATTGTTTGTTATGAGGTGAATGACATTAATATGAACCTCACTGTTAGTTATGAGGTGAATCACTTTAATATGAACCTCATTGTCAGTTATGAGGTGAATCACATTATTATCAACCTCACTGTTAGTTATGAGGTGAATCACTTTAATATGAACCTCACTGTTAGTTATGAGGTGAATCACATTATTATCAACCTCACTGTTAGTTATGAGGTGAATCACATTGTTATGAACGTCACTGTTAGTTATGAGGTGAATCACTTTAATACGAACCTCACTGTTAGTTAGGAGGTGAATCACATTAATATGAACCTCACTGTTCGTTATGAGGTGAATCACATTAATATGAACCTCATTGTCAGATATGAGGTGAATCACATTATTATCAACCTCACTGTTAGTTATGAGGTCAATCACATTAATATGAACCTCACTGACAGTTATGAGGTGAATCTCATTAATATGAACCTCACTGTTAGTTATGAGGTGAATCACATTATTATGAACCTCACTGTTAGTTATGAGGTGAATCACATTAATATGAACCTAACTGTTAGATATGAGGAGAATCACATTATTATGAACCTCACTGTTAGTTATGAGGTGAATCACATTAATATGAACCTAACTGTTAGATATGAGGTGAATCACATTAATATGAACCTCACTGTTAGTTATGAGGTGAATCACATTAATATGAACCTAACTGTTAGATATGAGGAGAATCATATTATTATGAACCTCACTGTTAGTTATGAGGTGAATCACATAAATATGAACCACATTCTTAGTTATGAGGCGAATCACATTAATATGAACCTCATTGTTAGCTAATAGGTGAATCACATTAATATGAACCTCACTGTTAGTTATGAGGTGAATCACATTAATATGAACCTCACTGTTCGTTATGAAGTGAATCACATTATTATGAACCTCACTGTTAGTTATGAGGTGAATCACTTTATTATGAACCTCACTGTTAGTTATGAGGTGAATCACATTAATATGAACCTCACTGTTAGTTATGAAGTGAATCACATTATTATGAACATCACTGTTAGTTATGAGGTGAATCACTTTATTATGAACCTCACTGTTAGTTATGAGGTGAATCACATTATTATTAACCTAACTGTTAGATATGAGGTGAATCACATTATTATGAACCTCACTGTTAGTTATGAGGTGAATCACATAAATATGAACCACATTGTTAGTTATGAGGTGAATCACATTAATATGAACCTCATTGTTAGCTAAGAGGTGAATCACATTAATATGAACCTCATTGTTATGAGGTGAATCACATTAATATGAACCTCACTGTTAGTTATGAGGTGAATCACATTAATATGAACCTCACTGTTCGTTATGAGGTGAATGACATTAATATGAACCTCACTGTTCGTTATGAAGTGAATCACATTATTATGAAACTCACTGTTAGTTATGAGGTGAATTACATTATTATGAACCTCACTGTTCGTTATGAAGTGAATCACATTATTATGAAACTCACTGTTAGTTATGAGGTGAATCACTTTATTATGAACCTCACTGTTAGTTATGAGGTGAATCACATTATTATGAACCTAACTGTTAGATATGAGGTGAATCACATTATTATGAACCTCACTGTTAGTTATGAGGTGAATCACATAAATATGAACCACATTGTTAGTTATGAGGTGAAACACATTATTATGAACCTCATTGTTAGCTAAGAGGTGAATCACATTAATATGAACGTCATTGCTATGTGTGAATCACATTAATATGAACCTCACTGTTAGTTATGAGGTGAATCACATTAATATGAACCTCACTGTTCGTTATGAGGTGAATGACATTAATATGAACCTCACTGTTAGTTATGAGGTGAATCACATTAATATGAACCTCATTGTTAGTTAAGAGGTGAATCACATTAATATGAACCTCATTGTTATGATGTGAATCACATTAATATGAACCTCACTGTTAGTTATGAGGTGAATCACATTACTTTGAACCTCTTTGTTAGTTATGAGGTGAAACACATTAATATGAACCTCATTGTTAGCTAAGAGGTGAATCACATTAATATGAACCTCATTGCTATGTGTGAATCACATTAATATGAACCTCACTGTTAGTTATGAGGTGAATCACATTAATATGAACCTCACTGTTCGTTATGAGGTGAATGACATTAATATGAACCTCACTGTTAGTTATGAGGTGAATGACATTAATATGAACCTCATTGTTAGTTAAGAGGTGAATCACATTAATATGAACCTCATTGTTATGATGTGAATCACATTAATATGAACCTCACTGTTAGTTTTGAGGTGAATCACATTATTATGAACCTCTTTGTTAGTTATGAGGTGACTCACATTACTATGAACCTCTTTGTTAGTTATGAGGTGACTCACATTAATATGAACCTCACTGTTAGTTATGAGGTGAATCACATTAATATGAACCACAATGTCAGTTATGAAGTGAATCACATTAATATGAACCTCACTGTTCGTTATGAGGTGAATCACATTAATATGAACCTCACTGTTAATTATGAGGTGAATCACATTAACATGAACCTCACAGTTAGTTATGAGGTGAATCACAGTAATATGAACCTCACTGTCAGTTATGAGGTGAATCACCCTAATATGAACCTCACTGTTCGTTATCAAGTGAATAACATTAATATGAACCTCATTGTTAGTTATGAGGTGAATCACTTTAATATGAACCTCATTGTTTGTTATGTGGTGAATCACATTAATATGAACCTCACTGTTAGTTATGAGGTGAATCACATCAATATGAACCTCACTGTTCGTTATGAGGTGAATGACATTAATATGAACCTCACTGTTCGTTATGAGGTGAATCACATTATTATGAACCTCACTGTTAGTTATGAGGTGAATGACATTAATATTAACCTCACTGTTAGTTATGAGGTGAATCACATAAATATGAACCTCACTGTTAGTTATGAGGTGAATCACATTACTATGAACCTCACTGTTAGTTAAGAGGTGAATTACATTAATATGAACCTCATTGTTATGAGGTGAATCACATTAATATGAACCTCACTGTTAGTTATGAGGTGAATCACATTAATATGAACCTCATTGTTAGTTAAGAGGTGAATTACATTAATATGAACCTCATTGTTATGAGGTGAATCACATTAATATGAACCTCACTGTTAGTTATGAGGTGAATCACATTAATATGAACCTCACTGTTAGTTATGAGGTGAATCACTTTATTATGAACCTCACTGTTAGTTATGAGGTGAATTACATTAATATGAACCTCACTGTTCGTTATGAAGTGAATCACGTTATTATGAACCTCACTGTTAGTTATGAGGTGAATCACTTTATTATGAACCTCACTGTTAGTTATGAGGTGAATCACATTAATATGAACCTCATTGTTAGCTAAGAGGTGAATCACATTAATATGAACCTCATTGTTATGAGGTGAATCACAATAATATGAACCTCACTGTTAGTTATGAGGTGAATCACATTAATATGAACCTCACTGTTCGTTATGAGGTGAATGACATTAATATGAACCTCACTGTTCGTTATGAGGTGAATCACATTATTATGAACCTCACTGTTAGTTATGAGGTGAATGACATTAATATGAACCTCACTGTTAGTTATGAGGTGAATCACATAAATATGAACCACATTGTTAGTTATGAGGTGAATCACATTAATATGAACCTCATTGTTATGAGGTGAATCACATTAATATGAACCTCACTGTTAGTTATGAGGTGAATCACATTAATATGAACCTCACTGTCAGTTATGAGGTGAATCACTTTATTATGAACCTCACTGTTAGTTATGAGGTGAATTACATTAATATGAACCTCACTGTTCGTTATGAAGTGAATCACGTTATTATGAACCTCACTGTTAGTTATGAGGTGAATCACTTTATTATGAACCTCACTGTTAGTTATGAGGTGAATCACATTAATATGAACCTCACTGTTAGTTATGAAGTGAATCACATTATTATGAACCTCACTGTTAGTTATGAGGTGAATCACTTTATTATGAACCTCACTGTTAGTTATGAGGTGAATCACATTATTATGAACCTAACTGTTAGATATGAGGTGAATCACATTATTATGAACCTCACTGTTAGTTATGAGGTGAATCACATAAATATGAACCACATTGTTAGTTATGAGGTGAATCACATTAATATGAACCTCATTGTTAGCTAAGAGGTGAATCACATTAATATGAACCTCATTGTTATGAGGTGAATCACATTAATATGAACCTCACTGTTAGTTATGAGGTGAATCACATTAATATGAACCTCACTGTTCGTTATGAGGTGAATGACATTAATATGAACCTCACTGTTCGTTACAAAGTGAATCACATTATTATGAAACTCACTGTTAGTTATGAGGTGAATTACATTATTTTGAACCTCACTGTTCGTTATGAAGTGAATCACATTATTATGAAACTCACTGTTAGTTATGAGGTGAATCACATAAATATGAACCACATTGATAGTTATTAGGTGAATTACATTAATATGAACCTCATTGTTAGTTAAGAGGTGAATCACATTAATATGAACCTCATTGTTATGATGTGAATCACATTAATATGAACCTCACTGTTAGTTATGAGGTGAATCACATTACTATGAACCTCTTTGTTAGTTATGAGGTGACTCACATTAATATGAACCTCACTGTTAGTTTTGAGTTGAATCACATTATTATGAACCTCTTTGCTAGTTATGAGGTGACTCACATTACTATGAAACTCTTTGTTAGTTATGAGGTGACTTACATTAATATGAACCTCACTGTTAGTTATGAGGTGAATCACATTAATATGAACCTCATTGTCAGTTATGAAGTGAGTCACATTAATATGAACCTCACTGTCAGTTATGAGGTGAATCACCCTAATATGAACCTCACTGTTTGTTATGAGGTGAATCACATTAATATGAATCTCACTGTTAATTATGAGGTGAATCACATTAACATGAACCTCACAGTTAGTTATGAGGTGAATCACATTAATATGAACCTCACTGTTCGTTATGAGGTTAATCACATTACTACGAACCTCATTGTTAGTTATGAGGTGAATCACATTAATATGAAGTGCATTGCTATGAGGTGAATCACATTAATATGAACCTCACTGTTAGTTATGAGGTGAATCACATTAATATGAACCTCACTGTTCGTTATGAGGTGAATCACATTAATATGAACCTCACTGTTAGATATGAGGTGAATCACATTATTATGAACCTCACTGTTAGTTATGAGGTTAATCACTTAAATATGAACCACATTGTTAATTATGAGGTGAATCACATTAATATGTACCTCATTGTTATGAGGTGAATCACATTAATATGAACCTCACTGTTAGTTATGAGGTGAATCACATTAATATGAACCTCACTGTTCGTTATGAGGTGAATCACATTAATATGAACCTCACTGTTAGTTATGAGGCGAATCACTTTAATATGAACCACATTGTTAGTTATGAGGTGAATCACATTAATATGAACCTCATTGTTATAAGGTGAATCACATTAATATGAACCTCACTGTTCGTTATGAGGTGATTCAGATTATTAGGAACCTCACTGTTAGTTATGAGGTGAATCACTTTAATACTAACCTCACTGTTAGTTATGAGGTAAATCACATTAATATGAACCTCATTGTTTGTTATGAGGTGAATGACATTAATATGAACCTCACTGTTAGTTATGAGGTGAATCACTTTAATATGAACCTCGTTGTCAGTTATGAGGTGAATCACATTATTATCAACCTCACTGTTAGTTATGAGGTGAATCACTTTAATATGAACCTCACTGTTAGTTATGAGGTGAATCACATTATTATCAACCTCACTGTTAGTTATGAGGTGAATCACATTGTTATGAACGTCACTGTTAGTTATGAGGTGAATCACTTTAATACGAACCTCACTGTTAGTTAGGAGGTGAATCACATTAATATGAACCTCACTGTTCGTTATGAGGTGAATCACATTAATATGAACCTCATTGTCAGATATGAGGTGAATCACATTATTATCAACCTCACTGTTAGTTATGAGGTCAATCACATTAATATGAACCTCACTGACAGTTATGAGGTGAATCTCATTAATATGAACCTCACTGTTAGTTATGAGGTGAATCACATTATTATGAACCTCACTGTTAGTTATGAGGTGAATCACATTAATATGAACCTAACTGTTAGATATGAGGAGAATCACATTATTATGAACCTCACTGTTAGTTATGAGGTGAATCACATTAATATGAACCTAACTGTTAGATATGAGGTGAATCACATTAATATGAACCTCACTGTTAGTTATGAGGTGAATCACATTAATATGAACCTAACTGTTAGATATGAGGAGAATCATATTATTATGAACCTCACTGTTAGTTATGAGGTGAATCACATAAATATGAACCACATTCTTAGTTATGAGGCGAATCACATTAATATGAACCTCACTGTTAGTTATGAGGTGAATCACATTAATATGAACCTCACTGTTCGTTATGAAGTGAATCACATTATTATGAACCTCACTGTTAGTTATGAGGTGAATCACTTTATTATGAACCTCACTGTTAGTTATGAGGTGAATCACATTAATATGAACCTCACTGTTAGTTATGAAGTGAATCACATTATTATGAACATCACTGTTAGTTATGAGGTGAATCACTTTATTATGAACCTCACTGTTAGTTATGAGGTGAATCACATTATTATTAACCTAACTGTTAGATATGAGGTGAATCACATTATTATGAACCTCACTGTTAGTTATGAGGTGAATCACATAAATATGAACCACATTGTTAGTTATGAGGTGAATCACATTAATATGAACCTCATTGTTAGCTAAGAGGTGAATCACATTAATATGAACCTCATTGTTATGAGGTGAATCACATTAATATGAACCTCACTGTTAGTTATGAGGTGAATCACATTAATATGAACCTCACTGTTCGTTATGAGGTGAATGACATTAATATGAACCTCACTGTTCGTTATGAAGTGAATCACATTATTATGAAACTCACTGTTAGTTATGAGGTGAATTACATTATTATGAACCTCACTGTTCGTTATGAAGTGAATCACATTATTATGAAACTCACTGTTAGTTATGAGGTGAATCACTTTATTATGAACCTCACTGTTAGTTATGAGGTGAATCACATTATTATGAACCTAACTGTTAGATATGAGGTGAATCACATTATTATGAACCTCACTGTTAGTTATGAGGTGAATCACATAAATATGAACCACATTGTTAGTTATGAGGTGAAACACATTATTATGAACCTCATTGTTAGCTAAGAGGTGAATCACATTAATATGAACGTCATTGCTATGTGTGAATCACATTAATATGAACCTCACTGTTAGTTATGAGGTGAATCACATTAATATGACCCTCACTGTTCGTTATGAGGTGAATGACATTAATATGAACCTCACTGTTAGTTATGAGGTGAATCACATTAATATGAACCTCATTGTTAGTTAAGAGGTGAATCACATTAATATGAACCTCATTGTTATGATGTGAATCACATTAATATGAACCTCACTGTTAGTTATGAGGTGAATCACATTACTTTGAACCTCTTTGTTAGTTATGAGGTGAAACACATTAATATGAACCTCATTGTTAGCTAAGAGGTGAATCACATTAATATGAACCTCATTGCTATGTGTGAATCACATTAATATGAACCTCACTGTTAGTTATGAGGTGAATCACATTAATATGAACCTCACTGTTCGTTATGAGGTGAATGACATTAATATGAACCTCACTGTTAGTTATGAGGTGAATGACATTAATATGAACCTCATTGTTAGTTAAGAGGTGAATCACATTAATATGAACCTCATTGTTATGATGTGAATCACATTAATATGAACCTCACTGTTAGTTTTGAGGTGAATCACATTATTATGAACCTCTTTGTTAGTTATGAGGTGACTCACATTACTATGAACCTCTTTGTTAGTTATGAGGTGACTCACATTAATATGAACCTCACTGTTAGTTATGAGGTGAATCACATTAATATGAACCACAATGTCAGTTATGAAGTGAATCACATTAATATGAACCTCACTGTTCGTTATGAGGTGAATCACATTAATATGAACCTCACTGTTAATTATGAGGTGAATCACATTAACATGAACCTCACAGTTAGTTATGAGGTGAATCACAGTAATATGAACCTCACTGTCAGTTATGAGGTGAATCACCCTAATATGAACCTCACTGTTCGTTATCAAGTGAATAACATTAATATGAACCTCATTGTTAGTTATGAGGTGAATCACTTTAATATGAACCTCATTGTTTGTTATGTGGTGAATCACATTAATATGAACCTCACTGTTAGTTATGAGGTGAATCACTTTAATATGAACCTAACTGTTAGTTATGAGATGAATCACATTAATATGAACCTCATTGTTTGTTATGAGGTGAATCACATTATTATGAACCTCACTGTTAGTTATGAGGTGAATCACTTTAATACGAACCTGTTAGTTATGAGGTGAATTACATTATTATGAACCTCGCTGTTAGTTATGAGGTGAATCACATTATTATGAACCTCACTGTTAGTTATGAGGTGAATCACATTAACATGAACCTAACTGTTAGATATTAGGAGAATCACATTATTATGAACCTCACTGTTAGTTATGAGGTGAATCACATTAATATGAACCTAACTGTTAGATATGAGGTGAATCACATTAATATGAACCTCACTGTTAGTTATGAGGTGAATCACATTAATATGAACCTAACTGTTAGATATGAGGAGAATCATATTATTATGAACCTCACTGTTAGTTATGAGGTGAATCACATAAATATGAACCACATTCTTAGTTATGAGGTGAATCACATTAATATGAACCTCATTGTTATGAGGTGAATCACATTAGTATGAACCTCACTGTTAGTTATGAGGTGAATCACATTACTATGAACCTCACTGTTCGTTATGAGGTGAATGACATTAATATGAACCTCACTGTTCGTTATGAGGTGAATCACATTATTATGAACTTCACTGTTAGTTATGAGGTGAATGACATTAATATGAACCTCACTGTTAGTTATGAGGTGAATCACATAAATATGAACCACATTGTTAGTTATGAGGTGAATCACATTAATATGAACCTCATTGTTAGTTAAGAGGTGAATCACATTAAAATGAACCTCATTGTTATGACGTGAATCACATTAATATGAACCTCACTGTTAGATATGAGGAGAATCACATTAATATGAACCTCACTGTTAGTTATGAGGTGAATCACTTTATTATGAACCTCACTGTTAGTTATGAGGTGAATTACATTAATATGAACCTCCCTGTTCATTATGAAGTGAATCACATTATTATGAACCTCACTGTTAGTTATGAGGTGAATCACTTTATTATGAACCTCACTGTTAGTTATGAGGTGAATCACATTAATATGAACCTCACTGTTAGTTATGAAGTGAATCCCATTATTATGAACATCACTGTTAGTTATGAGGTGAATCACTTTATTATGAACCTCACTGTTAGTTATGAGGTGAATCACATTATTATTAACCTAACTGTTAGATATGAGGTGAATCACATTATTATGAACCTCACTGTTAGCTAAGAGGTGAATCACATAAATATGAACCACATTGTTAGTTATGAGGTGAATCACATTAATATGAACCTCATTGTTAGCTAAGAGGTGAATCACATTAATATGAACCTCATTGTTATGAGGTGAATCACATTAATATGAACCTCACTGTTAGTTATGAGGTGAATCACATTAATATGAACCTCACTGTTCGTTATGAGGTGAATGACATTAATATGAACCTCACTGTTCGTTATGAAGTGAATCACATTATTATGAAACTCACTGTTAGTTATGAGGTGAATTACATTATTATGAACCTCACTGTTCGTTATGAAGTGAATCACATTATTATGAAACTCACTGTTAGTTATGAGGTGAATCACATTAATATGAACCTCACTGTTAGTTATGAGGTGAATCACTTTATTATGAACCTCACTGTTAGTTATGAGGTGAATCACATTAATATGAACCTCACTGTTAGTTATGAAGTGAATCACATTATTATGAACATCACTGTTAGTTATGAGGTGAATCACTTTATTATGAACCTCACTGTTAGTTATGAGGTGAATCACATTATTATTAACCTAACTGTTAGATATGAGGTGAATCACATTATTATGAACCTCACTGTTAGTTATGAGGTGAATCACATAAATATGAACCACATTGTTAGTTATGAGGTGAATCACATTAATATGAACCTCATTGTCAGCTAAGAGGTGAATTACATTAATATGAACCTCATTGTTATGAGGTGAATCACATTAATATGAACCTCACTGTTAGTTATGAGGTGAATCACATTAATATGAACCTCACTGTTCGTTATGAAGTGAATCACATTATTATGAAACTCACTGTTAGTTATGAGGTGAATTACATTATTATGAACCTCACTGTTCGTTATGAAGTGAATCACATTATTATGAAACTCACTGTTAGCTATGAGGTGAATCACTTTATTATGAACCTCACTGTTAGTTATGAGGTGAATCACATTATTATGAACCTAACTGTTAGATATGAGGTGAATCACATTATTATGAACCTCACTGTTAGTTATGAGGTGAATCACATAAATATGAACCACATTGTTAGTTATGAGGTGAATCACATTAATATGAACCTCATTGTTAGCTAAGAGGTGAATCACATTAATATGAACCTCATTGTTATGAGGTGAATCACATTAATATGAACCTCACTGTTAGTTATGAGGTGAATCACATTAATATGAACCTCACTGTTCGTTATGAGGTGAATGACATTAATATGAACATCACTGTTCGTTATAAAGTGAATCACATTATTATGAAACTCACTGTTAGTTATGAGGTGAATTACATTATTTTGAACCTCACTGTTCGTTATGAAGTGAATCACATTATTATGAAACTCACTGTTAGTTATGAGGTGAATCACATAAATATGAACCACATTGATAGTTATTAGGTGAATTACATTAATATGAACCTCATTGTTAGTTAAGAGGTGAATCACATTAATATGAACCTCATTGTTATGATGTGAATCACATTAATATGAACCTCACTGTTAGTTATGAGGTGAATCACATTACTATGAACCTCTTTGTTAGTTATGAGGTGACTCACATTAATATGAACCTCACTGTTAGTTTTGAGTTGAATCACATTATTATGAACCTCTTTGCTAGTTATGAGGTGACTCACATTACTATGAAACTCTTTGTTAGTTATGAGGTGACTTACATTAATATGAACCTCACTGTTAGTTATGAGGTGAATCACATTAATATGAACCTCATTGTCAGTTATGAAGTGAGTCACATTAATATGAACCTCACTGTCAGTTATGAGGTGAATCACCCTAATATGAACCTCACTGTTTGTTATGAGGTGAATCACATTAATATGAATCTCACTGTTAATTATGAGGTGAATCACATTAACATGAACCTCACAGTTAGTTATGAGGTGAATCACATTAATATGAACCTCACTGTTCGTTATGAGGTTAATCACATTACTACGAACCTCATTGTTAGTTATGAGGTGAATCACATTAATATGAAGTGCATTGCTATGAGGTGAATCACATTAATATGAACCTCACTGTTAGTTATGAGGTGAATCACATTAATATGAACCTCACTGTTCGTTATGAGGTGAATCACATTAATATGAACCTCACTGTTAGATATGAGGTGAATCACATTATTATGAACCTCACTGTTAGTTATGAGGTTAATCACTTAAATATGAACCACATTGTTAATTATGAGGTGAATCACATTAATATGTACCTCATTGTTATGAGGTGAATCACATTAATATGAACCTCACTGTTAGTTATGAGGTGAATCACAATAATATGAACCTCACTGTTTGTTATGAGGTGAATCACATTAATATGAATCTCACTGTTAATTATGAGGTGAATCACATTAACATGAACCTCACAGTTAGTTATGAGGTGAATCACATTAATATGAACCTCACTGTTCGTTATGAGGTTAATCACATTACTACGAACCTCATTGTTAGTTATGAGGTGAATCACATTAATATGAAGTGCATTGCTATGAGGTGAATCACATTAATATGAACCTCACTGTTAGTTATGAGGTGAATCACATTAATATGAACCTCACTGTTCGTTATGAGGTGAATCACATTAATATGAACCTCACTGTTAGATATGAGGTGAATCACATTATTATGAACCTCACTGTTAGTTATGAGGTTAATCACTTAAATATGAACCACATTGTTAATTATGAGGTGAATCACATTAATATGTACCTCATTGTTATGAGGTGAATCACATTAATATGAACCTCACTGTTAGTTATGAGGTGAATCACAATAATATGAACCTCACTGTTCGTTATGAGGTGAATCACATTAATATGAACCTCACTGTTAGTTATGAGGCGAATCACTTTAATATGAACCACATTGTTAGTTATGAGGTGAATCACATTAATATGAACCTCATTGTTATAAGGTGAATCACATTAATATGAACCTCACTGTTCGTTATGAGGTGATTCAGATTGTTAGGAACCTCACTGTTAGTTATGAGGTGAATCACTTTAATACTAACCTCACTGTTAGTTATGAGGTGAATCACATTAATATGAACCTCATTGTTTGTTATGAGGTGAATCACATTAATATGAACCTCACTGTTAGTTATGAGGTGAATCACTTTAATATGAACCTCATTGTCAGTTATGAGGTGAATCACATTATTATCAACCTCACTGTTAGTTATGAGGTGAATCACTTTAATATGAACCTCACTGTTAGTTATGAGGTGAATCACATTATTATCAACCTCACTGTTAGTTATGAGGTGAATCACATTGTTATGAACGTCACTGTTAGTTATGAGGTGAATCACTTTAATACGAACCTCACTGTTAGTTAGGAGGTGAATCACATTAATATGAACCTCACTGTTCGTTATGAGGTGAATCACATTAATATGAACCTCATTGTCAGTTATGAGGTGAATCACATTATTATCAACCTCACTGTTAGTTATGAGGTGAATCACATTAATATGAACCTCACTGACAGTTATGAGGTGAATCTCATTAATATGAACCTCACTGTTAGTTATGAGGTGAATCACATTATTATGAACCTCACTGTTAGTTATGAGGTGAATCACATTAATATGAACCTAACTGTTAGATATGAGGAGAATCACATTATTATGAACCTCACTGTTAGTTATGAGGTGAATCACATTAATATGAACCTAACTGTTAGATATGAGGTGAATCACATTAATATGAACCTCACTGTTAGTTATGAGGTGAATCACATTAATATGAACCTAACTGTTAGATATGAGGAGAATCATATTATTATGAACCTCACTGTTAGTTATGAGGTGAATCACATTAATATGAACCTAACTGTTAGATATGAGGTGAATCACATTAATATGAACCTCACTGTTAGTTATGAGGTGAATCACTTTATTATGAACCTCACTGTTAGTTATGAGGTGAATCACATTAATATGAACCTCACTGTTAGTTATGAAGTGAATCACATTATTATGAACATCACTGTTAGTTATGAGGTGAATCACTTTATTATGAACCTCACTGTTAGTTATGAGGTGAATCACATTATTATTAACCTAACTGTTAGATATGAGGTGAATCACATTATTATGAACCTCACTGTTAGTTATGAGGTGAATCACATAAATATGAACCACATTGTTAGTTATGAGGTGAATCACATTAATATGAACCTCATTGTTAGCTAAGAGGTGAATCACATTAATATGAACCTCATTGTTATGAGGTGAATCACATTAATATGAACCTCACTGTTAGTTATGAGGTGAATCACATTAATATGAACCTCACTGTTCGTTATGAGGTGAATGACATTAATATGAACCTCACTGTTCGTTATGAAGTGAATCACATTATTATGAAACTCACTGTTAGTTATGAGGTGAATTACATTATTATGAACCTCACTGTTCGTTATGAAGTGAATCACATTATTATGAAACTCACTGTTAGTTATGAGGTGAATCACTTTATTATGAACCTCACTGTTAGTTATGAGGTGAATCACATTATTATGAACCTAACTGTTAGATATGAGGTGAATCACATTATTATGAACCTCACTGTTAGTTATGAGGTGAATCACATAAATATGAACCACATTGTTAGTTATGAGGTGAAACACATTATTATGAACCTCATTGTTAGCTAAGAGGTGAATCACATTAATATGAACGTCATTGCTATGTGTGAATCACATTAATATGAACCTCACTGTTAGTTATGAGGTGAATCACATTAATATGAACCTCACTGTTCGTTATGAGGTGAATGACATTAATATGAACCTCACTGTTAGTTATGAGGTGAATCACATTAATATGAACCTCATTGTTAGTTAAGAGGTGAATCACATTAATATGAACCTCATTGTTATGATGTGAATCACATTAATATGAACCTCACTGTTAGTTATGAGGTGAATCACATTACTTTGAACCTCTTTGTTAGTTATGAGGTGAAACACATTAATATGAACCTCATTGTTAGCTAAGAGGTGAATCACATTAATATGAACCTCATTGCTATGTGTGAATCACATTAATATGAACCTCACTGTTAGTTATGAGGTGAATCACATTAATATGAACCTCACTGTTCGTTATGAGGTGAATGACATTAATATGAACCTCACTGTTAGTTATGAGGTGAATGACATTAATATGAACCTCATTGTTAGTTAAGAGGTGAATCACATTAATATGAACCTCATTGTTATGATGTGAATCACATTAATATGAACCTCACTGTTAGTTTTGAGGTGAATCACATTATTATGAACCTCTTTGTTAGTTATGAGGTGACTCACATTACTATGAACCTCTTTGTTAGTTATGAGGTGACTCACATTAATATGAACCTCACTGTTAGTTATGAGGTGAATCACATTAATATGAACCACAATGTCAGTTATGAAGTGAATCACATTAATATGAACCTCACTGTTCGTTATGAGGTGAATCACATTAATATGAACCTCACTGTTAATTATGAGGTGAATCACATTAACATGAACCTCACAGTTAGTTATGAGGTGAATCACAGTAATATGAACCTCACTGTCAGTTATGAGGTGAATCACCCTAATATGAACCTCACTGTTCGTTATCAAGTGAATAACATTAATATGAACCTCATTGTTAGTTATGAGGTGAATCACTTTAATATGAACCTCATTGTTTGTTATGTGGTGAATCACATTAATATGAACCTCACTGTTAGTTATGAGGTGAATCACTTTAATATGAACCTAACTGTTAGTTATGAGATGAATCACATTAATATGAACCTCATTGTTTGTTATGAGGTGAATCACATTATTATGAACCTCACTGTTAGTTATGAGGTGAATCACTTTAATACGAACCTGTTAGTTATGAGGTGAATTACATTATTATGAACCTCGCTGTTAGTTATGAGGTGAATCACATTATTATGAACCTCACTGTTAGTTATGAGGTGAATCACATTAACATGAACCTAACTGTTAGATATTAGGAGAATCACATTATTATGAACCTCACTGTTAGTTATGAGGTGAATCACATTAATATGAACCTAACTGTTAGATATGAGGTGAATCACATTAATATGAACCTCACTGTTAGTTATGAGGTGAATCACATTAATATGAACCTAACTGTTAGATATGAGGAGAATCATATTATTATGAACCTCACTGTTAGTTATGAGGTGAATCACATAAATATGAACCACATTCTTAGTTATGAGGTGAATCACATTAATATGAACCTCATTGTTATGAGGTGAATCACATTAGTATGAACCTCACTGTTAGTTATGAGGTGAATCACATTACTATGAACCTCACTGTTCGTTATGAGGTGAATGACATTAATATGAACCTCACTGTTCGTTATGAGGTGAATCACATTATTATGAACTTCACTGTTAGTTATGAGGTGAATGACATTAATATGAACCTCACTGTTAGTTATGAGGTGAATCACATAAATATGAACCACATTGTTAGTTATGAGGTGAATCACATTAATATGAACCTCATTGTTAGTTAAGAGGTGAATCACATTAAAATGAACCTCATTGTTATGACGTGAATCACATTAATATGAACCTCACTGTTAGATATGAGGAGAATCACATTAATATGAACCTCACTGTTAGTTATGAGGTGAATCACTTTATTATGAACCTCACTGTTAGTTATGAGGTGAATTACATTAATATGAACCTCCCTGTTCGTTATGAAGTGAATCACATTATTATGAACCTCACTGTTAGTTATGAGGTGAATCACTTTATTATGAACCTCACTGTTAGTTATGAGGTGAATCACATTAATATGAACCTCACTGTTAGTTATGAAGTGAATCCCATTATTATGAACATCACTGTTAGTTATGAGGTGAATCACTTTATTATGAACCTCACTGTTAGTTATGAGGTGAATCACATTATTATTAACCTAACTGTTAGATATGAGGTGAATCACATTATTATGAACCTCACTGTTAGCTAAGAGGTGAATCACATAAATATGAACCACATTGTTAGTTATGAGGTGAATCACATTAATATGAACCTCATTGTTAGCTAAGAGGTGAATCACATTAATATGAACCTCATTGTTATGAGGTGAATCACATTAATATGAACCTCACTGTTAGTTATGAGGTGAATCACATTAATATGAACCTCACTGTTCGTTATGAGGTGAATGACATTAATATGAACCTCACTGTTCGTTATGAAGTGAATCACATTATTATGAAACTCACTGTTAGTTATGAGGTGAATTACATTATTATGAACCTCACTGTTCGTTATGAAGTGAATCACATTATTATGAAACTCACTGTTAGTTATGAGGTGAATCACATTAATATGAACCTCACTGTTAGTTATGAGGTGAATCACTTTATTATGAACCTCACTGTTAGTTATGAGGTGAATCACATTAATATGAACCTCACTGTTAGTTATGAAGTGAATCACATTATTATGAACATCACTGTTAGTTATGAGGTGAATCACTTTATTATGAACCTCACTGTTAGTTATGAGGTGAATCACATTATTATTAACCTAACTGTTAGATATGAGGTGAATCACATTATTATGAACCTCACTGTTAGTTATGAGGTGAATCACATAAATATGAACCACATTGTTAGTTATGAGGTGAATCACATTAATATGAACCTCATTGTCAGCTAAGAGGTGAATTACATTAATATGAACCTCATTGTTATGAGGTGAATCACATTAATATGAACCTCACTGTTAGTTATGAGGTGAATCACATTAATATGAACCTCACTGTTCGTTATGAAGTGAATCACATTATTATGAAACTCACTGTTAGTTATGAGGTGAATTACATTATTATGAACCTCACTGTTCGTTATGAAGTGAATCACATTATTATGAAACTCACTGTTAGCTATGAGGTGAATCACTTTATTATGAACCTCACTGTTAGTTATGAGGTGAATCACATTATTATGAACCTAACTGTTAGATATGAGGTGAATCACATTATTATGAACCTCACTGTTAGTTATGAGGTGAATCACATAAATATGAACCACATTGTTAGTTATGAGGTGAATCACATTAATATGAACCTCATTGTTAGCTAAGAGGTGAATCACATTAATATGAACCTCATTGTTATGAGGTGAATCACATTAATATGAACCTCACTGTTAGTTATGAGGTGAATCACATTAATATGAACCTCACTGTTCGTTATGAGGTGAATGACATTAATATGAACATCACTGTTCGTTATAAAGTGAATCACATTATTATGAAACTCACTGTTAGTTATGAGGTGAATTACATTATTTTGAACCTCACTGTTCGTTATGAAGTGAATCACATTATTATGAAACTCACTGTTAGTTATGAGGTGAATCACATAAATATGAACCACATTGATAGTTATTAGGTGAATTACATTAATATGAACCTCATTGTTAGTTAAGAGGTGAATCACATTAATATGAACCTCATTGTTATGATGTGAATCACATTAATATGAACCTCACTGTTAGTTATGAGGTGAATCACATTACTATGAACCTCTTTGTTAGTTATGAGGTGACTCACATTAATATGAACCTCACTGTTAGTTTTGAGTTGAATCACATTATTATGAACCTCTTTGCTAGTTATGAGGTGACTCACATTACTATGAAACTCTTTGTTAGTTATGAGGTGACTTACATTAATATGAACCTCACTGTTAGTTATGAGGTGAATCACATTAATATGAACCTCATTGTCAGTTATGAAGTGAGTCACATTAATATGAACCTCACTGTCAGTTATGAGGTGAATCACCCTAATATGAACCTCACTGTTTGTTATGAGGTGAATCACATTAATATGAATATCACTGTTAATTATGAGGTGAATCACATTAACATGAACCTCACAGTTAGTTATGAGGTGAATCACATTAATATGAACCTCACTGTTCGTTATGAGGTTAATCACATTACTACGAACCTCATTGTTAGTTATGAGGTGAATCACATTAATATGAAGTGCATTGCTATGAGGTGAATCACATTAATATGAACCTCACTGTTAGTTATGAGGTGAATTACATTAATATGAACCTCACTGTTAGTTATGAGGTGAATCACATTATTATGAACCTCACTATTAGTTATGAGGTGAATCACATTAATATAAACCTCACTGTTAGTTATGAGGTGAATCACATTAATATGAACCTCACTGTTCGTTATGAGGTGAATCACATTAATATGAACCTCACTGTTAGATATGAGGTGAATCACATTATTATGAACCTCACTGTTAGTTATGAGGTTAATCACTTAAATATGAACCACATTGTTAATTATGAGGTGAATCACATTAATATGTACCTCATTGTTATGAGGTGAATCACATTAATATGAACCTCACTGTTAGTTATGAGGTGAATCACAATAATATGAACCTCACTGTTTGTTATGAGGTGAATCACATTAATATGAATCTCACTGTTAATTATGAGGTGAATCACATTAACATGAACCTCACAGTTAGTTATGAGGTGAATCACATTAATATGAACCTCACTGTTCGTTATGAGGTTAATCACATTACTACGAACCTCATTGTTAGTTATGAGGTGAATCACATTAATATGAAGTGCATTGCTATGAAGTGAATCACATTAATATGAACCTCACTGTTAGTTATGAGGTGAATCACATTAATATGAACCTCACTGTTCGTTATGAGGTGAATCACATTAATATGAACCTCACTGTTAGATATGAGGTGAATCACATTATTATGAACCTCACTGTTAGTTATGAGGTTAATCACTTAAATATGAACCACATTGTTAATTATGAGGTGAATCACATTAATATGTACCTCATTGTTATGAGGTGAATCACATTAATATGAACCTCACTGTTAGTTATGAGGTGAATCACAATAATATGAACCTCACTGTTCGTTATGAGGTGAATCACATTAATATGAACCTCACTGTTAGTTATGAGGCGAATCACTTTAATATGAACCACATTGTTAGTTATGAGGTGAATCACATTAATATGAACCTCATTGTTATAAGGTGAATCACATTAATATGAACCTCACTGTTCGTTATGAGGTGATTCAGATTGTTAGGAACCTCACTGTTAGTTATGAGGTGAATCACTTTAATACTAACCTCACTGTTAGTTATGAGGTGAATCACATTAATATGAACCTCATTGTTTGTTATGAGGTGAATCACATTAATATGAACCTCACTGTTAGTTATGAGGTGAATCACTTTAATATGAACCTCATTGTCAGTTATGAGGTGAATCACATTATTATCAACCTCACTGTTAGTTATGAGGTGAATCACTTTAATATGAACCTCACTGTTAGTTATGAGGTGAATCACATTATTATCAACCTCACTGTTAGTTATGAGGTGAATCACATTGTTATGAACGTCACTGTTAGTTATGAGGTGAATCACTTTAATACGAACCTCACTGTTAGTTAGGAGGTGAATCACATTAATATGAACCTCACTGTTAGTTAGGAGGTGAATCACATTAATATGAACCTCATTGTCAGTTATGAGGTGAATCACATTATTATCAACCTCACTGTTAGTTATGAGGTGAATCACATTAATATGAACCTCACTGACAGTTATGAGGTGAATCTCATTAATATGAACCTCACTGTTAGTTATGAGGTGAATCACATTATTATGAACCTCACTGTTAGTTATGAGGTGAATCACATTAATATGAACCTAACTGTTAGATATGAGGAGAATCACATTATTATGAACCTCACTGTTAGTTATGAGGTGAATCACATTAATATGAACCTAACTGTTAGATATGAGGTGAATCACATTAATATGAACCTCACTGTTAGTTATGAGGTGAATCACATTAATATGAACCTAACTGTTAGATATGAGGAGAATCATATTATTATGAACCTCACTGTTAGTTATGAGGTGAATCACATTAATATGAACCTAACTGTTAGATATGAGGTGAATCACATTAATATGAACCTCACTGTTAGTTATGAGGTGAATCACATTAATATGAACCTAACTGTTAGATATGAGGAGAATCATATTATTATGAACCTCACTGTTAGTTATGAGGTGAATCACATAAATATGAACCACATTCTTAGTTATGAGGTGAATCACATTAATATGAACCTCATTGTTATGAGGTGAATCACATTAGTATGAACCTCACTGTTAGTTATGAGGTGAATCACATAAATATGAACCACATTCTTAGTTATGAGGTGAATCACATTAATATGAACCTCATTGTTATGAGGTGAATCACATTAATATGAACCTCACTGTTAGTTATGAGGTGAATCACATTAATATGAACCTCACTGTTCGTTATGAAGTGAATCACATTATTATGAACCTCACTGTTAGTTATGAGGTGAATCACTTTATTATGAACCTCACTGTTAGTTATGAGGTGAATCACATTAATATGAACCTCACTGTTAGTTATGAAGTGAATCACATTATTATGAACATCACTGTTAGTTATGAGGTGAATCACTTTATTATGAACCTCACTGTTAGTTAGGAGGTGAATCACATTATTATTAACCTAACTGTTAGATATGAGGTGAATCACATTATTATGAACCTCACTGTTAGTTATGAGGTGAATCACATAAATATGAACCACATTGTTAGTTATGAGGTGAATCACATTAATATGAACCTCATTGTTAGCTAAGAGGTGAATCACATTAATATGAACCTCATTGTTATGAGGTGAATCACATTAATATGAACCTCACTGTTAGTTATGAGGTGAATCACATTAATATGAACCTCACTGTTCGTTATGAGGTGAATGACATTAATATGAACCTCACTGTTCGTTATGAAGTGAATCACATTATTATGAAACTCACTGTTAGTTATGAGGTGAATTACATTATTATGAACCTCACTGTTCGTTATGAAGTGAATCACATTATTATGAAACTCACTGTTAGTTATGAGGTGAATCACTTTATTATGAACCTCACAGTTATGAGGTGAATCACATTATTATGAACCTAACTGTTAGATATGAGGTGAATCACATTATTATGAACCTCACTGTTAGTTATGAGGTGAATCACATAAATATGAACCACATTGTTAGTTATGAGGTGAAACACATTATTATGAACCTCATTGTTAGCTAAGAGGTGAATCACATTAATATGAACGTCATTGCTATGTGTGAATCACATTAATATGAACCTCACTGTTAGTTATGAGGTGAATCACATTAATATGAACCTCACTGTTCGTTATGAGGTGAATGACATTAATATGAACCTCACTGTTAGTTATGAGGTGAATCACATTAATATGAACCTCATTGTTAGTTAAGAGGTGAATCACATTAATATGAACCTCATTGTTATGATGTGAATCACATTAATATGAACCTCACTGTTAGTTATGAGGTGAATCACATTACTTTGAACCTCTTTGTTAGTTATGAGGTGAAACACATTAATATGAACCTCATTGTTAGCTAAGAGGTGAATCACATTAATATGAACCTCATTGCTATGTGTGAATCACATTAATATGAACCTCACTGTTAGTTATGAGGTGAATCACATTAATATGAACCTCACTGTTCGTTATGAGGTGAATGACATTAATATGAACCTCACTGTTAGTTATGAGGTGAATCACATTAATATGAACCTCATTGTTAGTTAAGAGGTGAATCACATTAATATGAACCTCATTGTTATGATGTGAATCACATTAATATGAACCTCACTGTTAGTTTTGAGGTGAATCACATTATTATGAACCTCTTTGTTAGTTATGAGGTGACTCACATTACTATGAACCTCTTTGTTAGTTATGAGGTGACTCACATTAATATGAACCTCACTGTTAGTTATGAGGTGAATCACATTAATATGAACCACAATGTCAGTTATGAAGTGAATCACATTAATATGAACCTCACTGTCAGTTATGAGGTGAATCACCCTAATATGAACCTCACTGTTCGTTATGAGGTGAATCACATTAATATGAACCTCACTGTTAATTATGAGGTGAATCACATTAACATGAACCTCACAGTTAGTTATGAAGTGAATCACAGTAATATGAACCTCACTGTCAGTTATGAGGTGAATCACCCTAATATGAACCTCACTGTTCGTTATCAAGTGAATAACATTAATATGAACCTCATTGTTAGTTATGAGGTGAATCACTTTAATATGAACCTCATTGTTTGTTATGTGGTGAATCACATTAATATGAACCTCACTGTTAGTTATGAGGTGAATCACTTTAATATGAACCTAACTGTTAGTTATGAGATGAATCACATTAATATGAACCTCATTGTTTGTTATGAGGTGAATCACATTATTATGAACCTCACTGTTAGTTATGAGGTGAATCACTTTAATACGAACCTGTTAGTTATGAGGTGAATTACATTATTATGAACCTCACTGTTAGTTATGAGGTGAATCACATTATTATGAACCTCACTGTTAGTTATGAGGTGAATCACATTAATATGAACCTAACTGTTAGATATGAGGTGAATCACATTAATATGAACCTCACTGTTAGTTATGAGGTGAATCACATTAATATGAACCTAACTGTTAGATATGAGGTGAATCACATTAATATGAACCTCACTGTTAGTTATGAGGTGAATCACATTAATATGAACCTAACTGTTAGATATGAGGAGAATCATATTATTATGAACCTCACTGTTAGTTATGAGGTGAATCACATAAATATGAACCACATTCTTAGTTATGAGGTGAATCACATTAATATGAACCTCATTGTTATGAGGTGAATCACATTAGTATGAACCTCACTGTTAGTTATGAGGTGAATCACATTACTATGAACCTCACTGTTCGTTATGAGGTGAATGACATTAATATGAACCTCACTGTTCGTTATGAGGTGAATCACATTATTATGAACTTCACTGTTAGTTATGAGGTGAATGACATTAATATGAACCTCACTGTTAGTTATGAGGTGAATCACATAAATATGAACCACATTGTTAGTTATGAGGTGAATCACATTAATATGAACCTCATTGTTAGTTAAGAGGTGAATCACATTAAAATGAACCTCATTGTTATGACGTGAATCACATTAATATGAACCTCACTGTTAGATATGAGGAGAATCACATTAATATGAACCTCACTGTTAGTTATGAGGTGAATCACTTTATTATGAACCTCACTGTTAGTTATGAGGTGAATTACATTAATATGAACCTCCCTGTTCGTTATGAAGTGAATCACATTATTATGAACCTCACTGTTAGTTATGAGGTGAATCACTTTATTATGAACCTCACTGTTAGTTATGAGGTGAATCACATTAATATGAACCTCACTGTTCGTTATGAGGTGAATGACATTAATATGAACCTCACTGTTCGTTATGAAGTGAATCACATTATTATGAAACTCACTGTTAGTTATGAGGTGAATTACATTATTATGAACCTCACTGTTCGTTATGAAGTGAATCACATTATTATGAAACTCACTGTTAGTTATGAGGTGAATCACATTAATATGAACCTCACTGTTAGTTATGAGGTGAATCACTTTATTATGAACCTCACTGTTAGTTATGAGGTGAATCACATTAATATGAACCTCACTGTTAGTTATGAAGTGAATCACATTATTATGAACATCACTGTTAGTTATGAGGTGAATCACTTTATTATGAACCTCACTGTTAGTTATGAGGTGAATCACATTATTATTAACCTAACTGTTAGATATGAGGTGAATCACATTATTATGAACCTCACTGTTAGTTATGAGGTGAATCACATAAATATGAACCACATTGTTAGTTATGAGGTGAATCACATTAATATGAACCTCATTGTCAGCTAAGAGGTGAATTACATTAATATGAACCTCATTGTTATGAGGTGAATCACATTAATATGAACCTCACTGTTAGTTATGAGGTGAATCACATTAATATGAACCTCACTGTTCGTTATGAAGTGAATCACATTATTATGAAACTCACTGTTAGTTATGAGGTGAATTACATTATTATGAACCTCACTGTTCGTTATGAAGTGAATCACATTATTATGAAACTCACTGTTAGCTATGAGGTGAATCACTTTATTATGAACCTCACTGTTAGTTATGAGGTGAATCACATTATTATGAACCTAACTGTTAGATATGAGGTGAATCACATTATTATGAACCTCACTGTTAGTTATGAGGTGAATCACATAAATATGAACCACATTGTTAGTTATGAGGTGAATCACATTAATATGAACCTCATTGTTAGCTAAGAGGTGAATCACATTAATATGAACCTCATTGTTATGAGGTGAATCACATTAATATGAACCTCACTGTTAGTTATGAGGTGAATCACATTAATATGAACCTCACTGTTCGTTATGAGGTGAATGACATTAATATGAACCTCACTGTTCGTTACAAAGTGAATCACATTATTATGAAACTCACTGTTAGTTATGAGGTGAATTACATTATTTTGAACCTCACTGTTCGTTATGAAGTGAATCACATTATTATGAAACTCACTGTTAGTTATGAGGTGAATCACATAAATATGAACCACATTGATAGTTATTAGGTGAATTACATTAATATGAACCTCATTGTTAGTTAAGAGGTGAATCACATTAATATGAACCTCATTGTTATGATGTGAATCACATTAATATGAACCTCACTGTTAGTTATGAGGTGAATCACATTACTATGAACCTCTTTGTTAGTTATGAGGTGACTCACATTAATATGAACCTCACTGTTAGTTTTGAGTTGAATCACATTATTATGAACCTCTTTGCTAGTTATGAGGTGACTCACATTACTATGAAACTCTTTGTTAGTTATGAGGTGACTTACATTAATATGAACCTCACTGTTAGTTATGAGGTGAATCACATTAATATGAACCTCTTTGTCAGTTATGAAGTGAGTCACATTAATATGAACCTCACTGTCAGTTATGAGGTGAATCACCCTAATATGAACCTCACTGTTTGTTATGAGGTGAATCACATTAATATGAATCTCACTGTTCGTTATGAGGTTAATCACATTACTACGAACCTCATTGTTAGTTATGAGGTGAATCACATTAATATGAAGTGCATTGCTATGAGGTGAATCACATTAATATGAACCTCACTGTTAGTTATGAGGTGAATCACATTAATATGAACCTCACTGTTCGTTATGAGGTGAATCACATTAATATGAACCTCACTGTTAGATATGAGGTGAATCACATTATTATGAACCTCACTGTTAGTTATGAGGTTAATCACTTAAATATGAACCACATTGTTAATTATGAGGTGAATCACATTAATATGTACCTCATTGTTATGAGGTGAATCACATTAATATGAACCTCACTGTTAGTTATGAGGTGAATCACAATAATATGAACCTCACTGTTCGTTATGAGGTGAATCACATTAATATGAACCTCACTGTTAGTTATGAGGCGAATCACTTTAATATGAACCACATTGTTAGTTATGAGGTGAATCACATTAATATGAACCTCATTGTTATAAGGTGAATCACATTAATATGAACCTCACTGTTCGTTATGAGGTGATTCAGATTATTAGGAACCTCACTGTTAGTTATGAGGTGAATCACTTTAATACTAACCTCACTGTTAGTTATGAGGTGAATCACATTAATATGAACCTCATTGTTTGTTATGAGGTGAATCACATTAATATGAACCTCACTGTTAGTTATGAGGTGAATCACTTTAATATGAACCTCATTGTCAGTTATGAGGTGAATCACATTATTATCAACCTCACTGTTAGTTATGAGGTGAATCACTTTAATATGAACCTCACTGTTAGTTATGAGGTGAATCACATTATTATCAACCTCACTGTTAGTTATGAGGTGAATCACATTGTTATGAACGTCACTGTTAGTTATGAGGTGAATCACTTTAATACGAACCTCACTGTTAGTTAGGAGGTGAATCACATTAATATGAACCTCACTGTTCGTTATGAGGTGAATCACATTAATATGAACCTCATTGTCAGTTATGAGGTGAATCACATTATTATCAACCTCACTGTTAGTTATGAGGTGAATCACATTAATATGAACCTCACTGACAGTTATGAGGTGAATCTCATTAATATGAACCTCACTGTTAGTTATGAGGTGAATCACATTATTATGAACCTCACTGTTAGTTATGAGGTGAATCACATTAATATGAACCTAACTGTTAGATATGAGGAGAATCACATTATTATGAACCTCACTGTTAGTTATGAGGTGAATCACATTAATATGAACCTAACTGTTAGATATGAGGTGAATCACATTAATATGAACCTCACTGTTAGTTATGAGGTGAATCACATTAATATGAACCTAACTGTTAGATATGAGGAGAATCATATTATTATGAACCTCACTGTTAGTTATGAGGTGAATCACATAAATATGAACCACATTCTTAGTTATGAGGTGAATCACATTAATATGAACCTCATTGTTAGCTAATAGGTGAATCACATTAATATGAACCTCACTGTTAGTTATGAGGTGAATCACATTAATATGAACCTCACTGTTCGTTATGAAGTGAATCACATTATTATGAACCTCACTGTTAGTTATGAGGTGAATCACTTTATTATGAACCTCACTGTTAGTTATGAGGTGAATCACATTAATATGAACCTCACTGTTAGTTATGAAGTGAATCACATTATTATGAACATCACTGTTAGTTATGAGGTGAATCACTTTATTATGAACCTCACTGTTAGTTATGAGGTGAATCACATTATTATTAACCTAACTGTTAGATATGAGGTGAATCACATTATTATGAACCTCACTGTTAGTTATGAGGTGAATCACATAAATATGAACCACATTGTTAGTTATGAGGTGAATCACATTAATATGAACCTCATTGTTAGCTAAGAGGTGAATCACATTAATATGAACCTCATTGTTATGAGGTGAATCACATTAATATGAACCTCACTGTTAGTTATGAGGTGAATCACATTAATATGAACCTCACTGTTCGTTATGAGGTGAATGACATTAATATGAACCTCACTGTTAGTTATGAGGTGAATCACATTAATATGAACCTCATTGTTAGTTAAGAGGTGAATCACATTAATATGAACCTCATTGTTATGATGTGAATCACATTAACATGAACCTCACTGTTAGTTTTGAGGTGAATCACATTATTATGAACCTCTTTGTTAGTTATGAGGTGACTCACATTACTATGAACCTCTTTGTTAGTTATGAGGTGACTCACATTAATATGAACCTCACTGTTAGTTATGAGGTGAATCACATTAATATGAACCACAATGTCAGTTATGAAGTGAATCACATTAATATGAACCTCACTGTCAGTTATGAGGTGAATCACCCTAATATGAACCTCACTGTTCGTTATGAGGTGAATCACATTAATATGAACCTCACTGTTAATTATGAGGTGAATCACATTAACATGAACCTCACAGTTAGTTATGAGGTGAATCACAGTAATATGAACCTCACTGTCAGTTATGAGGTGAATCACCCTAATATGAACCTCACTGTTCGTTATCAAGTGAATAACATTAATATGAACCTCATTGTTAGTTATGAAGTGAATCACTTTAATATGAACCTCATTGTTTGTTATGTGGTGAATCACATTAATATGAACCTCACTGTTAGTTATGAGGTGAATCACTTTAATATGAACCTAACTGTTAGTTATGAGATGAATCACATTAATATGAACCTCATTGTTTGTTATGAGGTGAATCACATTATTATGAACCTCACTGTTAGTTATGAGGTGAATCACTTTAATACGAACCTGTTAGTTATGAGGTGAATTACATTATTATGAACCTCACTGTTAGTTATGAGGTGAATCACATTATTATGAACCTCACTGTTAGTTATGAGGTGAATCACATTAACATGAACCTAACTGTTAGATATTAGGAGAATCACATTATTATGAACCTCACTGTTAGTTATGAGGTGAATCACATTAATATGAACCTAACTGTTAGATATGAGGTGAATCACATTAATATGAACCTCACTGTTAGTTATGAGGTGAATCACATTAATATGAACCTAACTGTTAGATATGAGGAGAATCATATTATTATGAACCTCACTGTTAGTTATGAGGTGAATCACATAAATATGAACCACATTCTTAGTTATGAGGTGAATCACATTAATATGAACCTCATTGTTATGAGGTGAATCACATTAGTATGAACCTCACTGTTAGTTATGAGGTGAATCACATTACTATGAACCTCACTGTTCGTTATGAGGTGAATGACATTAATATGAACTTCACTGTTAGTTATGAGGTGAATCACATTAATATGAACCTCATTGTTATGAGGTGAATCACATTAGTATGAACCTCACTGTTAGTTATGAGGTGAATCACATTACTATGAACCTCACTGTTCGTTATGAGGTGAATCACATAAATATGAACCACATTGTTAGTTATGAGTAGTGTTGAGCGATACCTTCCGATATCGGGAAATATCGGATCGGATTGGATCGGACCGATACCGGAAACCAATGCAAGTCAATGGGACATAAATATCGGAATTAAAATAAACCCTTTCTTTCCTTGTAGGTTATTTCTACATGAAGGAAAACAACTAAGAATAATGTAGAATGTATTGGGGGAGGTGGGGGAGACAATAAAGGCATAGAGGTTTAGCCCAGTCAAATGGAATAGCAGGAATTAATATTTTTTTATTATGTTCTGAGTTACGGAAATATTAACTATGTTAAGTATTTTTATATTTTGTCAGATATTTATGTTTCACTACTTCCATGCTCTTCACCTTCTTTTTTACTTCTCCCACACTTTCTCCTTCATCATCCTCAGCATCTTTTTCATCCACTTCTTCTTCACCTTCTTCTTCTTCACCTTCTTCGTATTATTCTTTTTTTTACATTCTTCATATTCTACTTCTTCATCTTCTTCATCTTCTTCTTCTTCATCATATTCTTATTTGTGACAGGCATTCCTGTAGTTGTTATCTATAAAAGGTTGGACATTACACCTTTCGTTCTGCCCGTCACAAAAGATTTACAACAGGATTTGTCCGCGTTCAGTTTGGCCTGCAGCAGCAGGTCTTTTCCAGGGGCACCACGAGGAGGAACGGACTCACCCCCATACACTGCTTAGTCATCTTCTGCTTATAATTTAGATATTATCTTTTGCTCTGATTTTTAGTCTTATGCTTAATGTTCTTCCGCTTTTTGTTCTGCAGCTTCTTGTATTTCTGCTTCTTGGTTTTCTGTCTCTTGTTTTTCTGTATCTTGGTGCTTGTCTTCTCTTCTTTGTCTTCTTGGTCAACTTCTTCAGGGTCATCTTCTTGGTCTTCTTCGGGGTGGTCTTCAGGGTCGTCGTCTTCGGGGGTCCTCGTCTTCGGGGTCCTCGTCTTCTTCGGGTTGGTCTTCTGGGTCCTCGTCTTCGGGGTCCTCGTCTTCTTCGGGGTGGTCTTCAGGGTCCTCGTCTTCTTCGGGGTGGTCTTCAGGGTCCTCGTCTTCTTCGGGGTGGTCTTCAGGGTCCTCGTCTTCAGGGTCATTGTCTTCGGGGTCCTCGTCTTCTTAGGGTTGGTCTTCAGGGTCCTCGTCTTCAGGGTCCTCGTCAGGGAGATCCAGAGTGATTACCAAGAACCATTTCAAAAAGCTTGAACTTGGAAATGTAGCAGAAGGTACAAGAAAGCTGAGGAACTACCGAGGACCAGCTGACGGTACTGGAACCCGGATGGATAGCAGAAGGTACAAGAGCCAATGGAACTACCGAGGACCAGCTGATGTTACTGGAACTCGGTTACTAAGCAGGAGGTACCTGTGCCAGAAAGCACTACCAAGGACCAGCAGACGTTGGTGGAACTTGGATACCGAGAAGGAGGCACCTAATCCAAAGGCACTGCCGAGAACCAGCTGACGGTACTGGAACCCGGATGGGTAGCAGAAGGTACAAGAGCCAATGGAACTATCGAGGACCAGCTGATGTTACTGGAACCCGGATGGGTAGCAGAAGGTACAAGAGCCAATGGAACTACCGAGGACCAGCTGATGTTACTGGAACTCGGTTACTAAGCAGGAGGTACCTGTGCCAGAAAGCACTACCAAGGACCAGCAGACGTTGGTGGAACTTGGATACCGAGAAGGAGGCACCTAATCCAAAGGCACTGCCGAGAACCAGCTGACGGTACTGGAACCCGGATGGGTAGCAGAAGGTACCCATGTAAAAAAAAAGTTCAAGGCCGCGAGCCGGCCGCAGTTACCAAAACCCACAGTCCTACAGAGGGTGCTTGTCCTATTGGCACTATGGAACCAGCCTTCATTGCCAGATCCCGCAGCCCACATAGGAGTCACCTAAACTGCAGGCACCATAGAGTCGGCTAACCCGACCGCAACACGACAGGACAACGCATTGGAGGCAAAGTGACGTTGACACTACCCGGAAACAGCTGGCGTGCTGGAACCAGGCTGGGCAGGAGGGAGTACCCGTGCCAAAGACACTGCCGAGAACCAGCTGACGGTACTGGAACCCGGATGGGTAGCAGAAGATACAAGAGCAAATGGAACTACCGAGGACCAGCTGACGGTACTGGAACCCGGATGGGTAGCAGAAGGTACAAGAGCCAATGGAACTACCGAGGACCAGCTGATGTTACTGGAACTCGGTTACTAAGCAGGAGGTACCTGTGCCAGAAAGCACTACCAAGGACCAGCAGACGTTGGTGGAACTTGGATACCGAGAAGGAGGCACCTAATCCAAAGGCACTGCCGAGAACCAGCTGACGGTACTGGAACCCGGATGGGTAGCAGAAGGTACCCATGTAAAAAAAAAGTTCAAGGCCGCGAGCCGGCCGCAGTTACCAAAACCCACAGTCCTACAGAGGGTGCTTGTCCTATTGGCACTATGGAACCAGCCTTCATTGCCAGATCCCGCAGCCCACATAGGAGTCACCTAAACTGCAGGCACCATAGAGTCGGCTAACCCGACCGCAACACGACAGGACAACGCATTGGAGGCAAAGTGACGTTGACACTACCCGGAAACAGCTGGCGTGCTGGAACCAGGCTGGGCAGGAGGGAGTACCCGTGCCAAAGACACTGCCGAGAACCAGCTGACGGTACTGGAACCCGGATGGGTAGCAGAAGATACAAGAGCAAATGGAACTACCGAGGACCAGCTGACGGTACTGGAACCCGGATGGGTAGCAGAAGGTACAAGAGCCAATGGAACTACCGAGGACCAGCTGATGTTACTGGAACTCGGTTACTAAGCAGGAGGTACCTGTGCCAGAAAGCACTACCAAGGACCAGCAGACGTTGGTGGAACTTGGATACCGAGAAGGAGGCACCTAATCCAAAGGCACTGCCGAGAACCAGCTGACGGTACTGGAACCCGGATGGGTAGCAGAAGATACAAGAGCAAATGGAACTACCGAGGACCAGCTGACGGTACTGGAACCCGGATGGGTAGCAGAAGGTACAAGAGCCAATGGAACTACCGAGGACCAGCTGATGTTACTGGAACTCGGTTACTAAGCAGGAGGTACCTGTGCCAGAAAGCACTACCAAGGACCAGCAGACGTTGGTGGAACTTGGATACCGAGAAGGAGGCACCTAATCCAAAGGCACTGCCGAGAACCAGCTGACGGTACTGGAACCCGGATGGGTAGCAGAAGGTACCCATGTAAAAAAAAAGTTCAAGGCCGCGAGCCGGCCGCAGTTACCAAAACCCACAGTCCTACAGAGGGTGCTTGTCCTATTGGCACTATGGAACCAGCCTTCATTGCCAGATCCCGCAGCCCACATAGGAGTCACCTAAACTGCAGGCACCATAGAGTCGGCTAACCCGACCGCAACACGACAGGACAACGCATTGGAGGCAAAGTGACGTTGACACTACCCGGAAACAGCTGGCGTGCTGGAACCAGGCTGGGCAGGAGGGAGTACCCGTGCCAAAGACACTGCCGAGAACCAGCTGACGGTACTGGAACCCGGATGGGTAGCAGAAGATACAAGAGCAAATGGAACTACCGAGGACCAGCTGACGGTACTGGAACCCGGATGGGTAGCAGAAGGTACAAGAGCCAATGGAACTACCGAGGACCAGCTGATGTTACTGGAACTCGGTTACTAAGCAGGAGGTACCTGTGCCAGAAAGCACTACCAAGGACCAGCAGACGTTGGTGGAACTTGGATACCGAGAAGGAGGCACCTAATCCAAAGGCACTGCCGAGAACCAGCTGACGGTACTGGAACCCGGATGGGTAGCAGAAGATACAAGAGCAAATGGAACTACCGAGGACCAGCTGACGGTACTGGAACCCGGATGGGTAGCAGAAGGTACAAGAGCCAATGGAACTACCGAGGACCAGCTGATGTTACTGGAACTCGGTTACTAAGCAGGAGGTACCTGTGCCAGAAAGCACTACCAAGGACCAGCAGACGTTGGTGGAACTTGGATACCGAGAAGGAGGCACCTAATCCAAAGGCACTGCCGAGAACCAGCTGACGGTACTGGAACCCGGATGGGTAGCAGAAGATACAAGAGCAAATGGAACTACCGAGGACCAGCTGACGGTACTGGAACCCGGATGGGTAGCAGAAGATACAAGAGCAAATGGAACTACCGAGGACCAGCTGACGGTACTGGAACCCGGATGGGTAGCAGAAGGTACAAGAGCCAATGGAACTACCGAGGACCAGCTGATGTTACTGGAACTCGGTTACTAAGCAGGAGGTACCTGTGCCAGAAAGCACTACCAAGGACCAGCAGACGTTGGTGGAACTTGGATACCGAGAAGGAGGCACCTAATCCAAAGGCACTGCCGAGAACCAGCTGACGGTACTGGAACCCGGATGGGTAGCAGAAGGTACAAGAGCCAATGGAACTACCGAGGACCAGCTGATGTTACTGGAACCCGGATGGGTAGCAGAAGGTACAAGAGCCAATGGAACTACCGAGGACCAGCTGATGTTACTGGAACTCGGTTACTAAGCAGGAGGTACCTGTGCCAGAAAGCACTACCAAGGACCAGCAGACGTTGGTGGAACTTGGATACCGAGAAGGAGGCACCTAATCCAAAGGCACTGCCGAGAACCAGCTGACGGTACTGGAACCCGGATGGGTAGCAGAAGATACAAGAGCAAATGGAACTACCGAGGACCAGCTGACGGTACTGGAACCCGGATGGGTAGCAGAAGGTACAAGAGCCAATGGAACTACCGAGGACCAGCTGATGTTACTGGAACTCGGTTACTAAGCAGGAGGTACCTGTGCCAGAAAGCACTACCAAGGACCAGCAGACGTTGGTGGAACTTGGATACCGAGAAGGAGGCACCTAATCCAAAGGCACTGCCGAGAACCAGCTGACGGTACTGGAACCCGGATGGGTAGCAGAAGGTACCCATGTAAAAAAAAAGTTCAAGGCCGCGAGCCGGCCGCAGTTACCAAAACCCACAGTCCTACAGAGGGTGCTTGTCCTATTGGCACTATGGAACCAGCCTTCATTGCCAGATCCCGCAGCCCACATAGGAGTCACCTAAACTGCAGGCACCATAGAGTCGGCTAACCCGACCGCAACACGACAGGACAACGCATTGGAGGCAAAGTGACGTTGACACTACCCGGAAACAGCTGGCGTGCTGGAACCAGGCTGGGCAGGAGGGAGTACCCGTGCCAAAGACACTGCCGAGAACCAGCTGACGGTACTGGAACCCGGATGGGTAGCAGAAGGTACAAGAGCCAATGGAACTGCCGAGAACCAGCTGGCGGTGCTGGAGCCCAGGGTAAATACTAAAAACAGAAGAGCCAGAGGTGTATTTGGAGGAGGTTTTAAATCCGTACTACAGTGGATGTGGACAAAGCAGGAGAATTTGCCGGACACACAGCTGGGGATCAGCTGACGTTACTGAATCCCAATAACACTGGAGCAAGCGTTGACTGTGCAGACGGCACTTCTGAGCAGCAACTAGCGGTATTGGAGCCCAGGGTAAATACTAAAAACGGAGGAGCCAGAGGTGTAATTGGAGCAAGTTTTAAATAAGTAGCACAGTGAATATGGACAGAGCAGGAGAAATTGCCGTGAACACAGCAGGGGAACAGCTGACGTTACCGAACCCCAATAACACCGCAGCAAGTGTTGACTGTGCAGACGGCACTTCCGAGCGCCAACTGGCGGTGCTGGAGCCCAGGGATAAGAATGAAAACAGAGGAGCCAGAGGTGTAATTGGAGCAACTTTAAAATCTGTAGTAGTGAGAATGTGGACAGAGCAGGAGAAATTGCCGTCCGCACAGCAGGGGAACAGCTGACGTTACTGAACCCCAATAACATGGTAGCAAGTGTTGACTGTGCAGACAGCACTTCCGAGCGCCAACTGGCGGTGCTGGAGCCCAGGGATAAGAATGAAAACAGAGGAGCCAGAGGTGTAATTCGAGCAACTTTAAAATCTGTAGTAGTGAGAATGTGGACAGAGCAGGAGAAATTGCCGTCCGCACAGCAGGGGAACAGCTGACGTTACTGAACCCCAATAACACGGCAGCAAGTGTTGACTGTGCAGACAGCACTTCCGAGCGCCAACTGGCGGTGTTGGAGCCCAGGGTAAATACTAAAAACGGAGGAGCCAGAGGTGTAATTGGAGCAAGTTTTAAATAAGTAGCACAGTGAATATGGACAGAGCAGGAGAAATTGCCGTGAACACAGCAGGGGAACAGCTGACGTTACTGAACCCCAATAACATGGTAGCAAGTGTTGACTGTGCAGACGGCACTTCCGAGCGCCAACTGGCGGTGCTGGAGCCCAGGGATAAGAATGAAAACAGAGGAGCCAGAGGTGTAATTGGAGCAACTTTAAAATCTGTAGTAGTGAGAATGTGGACAGAGCAGGAGAAATTGCCGTCCGCACAGCAGGGGAACAGCTGACGTTACTGAACCCCAATAACATGGTAGCAAGTGTTGACTGTGCAGACAGCACTTCCGAGCGCCAAATGGCGGTGCTGGAGCCCAGGGATAAGAATGAAAACAGAGGAGCCAGAGGTGTAATTGGAGCAACTTTAAAATCTGTAGTAGTGAGAATGTGGACAGAGCAGGAGAAATTGCCGTCCGCACAGCAGGAGAACAGCTGACGTTACTGAACCCCAATAACACGGCAGCAAGTGTTGACTGTGCAGACAGCACTTCCGAGCGCCAACTGGCGGTGTTGGAGCCCAGGGTAAATACTAAAAACGGAGGAGCCAGAGGTGTAATTGGAGCAAGTTTTAAATAAGTAGCACAGTGAATGTGGACAGAGCAGGAGAAATTGCCGTGAACACAGCAGGGGAACAGCTGACGTTACTGAACCCCAATAACATGGTAGCAAGTGTTGACTGTGCAGACGGCACTTCCGAGCGCCAACTGGCGGTGCTGGAGCCCAGGGATAAGAATGAAAACAGAGGAGCCAGAGGTGTAATTCGAGCAACTTTAAAATGTGTAGTACAGTGGATTTGGACAAAGCAGGAGAAATTGCCGTCCGCACAGCAGGAGAACAGCTGACGTTACTGAACCCCAATAACACGGCAGCAAGTGTTGACTGTGCAGACGGCACTTCCGTGCGCCAACTGGCGGTGTTGGAGCTCAGGGATAATACTGAAAACAGAGGAGCCAGAGGTGTAATTGGAGCAACTTTAAAATCTGTAGTAGTGAGAATGTGGACAGAGCAGGAGAAATTGCCGTCCGCACAGCAGGGGAACAGCTGACGTTACTGAACCCCAATAACATGGTAGCAAGTGTTGACTGTGCAGACAGCACTTCCGAGCGCCAACTGGCGGTGCTGGAGCCCAGGGATAAGAATGAAAACAGAGGAGCCAGAGGAGTAATTGGAGCAACTTTAAAATGTGTAGTACAGTGGATGTGGACAAATCAGGAGAAATTGCCGTCCGCACAGCAGGAGAACAGCTGACGTTACTGAACCCCAATAACACGGCAGCAAGTGTTGACTGTGCAGACGGCACTTCCGAGCGCCAACTGGCGGTGTTGGAGCTCAGGGATTACAGTTCAGGTGGTAGAAACATGAACAGAACAGGAGACCTGGATACTGTTGCCAACCAATTATTTATTCTGGAAGAGGACTGGCAAATTCATGAGAGATCCAGGCCTTGTTCATTTTGAGAAAAGTAAGCCGGTCAACGTTATCGGAGGATAGTCGCATGCGACGGTCTGTTAGTACACCACCTGCGGCACTAAAGACGCGTTCCGATAATACACTAGCAGCAGGGCAAGCTAGCACCTCCAGTGCATACTGACTAAGCTCTGGCCATGTATCCAGCTTACAGACCCAAAACTTGAAGGGAGAAGAGCCGTCTGGGAGTACACTAAGAGGGCAAGACATGTAGTCTGTCACCATCTGACGGAAACGTTGCCTCCTGCTGACTGGAGCTGTCTGTGATGGTGTAGACATTTGTGGCGGCGGGGACACAAAACTTTGCCACATTTCGGCCATACTGGTCTTGCCTTGTGCTGAGGCGCTGCTTCTGCTCCCTCTTTGTGCAGAGCTTCCTCCACTGCCTCGACGCACTGAGCTGCTTTGTAAAGCACTAGCAGCACTGCTCTCGGTTGGAATGGAGAACATGATGGAATGCACCAGTGCGTCTTGGTACTCCCGCATTTTACGCTCCCGGTTCAATGGTGTTATGAGGCTTTGTAAGTTGTCCCGGTAGCGAGGATCTAGGAGGGTGGACACCCAATAATCAGCCGTGTTGAGAATGTGGGCGATGCGGCGGTCGTTTCTGAGGCACTGCAGCATGAAATCAACCATGTGCTGCAGACTGCCAACTGGCCAAGAAACGCTGTCCCCTGCTTGAGGCGTGATCTCTGCCTGCTCTGCATCACCCCACCCTCGCTCTAGATACTGACTACTAGAGCATTGTGTACCTCCCTCCTCTGGACAGATGTCTTCCTCATCCATTGACTCCTCCTCATCCTCCTCACAAAGTGTCCCCTGCCTAGGCCTTTGTGAGGAACCACGTTGCGCAGACTGTAGAGAAGCAGATGGCATTTGTGACTCCTCATCCTCCACCTCTTCCAAAACCTCGTCCCTTAGTGCTTGCAGTGTTTTTTCAAGCAGGCAGATAAGGGGGATAGTCATGCTGACTAGTGCATCATCTGCACTCGCCATCCGCGTGGAATAATCGAAGGCACGCAAAACGTGGCAAATGTCCTTCATAGAGGCCCACTCAGTGGTGGTGAAGTGTGAACGGCGCGCACTGCGACTTGTTTGCGCCTGCTGCAGCTGGTACTCCATTACTGCTGCCTGCTGCTCACACAACCTCTCCAACATATGTAACGTTGAATTCCACCTGGTGGGTAGGTCACATATGATGCGATGTTCCGGAAGACATAATCGGCGCTGCAGAGCTGCAATGCGTGATCTTGCATTGCTGGAACGCCGCAAGTGAGCGCACTCTATGCGGACCTTGTGAAGCAGTGCATCAAGATCCGGATAGTCCCTCAAAAAACTCTGCACGACCAAGTTGAGCACATGTGCCAGACATGGGATGTGAGTGAGGTTGCCTAGGCCCAGAGCTGCCACCAGATTTCGGCCATTGTCACACACTACCATGCCTGGCTGGAGATTCGCTGGCACAAACCACACGTCACTCTGCTGCTTGATGGCATTCCAGAGCTCCTGCGCTGTGTGGCTTCGATTCCCCAAAGAAATTAATTTTAATACGGCCTGTTGACGTTTGGCCACGGCTGTGCTCATATCGGTCATCATAACAGGTAACCGTTCACGGGTCGATGTGGAGGTAGACCGTGACGGCTCCTGCAGCGCTGATTCAGAGGAACTGGAGTATGAGGAGGAGTCAATGTGTACAGACTGGATTCCTGCAATCCTTGGAGTTGGCAGAACACGTACAGCGCCACTCTCAAGATCTGTACCCGGCTCCACAACATTTACCCAATGGGCAGTGAGGGAAAGGTATCGTCCCTGTCCATGCTTACTGGTCCACGCATCAGTGGTCAGGTGGACCTTGCTACTGACGGCGTTTTGTAGCGCATGTTTAATTTTTCCCTCCACATGATGTTGCAGGGCAGGGACGGCTTGCCTGCTGAAATAAAAGCGGCTGGGCACGTTGTATTGTGGGACTGCCAATGCCATAAAGTTACGGAATGTGTCAGTCTCCACCAGCCTGAATGATAGCATTTCAAGGGCCAGTAGTTTAGCAATGCCAGCATTCAGAGCCTGTGCTCGGGGGTGGTTTGCCGAGTATGGGCGCCTTTTCTCCCATGCCTGTGCTAACGATGGCTGTAGACTGGCCTGGGAGTGTGAGGATGACTGGGAAAGTGGTGCTGTGGGTGGAATTACACTGTGTCTCTGTACAACAGTGCCAGAGATTCTTCCATGGCGATCCTGTGAGGAAGCCGAACCAGCTGTGTGTGAGCTGGAGGAAGAGGCTACAACACGAGCTGAAGAGGTGGTAGGTGGCGCTGTAGGTTGGCCTAGGTCTTCAGTGTGTTTGTGTAACTCCACCACGTGCTTGGTCCGCACATGTTTCCACATATTTGTGGTATTGAGGTTGCTGACACTTTTCCCTCTTTTCACCTTCTGATTACACAGCTTGCATTTGACAAAGCAAATGTCATCTGCAACTGTGTCAAAAAAGGACCAGGCACTGCAAGTCTTGGGAGCGCCCGCTTTGGATTTTGGAAGAGCCATGCTCCTAATGGGTGCCGAAGTGGAGGCTACAGGCAACCAAGTCTGCCCCCTCCCTCTCCCTCCTTTTTGGGCCGTTCGGGGAATCTCTTCCTCAGAGCTGCTCCCACCACCTTCCTGTCCCTCACGCCATGATGGGTCAAGGACCTCATCATCTACACCACCCTCTTCAAACAACTGCTTCTCCTGGGTAGTCTCGACAGCACAGTACGCACCAGAAAGTGGCACCTGAGTCTCATCATCAGATGCGTACTGAGGTGTGCTGCTGACCATAGGCACTGGCCCACCCGCCTCTTCAGATTCAGAGAGACAAAACGGTTGCGCATCACTGCATACTACCTCTTCTTCAAATTCTCGAATTCTGCTTGGCTGGCCCCCTCTTTCCAAGCCAAGAGATTCAGAGAACAGAAGTAGAGATGGCTCCTGTCCAGGGCTCTCTGACTGCCTGGGCAATTTGGCAGGTGGTGAAGAGACAGATGGGTGCTCTTCAGTGCTCAGGACCTGAGAGGATCTGGAACTAATTGAAGTCGATGCGTTAGCTGCCATCCATCCGACAACGGCTTCAATTTGGTCCTCGCGCAGCAGTGGGGTACGGCTAGCTCCTACAAAGCTGCGCATAAAGGACTGTTCCCTGGTAAAACTGGGGGATGCTGAGTCACTGGTGCCCGCAGCAGGCACAGAATCCCCACGTCCTCTCCCTGCAGGCACAGAATCCTCACGTCCTCTCCCTGCAGAAACTCCACGCCCACGCCCACGACCACGACCACATGCCTTACTCCCTGCCTTCTTCATCTTGGTAGACTGATAAAGATAGGCAGAAAAGTACTAAGGGCTTAGTGTGCTTATTCCTGAACAGCTGCTAACAGGTATAAGAAACACTAATTTTATAAAGTGTGGACTAGACTTTAATATGAGCTAATGTGGCCTACACAACTGTAAAGTGGAGTGTTTGGTGAACTTTATTTAGGTTTTTTTTGTCACAAAAAGACACTGGATGTGCCCAAAGATGTAATAACGATAGTATCACAAACTTTTTGTAGCTATTACAATGTAGGAAGGTAACCTACAATGCAATAGATGAGGCTGCAAAAAATAGGCTAATACTAATCTGGCTGGGGCTGCAGGGCCCAATGCTGCAGAAAGGCTCCTCTATCTACTCCTATATAGTGTGTTTGGAATCAATTTAGCTGAATACAGATGGAACCACCACACTAATAGGAGATATCAGGAAAAATTATGAATTGGCAATAAAGGACAATGTATGAGGCAGTGACACACACTGAGTGCACTACAACCAGACGGGGTTGAAGCATACACTACAGGGTGAGCTGCACTCACACACCAGACCTTGCAGACAGCGGTGAACAGTACAGATGCAGAGCACTGTGCACTAGTGCTGCAAGACGGAAAAAAATTCTCTATCTACTCCTATATAGTGTGTTTGGAACCAATTTAGCTGAATACAGATGGAACCACCACACTAATAGGAGATATCAGGAAAAATTATGAATTGGCAATAAAGGACAATGTATGAGGCAGTGACACACACTGAGTGCACTACAACCAGACGTGGCTGAAGCACACACTACAGGGTGAGCTGCACTCACACACACAGACCTTGCAGATAGCGGTGAACAGCACAGAGAACTGTGCACTAGCACTGCAAGGCACAGTGATTTAGAAAGTAGCTTGGGTAAAGCAGTATAGAGCAAATAGGTAGCTAAAACTGTCCCTCAGAACAACAGCGTCCTATCCCTAACTGAATTCACAGCAGAGTGAGCTCAAAATGGCGGCGGTGGCTTTTATAGTGCATCATGACATCATTTCAGCAGCCAATCACAGCCATGCCATTAGTTAAGATGCCTACATGCCTAACAGGATGTGCCCACACTTCTTAGGATCCTCATTGGCTGAATAAAATGAAAATGTCTCATTGCATTATGGGAACTTCCGATTCCGGTATACGATATTGCAATAGTATCGGAATTAAGTATCGGAATTCCGATACCGCGAATATCGGCCGATACCCGATATTTCAGTATCGGAATGCTCAACACTAGTTATGAGGTGAATCACATTAATATGAACCTCATTGTTAGTTAAGAGGTGAATCACATTAAAATGAACCTCATTGTTATGACGTGAATCACATTAATATGAACCTCACTGTTAGATATGAGGAGAATCACATTAATATGAACCTCACTGTTAGTTATGAGGTGAATCACTTTATTATGAACCTCACTGTTAGTTATGAGGTGAATTACATTAATATGAACCTCCCTGTTCGTTATGAAGTGAATCACATTATTATGAACCTCACTGTTAGTTATGAGGTGAATCACATTAATATGAACCTCATTGTTAGTTAAGAGGTGAATCACATTAAAATGAACCTCATTGTTATGACGTGAATCACATTAATATGAACCTCACTGTTAGATATGAGGAGAATCACATTAATATGAACCTCACTGTTAGTTATGAGGTGAATCACTTTATTATGAACCTCACTGTTAGTTATGAGGTGAATTACATTAATATGAACCTCCCTGTTCGTTATGAAGTGAATCACATTATTATGAACCTCACTGTTAGTTATGAGGTGAATCACTTTATTATGAACCTCACTGTTAGTTATGAGGTGAATCACATTAATATGACCCTCACTGTTAGTTATGAAGTGAATCCCATTATTATGAACATCACTGTTAGTTATGAGGTGAATCACTTTATTATGAACCTCACTGTTAGTTATGAGGTGAATCACATTATTATTAACCTAACTGTTAGATATGAGGTGAATCACATTATTATGAACCACATTGTTAGTTATGAGGTGAATCACATTAATATGAACCTCATTGTTAGCTAAGAGGTGAATCACATTAATATGAACCTCATTGTTATGAGGTGAATCACATTAATATGAACCTCACTGTTAGTTATGAGGTGAATCACATTAATATGAACCTCACTGTTCGTTATGAGGTGAATGACATTAATATGAACCTCACTGTTCGTTATGAAGTGAATCACATTATTATGAAACTCACTGTTAGTTATGAGGTGAATTACATTATTATGAACCTCACTGTTCGTTATGAAGTGAATCACATTATTATGAAACTCACTGTTAGTTATGAGGTGAATCACATTAATATGAACCTCACTGTGAGTTATGAGGTGAATCACTTTATTATGAACCTCACTGTTAGTTATGAGGTGAATCACATTAATATGAACCTCACTGTTAGTTATGAAGTGAATCACATTATTATGAACATCACTGTTAGTTATGAGGTGAATCACTTTATTATGAACCTCACTGTTAGTTATGAGGTGAATCACATTATTATTAACCTAACTGTTAGATATGAGGTGAATCACATTATTATGAACCTCACTGTTAGTTATGAGGTGAATCACATAAATATGAACCACATTGTTAGTTATGAGGTGAATCACATTAATATGAACCTCATTGTCAGCTAAGAGGTGAATCACATTAATATGAACCTCATTGTTATGAGGTGAATCACATTAATATGAACCTCACTGTTAGTTATGAGGTGAATCACATTAATATGAACCTCACTGTTCGTTATGAAGTCAATCACATTATTATGAAACTCACTGTTAGTTATGAGGTGAATTACATTATTATGAACCTCACTGTTCGTTATGAAGTGAATCACATTATTATGAAACTCACTGTTAGCTATGAGGTGAATCACTTTATTATGAACCTCACTGTTAGTTATGAGGTGAATCACATTATTATGAACCTAACTGTTAGATATGAGGTGAATCACATTATTATGAACCTCACTGTTAGTTATGAGGTGAATCACATAAAAATGAACCACATTGTTAGTTATGAGTTGAATCACATTAATATGAACCTCATTGTTAGCTAAGAGGTGAATCACATTAATATGAACCTCATTGTTATGAGGTGAATCACATTAATATGAACCTCACTGTTAGTTATGAGGTGAATCACATTAATATGAACCTCACTGTTCGTTATGAGGTGAATGACATTAATATGAACCTCACTGTTAGTTATGAGGTGAATCACATAAATTTGAACCACATTGATAGTTAAGAGGTGAATCACATTAATATGAACCTCATTGTTATGACGTGAATCACATTAATATGAACCTCACTGTTAGTTATGAGGTGAATCACATTAATATGAACCTCACTGTTCGTTATGAGGTGAATGACATTAATATGAACCTCACTGTTAGTTATGAGGTGAATCACATAAATTTGAACCACATTGATAGTTAAGAGGTGAATCACATTAATATGAACCTCATTGTTATGAGGTGAATCACATTAATATGAACCTCACTGTTAGTTATGAGGTGAATCACATTAATATGAACCTCACTGTTCGTTATGAGGTGAATGACATTAATATGAACCTCACTGTTAGTTATGAGGTGAATCACATTAATATGAACCTCATTGTTAGTTAAGAGGTGAATCACATTAATATGAACCTCATTGTTATGATGTGAATCACATTAATATGAACCTCACTGTTAGTTATGAGGTGAATCACATTACTATGAACCTCTTTGTTAGTTATGAGGTGACTCACATTAATATGAACCTCACTGTTAGTTTTGAGGTGAATCACATTATTATGAACCTCTTTGTTAGTTATGAGGTGACTCACATTACTATGAACCTCTTTGTTAGTTATGAGGTGACTCACATTAATATGAACCTCACTGTTAGTTATGAGGTGAATCACATTAATATGAACCACAATGTCAGTTATGAAGTGAATCACATTAATATGAACCTCACTGTCAGTTATGAGGTGAATCACCCTAATATGAACCTCGCTGTTCGTTATGAGGTGAATCACATTAATATGAACCTCACTGTTAATTATGAGGTGAATCACATTAACATGAACCTCACAGTTAGTTATGAGGTGAATCATATTAATATGAACCTCACTGTCAGTTATGAGGTGAATCACCCTAATATGAACCTCACTGTTCGTTATCAGGTGAATAACATTAATATCAACCTCATTTTTAGTTATGAGGTGAATCACTTTAATATGAACCTCATTGTTTGTTATGAGGTGAATCACATTAATATGAACCTCACTGTTAGTTATGAGGTGAATCACTTTAATATGAACCTAACTGTTAGTTATGAGATGAATCACATTAATATGAACCTCATTGTTTGTTATGAGGTGAATCACATTATTATGAACCTCACTGTTAGTTATGAGGTGAATCACTTTAATACGAACCTGTTAGTTATGAGGTGAATTACATTATTATGAACCTCACTGTTAGTTATGAGGTGAATCACATTATTATGAACCTCACTGTTAGTTATGAGGTGAATCACATTAATATGAACCTCACTGTTCGTTATGAGGTGAATCACATTAATATGAACCTCATTGTTAGTTATGAGGTGAATCACATTAATAAGAAGTGCATTGCTATGAGGTGAATCACATTAATATCAACCTCACTGTTAGTTATGAGGTGAATCACATTAATATGAACCTCACTGGTCGTTATGAGGTGAATCACATTAATATGAACCTCACTGTAAGATATGAGGAGAATCACTTTATTATGAACCTCACTGTTAGTTATGAGGTGAATCACATTAATATGAACCTCACTGTTAGATATGAGGTGAATCACATTATTATGAACCTCACTGTTAGTTATGAGGTGAATCACTTTAATATGAACCTCACTGTTAGTTGTGAGATGAATCACATTATTATGAACATCACTGTTAGTTATGAGGTGAATCACTTTAATACGAACCTCACTGTTAGTTAGGAGGTGAATCACATTAATATGAACCTCACTGTTAGTTATGAGGTGAATCACATAAATATGAACCACATTGATAGTTATTAGGTGAATCACATTAATATGAACCTCACTGTTAGTTAGGAGGTGAATCACATTAATATGAACCTCACTGTTCGTTATGAGGTGAATGACATTAATATGAACCACATTGATAGTTATTAGGTGAATCACATTAATATGAACCTCACTGTTAGTTATGAGGTGAATTACATAAATATGAACCACATTGATAGTTATTAGGTGAATCACATTAATATGAACCTCACTGTTAGTTATGAGGTGAATCACATTAATATGAACCTAACTGTTAGATATGAGGAGAATCATATTATTATGAACCTCACTGTTAGTTATGAGGTGAATCACATAAATATGAACCTCATTGTTAGCTAATAGGTGAATCACAGTAATATGAACCTCACTGTTAGTTATGAGGTGAATCACATTAATATGAACCTCACAGTCAGTTATGAGGTGAATCACATTAATATGAACCTCACTGTTAGTTATGAGGTGAATCACATTAATATGAACCTCACAGTCAGTTATGAGGTGAATCACATTAATATGAACCTCACTGTTAGTTATGAGGTGATTCACTTTAATATGAACCTCACTGTTCGTTATGAGGTTAAACACATTACTATGAACCTCATTGTTAGTTATGAGGTGAATCACAGTAATATGAACCTCATTGTTAGTTATGAGGTGAATCACATTAATATGAACCTCACAGTCTGTTATGAGGTAAATCACACTAATATGAACCTCACTGTTAGTTATGAGGTGAATAACATTATTATGAAACTCACTTTTAGTTATGAGGTGAATCACATTAATATGAACCTCACTGTTAGTTATGAGGTGAATCACATTAATATGAACCTCATTGTTAGTTATGAGGTGAATCACATTAATATGAACCTCACAGTCAGTTATGAGGTGAATCACATTAATATGAACCTCATTGTTAGTTATGAGGTGAATCACTTTAATATGAACCTCACAGTCAGTTATGAGGTGAATCACATTAATATGAACCTCACTGTTAGTTATGAGGTGAAAAACATTATTATGAACCTCACTGTTAGTTATGAGGTGAATCACATTAATATGAACTTCACTGTTAGTTATGAGGTGAATCACATTATTGTGTACCTCACTGTTAATTATGAGGTGAATCACTTTAATATGTACCTCACTGTTCGTTATGAGGTGAGTTACATTAATATGAACCTCACTGTTAGTTATGAAGTGAATCACATTATTATGTACCTCACTGTTAGTTTTGAGGTGAATCACATTACAATGTACCTCACTGTTAGTTATGAGGTGAATCACATTAATATGAACCTCACTGTTAGTTATGAGATGAATCACATTATTATGAACCTCACTGTTAGTTATGAGGTGAATCACATTAATATAAACATCATTGTTAGTTATGAGGTGAATCACATTAATATGAACCTCACTGTTAGTTATGAGGTGAATCACATTATTATGAACCTCACTGTTAGTTATGAGATGAATAACTTTAATACGAACCTCACTGTTAGTTATGAGGTGAATCACATTAATATGAACCTCACTGTTCGTTATGAGGTGAATCACATTAATATGAACCTCATTGTTAGATATGAGGTGAATCACATTAATATGAACCTCATTGTTAGTTTTGAGGTGAATCACATTAATATGAACCTCACTGTTCGTTATGAGGTGAATCACATTAATATGAACCTCACTGTTAGTTATGAGGTGAATCACATTAATATGAACCTCACTGTTCGTTATGAGGTGAATGACATTAATATGAACCTCACTGTTCGTTATGAAGTGAATCACATTATTATGAAACTCACTGTTAGTTATGAGGTGAATTACATTATTATGAACCTCACTGTTCGTTATGAAGTGAATCACATTATTATGAAACTCACTGTTAGTTTTGAGGTGAATCACTTTATTATGAACCTCACTGTTAGTTATGAGGTGAATCACATTATTATGAACCTAACTGTTAGATATGAGGTGAATCACATTATTATGAACCTCACTGTTAGTTATGAGGTGAATCACATAAATATGAACCTCACTGTTAGCTAAGAGGTGAATCACATTAATATGAACCTCATTGTTATGAGGTGAATCACATTAATATGAGCCTCACTGTTAGTTATGAGGTGAATCACATTAATATGAACCTCACTGTTCGTTATGAGGTGAATGACATTAATATGAACCTCACTGTTAGTTATGAGGTGAAGCACATTAATATGAACCTCATTGTTAGTTAAGAGGTGAATCACATTAATATGAACCTCATTGTTATGATGTGAATCACATTAATATGAACCTCACTGTCAGTTATGAGGTGAATCACATTACTATGAACCTCTTTGTTAGTTATGAGGTGACTCACATTAATATGAACCTCACTGTTAGTTATGAGGTGAATCACATTAATATGAACCACAATGTCAGTTATGAAGTGAATCACATTAATTTGAACCTCACTGTCAGTTATGAGGTGAATCACCCTAATATGAACCTCACTGTTCGTTATGAGGTGAATCACATTAATATGAACCTCAGTGTTAATTATGAGGTGAATCACATTAACATGAACCTCACAGTTAGTTATGAGGTGAATCACATTAATATGAACCTCACTGTCAGTTATGAGGTGAATCACCCTAATATGAACCTCACTGTTCGTTATCAGGTGAATAACATTAATATGAACCTCATTGTTAGTTATGAGGTGAATCACTTTAATATGAACCTCATTGTTTGTTATGAGGTGAATCACATTAATATGAACCTCACAGTTAGTTATGAGGTGAATCACATTAATATGAACCTCACTGTCAGTTATGAGGTGAATCACCCTAATATGAACCTCACTGTTCGTTATCAGGTGAATAACATTAATATGAACCTCATTGTTAATTATGAGGTGAATCACATTAATATGAACCTCACTGTTAGATATGAGGTGAATCACATTAATATGAACCTCAGTGTTAGTTATGAGGTGAATCACATTAATATGAACCTAACGGTTAGATATGAGGAGAATCATATTATTATGAACCTCACTGTTAGTTATGAGGTGAATCACATAAATATGAACCACATTCTTAGTTATGAGGTGAATCACATTAATATGAACCTCATTGTTAGCTAATAGGTGAATCACATTAATATGAACCTCATTGTTATGAGGTGAATCACATTAATATGAACCTCACTGTTCGTTATGAGGTGAATGACATTAATATGAACCTCACTGTTCGTTATGAGGTGAATCAAATTATTATGAACCTCACAGATAGTTATGAGGTGAATGACATTAATATGAACCTCACTGTTAGTTATGAGGTGAATCACATAAATATGAACCACATTGTTAGTTAAGAGGTGAATCACTTTATTATGAACCTCACTGTTAGTTATGAGGTGAATCACATTAATATGAACCTCACTGTTAGTTATGAAGTGAATCACATTATTATGAACATCACTGTTAGTTATGAGGTGAATCACTTTATTATGAACCTCACTGTTAGTTATGAGGTGAATCACATTATTATTAACCTAACTGTTAGATATGAGGTGAATCACATTATTATGAACCTCACTGTTAGTTATGAGGTGAATCACATAAATATGAACCACATTGTTAGTTATGAGGTGAATCACATTAATATGAACCTCATTGTCAGCTAAGAGGTGAATCACATTAATATGAACCTCATTGTTATGAGGTGAATCACATTAATATGAACCTCACTGTTAGTTATGAGGTGAATCACATTAATATGAACCTCACTGTTCGTTATGAAGTGAATCACATTATTATGAAACTCACTGTTAGTTATGAGGTGAATTACATTATTATGAACCTCACTGTTCGTTATGAAGTGAATCACATTATTATGAAACTCACTGTTAGCTATGAGGTGAATCACTTTATTATGAACCTCACTGTTAGTTATGAGGTGAATCACATTATTATGAACCTAACTGTTAGATATGAGGTGAATCACATTATTATGAATCTCACTGTTAGTTATGAGGTGAATCACATAAAAATGAACCACATTGTTAGTTATGAGTTGAATCACATTAATATGAACCTCATTGTTAGCTAAGAGGTGAATCACATTAATATGAACCTCATTGTTATGAGGTGAATCACATTAATATGAACCTCACTGTTAGTTATGAGGTGAATCACATTAATATGAACCTCACTGTTCGTTATGAGGTGAATGACATTAATATGAACCTCACTGTTAGTTATGAGGTGAATCACATAAATTTGAACCACATTGATAGTTAAGAGGTGAATCACATTAATATGAACCTCATTGTTATGACGTGAATCACATTAATATGAACCTCACTGTTAGTTATGAGGTGAATCACATTAATATGAACCTCATTGTTAGTTAAGAGGTGAATCACATTAATATGAACCTCATTGTTATGATGTGAATCACATTAATATGAACCTCACTGTTAGTTATGAGGTGAATCACATTACTATGAACCTCTTTGTTAGTTATGAGGTGACTGACATTAATATGAACCTCACTGTTAGTTTTGAGGTGAGTCACATTATTATGAACCTCTTTGTTAGTTATGAGGTGACTCACATTACTATGAACCTCTTTGTTAGTTATGAGGTGACTCACATTAATATGAACCTCACTGTTAGTTATGAGGTGAATCACATTAATATGAACCACAATGTCAATTATGAAGTGAATCACATTAATATGAACCTCACTGTCAGTTATGAGGTGAATCACCCTAATATAAACCTCACTGTTCGTTATGAGGTGAATCACATTAATATGAACCTCACTGTTAATTATGAGGTGAATCACATTAACATGAACCTCACAGTTAGTTATGAGGTGAATCACATTAATATGAACCTCACTGTCAGTTATGAGGTGAATCACCCTAATATGAACCTCACTGTTCGTTATCAGGTGAATAACATTAATATGAACCTAACTGTTAGTTATGAGATGAATCACATTAATATGAACCTCATTGTTTGTTATGAGGTGAATCACATTATTATGAACCTCACTGTTAGTTATGAGGTGTATCACTTTAATACGAACCTGTTAGTTATGAGGTGAATTACATTATTATGAACCTCACTGTTAGTTATGAGGTGAATCACATTATTATGAACCTCACTGTTAGTTATGAGGTGAATCACATTAATATAAACCTCACTGTTCGTTATGAAGTGAATCACATTAATATGAACCTCATTGTTAGTTATGAGGTGAATCACATTAATATGAAGTGCATTGCTATGAGGTGAATCACATTAATATGAACCTCACTGTTAGTTATGAGGTGAATCACATTAATATGAACCTCACTGGTCGTTATGAGGTGAATCACATTAATATGAACCTCACTGTTAGATATGAGGAGAATCACTTTATTATGAACCTCACTGTTAGTTATGAGGTGAATCACATTAATATGAACCTCACTGTTAGATATGAGGTGAATCACATTATTATGAACCTCACTGTTAGTTATGAGGTGAATCACTTAAATATGAACCACATTGTTAATTATGAGGTGAATCACATTAATATGTACTTCATTGTTATGAGGTGAATCACATTAATATGAACCTCACTGTTAGTTATGAGGTGAATCACATTAATATGAACCTCACTGTTTGTTATGAGGTGAATCACATTAATATGAACCTCACTGTTAGTTATGAGGCGAATCACTTTAATATGAACCACATTGTTAGTTATGAGGTGAATCACATTAATATGAACCTCATTGTTAGAAGGTGAATCACATTAATATGAACCTCACTGTTCGTTATGAGTTGATTCAGATTATTAGGAACCTCACTGTTAGTTATGAGGTGAATCACTTTAATACTAACCTCACTGTTAGTTATGCGGTGAATCACATTAATATGAACCTCATTGTTCGTTATGAGGTGAATCACATTAATACGAACCTCACTGTTAGTTATGAGGTGAATCACATTAATATGAACCTCACTGTTAGTTGTGAGATGAATCACATTATTATGAACCTCACTGTTAGTTATGAGGTGAATCACTTTAATACGAACCTCACTGTTAGTTATGAGGTGAATCACATTAATATGAACCTCACTGTCAGTTATGAGGTGAATCAGATTAATATGAACCTCACTGTTAGTTATGAGGTGAATCACATTATTATGAACCTCACTGTTAGTTATGAGGTGAATGACATTAATATGAACCTAACTGTTAGATATGAGGAGAATCACATTATTATGAACCTCACTGTTAGTTATGAGGTGAATCACATTAATATGAACCTAACTGTTAGATATGAGGAGAATCACATTAATATGAACCTCACTGTTAGTTATGAGGTGAATCACATTAATATGAACCTAACTGTTAGATATGAGGAGAATCACATTATTATGAACCTCACTGTTAGTTATGAGGTGAATCACTTTATTATGAACCTCACTGTTAGTTATGAGGTGAATTACATTAATATGAACCTCACTGTTCGTTATGAAGTGAATCACATTATTATGAACCTCACTGTTAGTTATGAGGTGAATCACTTTATTATGAACCTCACTGTTAGTTATGAGGTGAATCACATTTATATGAACCTCACTGTTAGTTATGAAGTGAATCACATTATTATGAACCTCACTGTTAGTTATGAGGTGAATCACTTTATTATGAACCTCACTGTTAGTTATGAGGTGAATCACATTATTATGAACCTAACTGTTAGATATGAGGTGAATCACATTATTATGAACCTCACTGTTAGTTATGAGGTGAATCACATAAATATGAACCACATTGTTAGTTATGAGGTGAATCACATTAATATGAACCTCATTGTTATGAGGTGAATCACATTAATATGAACCTCACTGTTAGTTATGAGGTGAATCACATTAATATGAACCTCACTGTTCGTTATGAGGTGAATCACATTAATATGAACCTCATTGTCAGTTATGAGGTGAATCAAGTTATTATCAACCTCACTGTTAGTTATGAGGTGAATCACATTAATGTGAACCTCACTGTCAGTTATGAGGTGAATCACATTAATATGAACCTCACTGTTAGTTATGAGGTGAATCACTTTATTATGAACCTCACTGTTAGTTATGAGGTGAATCACATTAATATGAACCTAACTGTTAGATATGAGGAGAATCACATTATTATGAACCTCACTGTTAGTTATGAGGTGAATCACATTAATATGAACCTCACTGTTAGTTATGAGGTGAATCACATAAATATGAACCTCACTGTTAATTATGAGGTGAATCACATTAATATGAACCTCACTGTTAGATATGAGGAGAATCACATTATTATGAACCTCACTGTTAGTTATGAGGTGAATCACATTAATATGAACCTCACTGCTAGTTATAAGGTGAATCACATACATATGAACCACATTCTTAGTTATGAGGTAAATCACATTAATATGAACCTCATTGTTAGCTAATAGGTGAATCACATTAATATGAACCTCATTGTTATGAGGTGAATAACATCAATATGAACCTCACTGTTAGTTATGAGGTGAATCACATTAATATGAACCTCACTGTTAGTTATGAGGTGAATCACATTAATATGAACCTCACTGTTAGTTACGAGGTGAATTACATTAATATGAACCTCATTGTTAGTTTAGAGGTGAATCACATTAATATGAACCTCATTGTTATGAGGTGAATCACATTAATATGAACTTCACTGTTAGTTATGAGGTGAATCACATTAATATGAACCTCACTGTTCGTTATGAGGTTAATCACATTAATATGAACCACATTGTTAGTTATGAGGTGAATCACATTAATATGAACCTCACTGTTAGTTATGAGGTTAATCACATTAATATGAACCACATTGTTAGTTATGAGGTGAATCACATTAATATGAACCACATTGTTAGTTATGAGGTGACTCACTTTAATATGAACCTCATTTCTAGTTATGAGGTGAATCACATTAATATGAACCTCACTGTCAGTTATGAGGTGAATCACATTAATATGAACCTGTTAGTTATGAGGTGAATCACTTTAATATGAACTTCATTGTTCGTTATGAGGTGAATCACTTTAATATGAACCTCATTGTTCGTTATGAGGTGAATTACATTAATATGAACCTCACTGTTAGTTATGAGGTGAATCACATTATTATGAACCTCACTGTTAGTTATGAGGTGAATCACATTATTATGAACCTCACTGTTAGTTATGAGGTGAATCACATTACTCTGAACCTCATTGTTAGTTATGAGGTGAATTACATTAATATGAACCACATTGTTAGTTATGAGGTGAATCACATTAATATGAACCTCAGTGTTCGTTATGAGGTGAATCACATTAATATGAACCTCGCTGTTAGTTATGAGGTGAATCACATTAATATGAACTTCACTGTTCGTTATGAGGTGAATTACATTAATATGAACCTCACTGTTAGTTATGAGGTGAATCACATTATTATGAATCTCACTGTTAGGAGGTGAATCACATTAATATGAACCTCACTGTTAGGAGGTGAATCACATTAATATGAACCTCACTGTTAGTTATGAGGTGAATCACATAAATATGAACCACATTGTTAGTTATGAGGTGAATCACATTAATATGAACCTCATTGTCAGCTAAGAGGTGAATCACATTAATATGAACCTCATTGTTATGAGGTGAATCACATTAATATGAACCTCACTGTTAGTTATGAGGTGAATCACATTAATATGAACCTCACTGTTCGTTATGAAGTCAATCACATTATTATGAAACTCACTGTTAGTTATGAGGTGAATTACATTATTATGAACCTCACTGTTCGTTATGAAGTGAATCACATTATTATGAAACTCACTGTTAGCTATGAGGTGAATCACTTTATTATGAACCTCACTGTTAGTTATGAGGTGAATCACATTATTATGAACCTAACTGTTAGATATGAGGTGAATCACATTATTATGAACCTCACTGTTAGTTATGAGGTGAATCACATAAAAATGAACCACATTGTTAGTTATGAGTTGAATCACACTAATATGAACCTCATTGTTAGCTAAGAGGTGAATCACATTAATATGAACCTCATTGTTATGAGGTGAATCACATTAATATGAACCTCACTGTTAGTTATGAGGTGAATCACATTAATATGAACCTCACTGTTCGTTATGAGGTGAATGACATTAATATGAACCTCACTGTTAGTTATGAGGTGAATCACATAAATTTGAACCACATTGATAGTTAAGAGGTGAATCACATTAATATGAACCTCATTGTTATGACGTGAATCACATTAATATGAACCTCACTGTTAGTTATGAGGTGAATCACATTAATATGAACCTCACTGTTCGTTATGAGGTGAATGACATTAATATGAACCTCACTGTTAGTTATGAGGTGAATCACATAAATTTGAACCACATTGATAGTTAAGAGGTGAATCACATTAATATGAACCTCATTGTTATGAGGTGAATCACATTAATATGAACCTCACTGTTAGTTATGAGGTGAATCACATTAATATGAACCTCACTGTTCGTTATGAGGTGAATGACATTAATATGAACCTCACTGTTAGTTATGAGGTGAATCACATTAATATGAACCTCATTGTTAGTTAAGAGGTGAATCACATTAATATGAACCTCATTGTTATGATGTGAATCACATTAATATGAACCTCACTGTTAGTTATGAGGTGAATCACATTACTATGAACCTCTTTGTTAGTTATGAGGTGACTCACATTAATATGAACCTCACTGTTAGTTTTGAGGTGAATCACATTATTATGAACCTCTTTGTTAGTTATGAGGTGACTCACATTACTATGAACCTCTTTGTTAGTTATGAGGTGACTCACATTAATATGAACCTCACTGTTAGTTATGAGGTGAATCACATTAATATGAACCACAATGTCAGTTATGAAGTGAATCACATTAATATGAACCTCACTGTCAGTTATGAGGTGAATCACCCTAATATGAACCTCGCTGTTCGTTATGAGGTGAATCACATTAATATGAACCTCACTGTTAATTATGAGGTGAATCACATTAACATGAACCTCACAGTTAGTTATGAGGTGAATCATATTAATATGAACCTCACTGTCAGTTATGAGGTGAATCACCCTAATATGAACCTCACTGTTCGTTATCAGGTGAATAACATTAATATCAACCTCATTTTTAGTTATGAGGTGAATCACTTTAATATGAACCTCATTGTTTGTTATGAGGTGAATCACATTAATATGAACCTCACTGTTAGTTATGAGGTGAATCACTTTAATATGAACCTAACTGTTAGTTATGAGATGAATCACATTAATATGAACCTCATTGTTTGTTATGAGGTGAATCACATTATTATGAACCTCACTGTTAGTTATGAGGTGAATCACTTTAATACGAACCTGTTAGTTATGAGGTGAATTACATTATTATGAACCTCACTGTTAGTTATGAGGTGAATCACATTATTATGAACCTCACTGTTAGTTATGAGGTGAATCACATTAATATGAACCTCACTGTTCGTTATGAGGTGAATTACATTAATATGAACCTCATTGTTAGTTATGAGGTGAATCACATTAATAAGAAGTGCATTGCTATGAGGTGAATCACATTAATATCAACCTCACTGTTAGTTATGAGGTGAATCACATTAATATGAACCTCACTGGTCGTTATGAGGTGAATCACATTAATATGAACCTCACTGTAAGATATGAGGAGAATCACTTTATTATGAACCTCACTGTTAGTTATGAGGTGAATCACATTAATATGAACCTCACTGTTAGATATGAGGTGAATCACATTATTATGAACCTCACTGTTAGTTATGAGGTGAATCACTTTAATATGAACCTCACTGTTAGTTGTGAGATGAATCACATTATTATGAACATCACTGTTAGTTATGAGGTGAATCACTTTAATACGAACCTCACTGTTAGTTAGGAGGTGAATCACATTAATATGAACCTCACTGTTAGTTATGAGGTGAATCACATAAATATGAACCACATTGATAGTTATTAGGTGAATCACATTAATATGAACCTCACTGTTAGTTAGGAGGTGAATCACATTAATATGAACCTCACTGTTCGTTATGAGGTGAATGACATTAATATGAACCACATTGATAGTTATTAGGTGAATCACATTAATATGAACCTCACTGTTAGTTATGAGGTGAATTACATAAATATGAACCACATTGATAGTTATTAGGTGAATCACATTAATATGAACCTCACTGTTAGTTATGAGGTGAATCACATTAATATGAACCTAACTGTTAGATATGAGGAGAATCATATTATTATGAACCTCACTGTTAGTTATGAGGTGAATCACATAAATATGAACCTCATTGTTAGCTAATAGGTGAATCACAGTAATATGAACCTCATTGTTATGAGGTGAATCACATTAGTATGAACCTCACTGTTAGTTATGAGGTGAATCACATTAATATGAACCTCACTGTTAGTTATGATGTGAATCACATTAATATGAACCTCACTGTTCGTTATGAGGTGAATGACATTAATATGAACCTCACTGTTAGTTATGAGGTGAATCACATTAATATGAACCTCACAGTCAGTTATGAGGTGAATCACATTAATATGAACCTCACTGTTAGTTATGAGGTGATTCACTTTAATATGAACCTCACTGTTCGTTATGAGGTTAAACACATTACTATGAACCTCATTGTTAGTTATGAGGTGAATCACAGTAATATGAACCTCATTGTTAGTTATGAGGTGAATCACATTAATATGAACCTCACAGTCTGTTATGAGGTGAATCACACTAATATGAACCTCACTGTTAGTTATGAGGTGAATAACATTATTATGAAACTCACTTTTAGTTATGAGGTGAATCACATTAATATGAACCTCACTGTTAGTTATGAGGTGAATCACATTAATATGAACCTCATTGTTAGTTATGAGGTGAATCACATTAATATGAACCTCACAGTCAGTTATGAGGTGAATCACATTAATATGAACCTCATTGTTAGTTATGAGGTGAATCACTTTAATATGAACCTCACAGTCAGTTATGAGGTGAATCACATTAATATGAACCTCACTGTTAGTTATGAGGTGAAAAACATTATTATGAACCTCACTGTTAGTTATGAGGTGAATCACATTAATATGAACTTCACTGTTAGTTATGAGGTGAATCACATTATTGTGTACCTCACTGTTAATTATGAGGTGAATCACTTTAATATGTACCTCACTGTTCGTTATGAGGTGAGTTACATTAATATGAACCTCACTGTTAGTTATGAAGTGAATCACATTATTATGTACCTCACTGTTAGTTTTGAGGTGAATCACATTACAATGTACCTCACTGTTAGTTATGAGGTGAATCACATTAATATGAACCTCACTGTTAGTTATGAGATGAATGACATTATTATGAACCTCACTGTTAGTTATGAGGTGAATCACATTAATATAAACCTCATTGTTAGTTATGAGGTGAATCACATTAATATGAACATCACTGTTATTTATGAGGTGAATCACATTATTATGAACCTCACTGTTAGTTATGAGATGAATAACTTTAATACGAACCTCACTGTTAGTTATGAGGTGAATTACATTAATATGAACCTCACTGTTCGTTATGAGGTGAATCACATTAATATGAACCTCATTGTTAGATATGAGGTGAATCACATTAATATGAACCTCATTGTTAGTTTTGAGGTGAATCACATTAATATGAACCTCACTGTTCGTTATGAGGTGAATCACATTAATATGAACCTCACTGTTAGTTATGAGGTGAATCACATTAATATGAACCTCACTGTTCGTTATGAGGTGAATGACATTAATATGAACCTCACTGTTCGTTATGAAGTGAATCACATTATTATGAAACTCACTGTTAGTTATGAGGTGAATTACATTATTATGAACCTCACTGTTCGTTATGAAGTGAATCACATTATTATGAAACTCACTGTTAGTTTTGAGGTGAATCACTTTATTATGAACCTCACTGTTAGTTATGAGGTGAATCACATTATTATGAACCTAACTGTTAGATATGAGGTGAATCACATTATTATGAACCTCACTGTTAGTTATGAGGTGAATCACATAAATATGAACCTCACTGTTAGCTAAGAGGTGAATCACATTAATATGAACCTCATTGTTATGAGGTGAATCACATTAATATGAGCCTCACTGTTAGTTATGAGGTGAATCACATTAATATGAACCTCACTGTTCGTTATGAGGTGAATGACATTAATATGAACCTCACTGTTAGTTATGAGGTGAAGCACATTAATATGAACCTCATTGTTAGTTAAGAGGTGAATCACATTAATATGAACCTCATTGTTATGATGTGAATCACATTAATATGAACCTCACTGTTAGTTATGAGGTGAATCACATTACTATGAACCTCTTTGTTAGTTATGAGGTGACTCACATTAATATGAACCTCACTGTTAGTTATGAGGTGAATCACATTAATATGAACCACAATGTCAGTTATGAAGTGAATCACATTAATTTGAACCTCACTGTCAGTTATGAGGTGAATCACCCTAATATGAACCTCACTGTTCGTTATGAGGTGAATCACATTAATATGAACCTCAGTGTTAATTATGAGGTGAATCACATTAACATGAACCTCACAGTTAGTTATGAGGTGAATCACATTAATATGAACCTCACTGTCAGTTATGAGGTGAATCACCCTAATATGAACCTCACTGTTCGTTATCAGGTGAATAACATTAATATGAACCTCATTGTTAGTTATGAGGTGAATCACTTTAATATGAACCTCATTGTTTGTTATGAGGTGAATCACATTAATATGAACCTCACAGTTAGTTATGAGGTGAATCACATTAATATGAACCTCACTGTCAGTTATGAGGTGAATCACCCTAATATGAACCTCACTGTTCGTTATCAGGTGAATAACATTAATATGAACCTCATTGTTAATTATGAGGTGAATCACATTAATATGAACCTCACTGTTAGATATGAGGTGAATCACATTAATATGAACCTCAGTGTTAGTTATGAGGTGAATCACATTAATATGAACCTAACGGTTAGATATGAGGAGAATCATATTATTATGAACCTCACTGTTAGTTATGAGGTGAATCACATAAATATGAACCACATTCTTAGTTATGAGGTGAATCACATTAATATGAACCTCATTGTTAGCTAATAGGTGAATCACATTAATATGAACCTCATTGTTATGAGGTGAATCACATTAATATGAACCTCACTGTTCGTTATGAGGTGAATGACATTAATATGAACCTCACTGTTCGTTATGAGGTGAATCAAATTATTATGAACCTCACAGATAGTTATGAGGTGAATGACATTAATATGAACCTCACTGTTAGTTATGAGGTGAATCACATAAATATGAACCACATTGTTAGTTAAGAGGTGAATCACTTTATTATGAACCTCACTGTTAGTTATGAGGTGAATCACATTAATATGAACCTCACTGTTAGTTATGAAGTGAATCACATTATTATGAACATCACTGTTAGTTATGAGGTGAATCACTTTATTATGAACCTCACTGTTAGTTATGAGGTGAATCACATTATTATTAACCTAACTGTTAGATATGAGGTGAATCACATTATTATGAACCTCACTGTTAGTTATGAGGTGAATCACATAAATATGAACCACATTGTTAGTTATGAGGTGAATCACATTAATATGAACCTCATTTTCAGCTAAGAGGTGAATCACATTAATATGAACCTCATTGTTATGAGGTGAATCACATTAATATGAACCTCACTGTTAGTTATGAGGTGAATCACATTAATATGAACCTCACTGTTCGTTATGAAGTGAATCACATTATTATGAAACTCACTGTTAGTTATGAGGTGAATTACATTATTATGAACCTCACTGTTCGTTATGAAGTGAATCACATTATTATGAAACTCACTGTTAGCTATGAGGTGAATCACTTTATTATGAACCTCACTGTTAGTTATGAGGTGAATCACATTATTATGAACCTAACTGTTAGATATGAGGTGAATCACATTATTATGAATCTCACTGTTAGTTATGAGGTGAATCACATAAAAATGAACCACATTGTTAGTTATGAGTTGAATCACATTAATATGAACCTCATTGTTAGCTAAGAGGTGAATCACATTAATATGAACCTCATTGTTATGAGGTGAATCACATTAATATGAACCTCACTGTTAGTTATGAGGTGAATCACATTAATATGAACCTCACTGTTCGTTATGAGGTGAATGACATTAATATGAACCTCACTGTTAGTTATGAGGTGAATCACATAAATTTGAACCACATTGATAGTTAAGAGGTGAATCACATTAATATGAACCTCATTGTTATGACGTGAATCACATTAATATGAACCTCACTGTTAGTTATGAGGTGAATCACATTAATATGAACCTCATTGTTAGTTAAGAGGTGAATCACATTAATATGAACCTCATTGTTATGATGTGAATCACATTAATATGAACCTCACTGTTAGTTATGAGGTGAATCACATTACTATGAACCTCTTTGTTAGTTATGAGGTGACTGACATTAATATGAACCTCACTGTTAGTTTTGAGGTGAGTCACATTATTATGAACCTCTTTGTTAGTTATGAGGTGACTCACATTACTATGAACCTCTTTGTTAGTTATGAGGTGACTCACATTAATATGAACCTCACTGTTAGTTATGAGGTGAATCACATTAATATGAACCACAATGTCAATTATGAAGTGAATCACATTAATATGAACCTCACTGTCAGTTATGAGGTGAATCACCCTAATATAAACCTCACTGTTCGTTATGAGGTGAATCACATTAATATGAACCTCACTGTTAATTATGAGGTGAATCACATTAACATGAACCTCACAGTTAGTTATGAGGTGAATCACATTAATATGAACCTCACTGTCAGTTATGAGGTGAATCACCCTAATATGAACCTCACTGTTCGTTATCAGGTGAATAACATTAATATGAACCTAACTGTTAGTTATGAGATGAATCACATTAATATGAACCTCATTGTTTGTTATGAGGTGAATCACATTATTATGAACCTCACTGTTAGTTATGAGGTGTATCACTTTAATACGAACCTGTTAGTTATGAGGTGAATTACATTATTATGAACCTCACTGTTAGTTATGAGGTGAATCACATTATTATGAACCTCACTGTTAGTTATGAGGTGAATCACATTAATATAAACCTCACTGTTCGTTATGAAGTGAATCACATTAATATGAACCTCATTGTTAGTTATGAGGTGAATCACATTAATATGAAGTGCATTGCTATGAGGTGAATCACATTAATATGAACCTCACTGTTAGTTATGAGGTGAATCACATTAATATGAACCTCACTGGTCGTTATGAGGTGAATCACATTAATATGAACCTCACTGTTAGATATGAGGAGAATCACTTTATTATGAACCTCACTGTTAGTTATGAGGTGAATCACATTAATATGAACCTCACTGTTAGATATGAGGTGAATCACATTATTATGAACCTCACTGTTAGTTATGAGGTGAATCACTTAAATATGAACCACATTGTTAATTATGAGGTGAATCACATTAATATGTACTTCATTGTTATGAGGTGAATCACATTAATATGAACCTCACTGTTAGTTATGAGGTGAATCACATTAATATGAACCTCACTGTTTGTTATGAGGTGAATCACATTAATATGAACCTCACTGTTAGTTATGAGGCGAATCACTTTAATATGAACCACATTGTTAGTTATGAGGTGAATCACATTAATATGAACCTCATTGTTAGAAGGTGAATCACATTAATATGAACCTCACTGTTCGTTATGAGTTGATTCAGATTATTAGGAACCTCACTGTTAGTTATGAGGTGAATCACTTTAATACTAACCTCACTGTTAGTTATGCGGTGAATCACATTAATATGAACCTCATTGTTCGTTATGAGGTGAATCACATTAATACGAACCTCACTGTTAGTTATGAGGTGAATCACATTAATATGAACCTCACTGTTAGTTGTGAGATGAATCACATTATTATGAACCTCACTGTTAGTTATGAGGTGAATCACTTTAATACGAACCTCACTGTTAGTTATGAGGTGAATCACATTAATATGAACCTCACTGTCAGTTATGAGGTGAATCAGATTAATATGAACCTCACTGTTAGTTATGAGGTGAATCACATTATTATGAACCTCACTGTTAGTTATGAGGTGAATGACATTAATATGAACCTAACTGTTAGATATGAGGAGAATCACATTATTATGAACCTCACTGTTAGTTATGAGGTGAATCACATTAATATGAACCTAACTGTTAGATATGAGGAGAATCACATTAATATGAACCTCACTGTTAGTTATGAGGTGAATCACATTAATATGAACCTAACTGTTAGATATGAGGAGAATCACATTATTATGAACCTCACTGTTAGTTATGAGGTGAATCACTTTATTATGAACCTCACTGTTAGTTATGAGGTGAATTACATTAATATGAACCTCACTGTTCGTTATGAAGTGAATCACATTATTATGAACCTCACTGTTAGTTATGAGGTGAATCACTTTATTATGAACCTCACTGTTAGTTATGAGGTGAATCACATTAATATGAACCTCACTGTTAGTTATGAAGTGAATCACATTATTATGAACCTCACTGTTAGTTATGAGGTGAATCACTTTATTATGAACCTCACTGTTAGTTATGAGGTGAATCACATTATTATGAACCTAACTGTTAGATATGAGGTGAATCACATTATTATGAACCTCACTGTTAGTTATGAGGTGAATCACATAAATATGAACCACATTGTTAGTTATGAGGTGAATCACATTAATATGAACCTCATTGTTATGAGGTGAATCACATTAATATGAACCTCACTGTTAGTTATGAGGTGAATCACATTAATATGAACCTCACTGTTCGTTATGAGGTGAATCACATTAATATGAACCTCATTGTCAGTTATGAGGTGAATCAAGTTATTATCAACCTCACTGTTAGTTATGAGGTGAATCACATTAATGTGAACCTCACTGTCAGTTATGAGGTGAATCACATTAATATGAACCTCACTGTTAGTTATGAGGTGAATCACTTTATTATGAACCTCACTGTTAGTTATGAGGTGAATCACATTAATATGAACCTAACTGTTAGATATGAGGAGAATCACATTATTATGAACCTCACTGTTAGTTATGAGGTGAATCACATTAATATGAACCTCACTGTTAGTTATGAGGTGAATCACATAAATATGAACCTCACTGTTAATTATGAGGTGAATCACATTAATATGAACCTCACTGTTAGATATGAGGAGAATCACATTATTATGAACCTCACTGTTAGTTATGAGGTGAATCACATTAATATGAACCTCACTGCTAGTTATAAGGTGAATCACATACATATGAACCACATTCTTAGTTATGAGGTAAATCACATTAATATGAACCTCATTGTTAGCTAATAGGTGAATCACATTAATATGAACCTCATTGTTATGAGGTGAATAACATCAATATGAACCTCACTGTTAGTTATGAGGTGAATCACATTAATATGAACCTCACTGTTAGTTATGAGGTGAATCACATTAATATGAACCTCACTGTTAGTTACGAGGTGAATTACATTAATATGAACCTCATTGTTAGTTTAGAGGTGAATCACATTAATATGAACCTCATTGTTATGAGGTGAATCACATTAATATGAACTTCACTGTTAGTTATGAGGTGAATCACATTAATATGAACCTCACTGTTCGTTATGAGGTTAATCACATTAATATGAACCACATTGTTAGTTATGAGGTGAATCACATTAATATGAACCTCACTGTTAGTTATGAGGTTAATCACATTAATATGAACCACATTGTTAGTTATGAGGTGAATCACATTAATATGAACCACATTGTTAGTTATGAGGTGACTCACTTTAATATGAACCTCATTTCTAGTTATGAGGTGAATCACATTAATATGAACCTCACTGTCAGTTATGAGGTGAATCACATTAATATGAACCTGTTAGTTATGAGGTGAATCACTTTAATATGAACTTCATTGTTCGTTATGAGGTGAATCACTTTAATATGAACCTCATTGTTCGTTATGAGGTGAATTACATTAATATGAACCTCACTGTTAGTTATGAGGTGAATCACATTATTATGAACCTCACTGTTAGTTATGAGGTGAATCACATTATTATGAACCTCACTGTTAGTTATGAGGTGAATCACATTACTCTGAACCTCATTGTTAGTTATGAGGTGAATTACATTAATATGAACCACATTGTTAGTTATGAGGTGAATCACATTAATATGAACCTCAGTGTTCGTTATGAGGTGAATCACATTAATATGAACCTCGCTGTTAGTTATGAGGTGAATCACATTAATATGAACTTCACTGTTCGTTATGAGGTGAATTACATTAATATGAACCTCACTGTTAGTTATGAGGTGAATCACATTATTATGAATCTCACTGTTAGGAGGTGAATCACATTAATATGAACCTCACTGTTAGGAGGTGAATCACATTAATATGAACCTCACTGTTAGTTATGAGGTGAATCACATTAATATGAACCCCACTGTTAATTATGAGGTGAATCACATTATTATGAACCTCACTGTTAGTTATGAGGTGAATCACATTAATATGAACCTCATTGTTAGTTATGTGGTGAATCACATTAATATGAACCTCACTGTTAGTTATGAGGTGAATCACTTTAATATGAACCTCACTGTTAGTTATGAGGTGAAACACATGACTATGAACCTCATTGTTAGTTATGAGGTGAATCACATTAATATGAACCTCACTTTTAGTTATGAGATGAATCACATTAATATGGACAACATTGTTAGTTATGAGGTGAATCACATTAATATGAACCTCACGGTCAGTTATGAGGTGAATCACATTAATATGAACCTCACTGTTAGTTATGAGATGAAGCACATGACTATGAACCTCATTGTTAGTTATGAGGTGAATCACATTAATATGAACCACACTTTTAGTTATGAGATGAATCACATTAATATGAACCTCATTGTTAGTTACGAGTTGAATCGCATTAATATGAACCTCACGGTCAGTTATGAGGTGAATCACATTAATATAAACCTCACTGTTAGTTATGAGGTGAATCACATTAATATGAACCTCACTGTTCGTTATGAGGTGAATCACTTTAATATGAGCCTCACTGTTAGTTATGAGGTGAATCACTTTAATATGAACCTCACTGTTAGTTATGAGGTGAATCACATTAATATGAACCTCACTGTTCGTTATGAGGTGAATCACATTAATATGAACCTCACTGTTCGTTATGAGGTGAATCACATTACTATGAACCTCATTTTTAGTTATGAGGTGAATCACATTTATATGAACCTCACTGTTCGTTGTGAGGTGAATCACATTAATATGAACATCACTGTTCGTTATGAGGTGAATCACATTTATATGAACCTCATTGATAGCTTTGAGGTTAATTACATTAATATGAAAATGACTGTCAGTTATGAGGTGAATTACATTAATATGAACCTCACTGTTAGTTAAGAGGTGAATCACATTAATATGAACCTCAGTTTTAGTTGTGAGGTGAATTACATTAATATGAAAAAGACTGTCAGTTATGAGGTGAATCACATTAATATGAACCTCATTGTTAGTTTTGAGGTGAATCACATTAATATGAACCTCACTGTTCGTTATGAGGTGAATCACATTAATATGAACCTCACTGTTAGTTATGAGGTGAATCACATTAATATTAACGTCACTGTTAGTTATGAGGTGAATCACATTAATATGAACCTCATTGTTAGTTATGAGGTGAATCACATTAATATGAACCTCAGTTTTAGTTGTGAGGTGAATTACATTAATATGAAAATGACTGTCAGTTATGAGGTGAATCACATTAATATGAACCTCATTGTTAGTTTTGAGGTGAATCACATTAATATGAACCTCACTGTTCGTTATGAGTTGAATCACATTAATATGAACCTCACTGTTAGTTATGAGGTGAATCACATTAATATGAACCTCACTGTTAGTTATGAGGTGAATCACATTAATATGAACCTCAGTTTTAGTTGTGAGGTGAATCACATTAATATGAACCTCACTGTTCGTTATGAGGTGAATCACTTTAATATGAACCTCACTGTTCGTTATGTGGTTAATCACATTACTATGAACCTCATTGTTATTTATGAGGTGAATCACAGTAACATGAACCTCACTTTTAGTTATGAGATGAATCACATTAATATGGACCACATTGTTAGTTATGAGGTGAATCACATTAATATGAACCTCACTGTTAGTTATGAGGTGAATCACATTAATATGAACCTCACAGTCAGTTATGAGGTGAATCACATTAATATGAACCTCACTGTTAGTTATGAGGTGATTCACTTTAATATGAACCTCACTGTTCGTTATGAGGTTAAACACATTACTATGAACCTCATTGTTAGTTATGAGGTGAATCACAGTAATATGAACCTCATTGTTAGTTATGAGGTGAATCACATTAATATGAACCTCACAGTCTGTTATGAGGTGAATCACACTAATATGAACCTCACTGTTAGTTATGAGGTGAATAACATTATTATGAAACTCACTTTTAGTTATGAGGTGAATCACATTAATATGAACCTCACTGTTAGTTATGAGGTGAATCACATTAATATGAACCTCATTGTTAGTTATGAGGTGAATCACATTAATATGAACCTCACAGTCAGTTATGAGGTGAATCACATTAATATGAACCTCATTGTTAGTTATGAGGTGAATCACTTTAATATGAACCTCACAGTCAGTTATGAGGTGAATCACATTAATATGAACCTCACTGTTAGTTATGAGGTGAAAAACATTATTATGAACCTCACTGTTAGTTATGAGGTGAATCACATTAATATGAACTTCACTGTTAGTTATGAGGTGAATCACATTATTGTGTACCTCACTGTTAATTATGAGGTGAATCACTTTAATATGTACCTCACTGTTCGTTATGAGGTGAGTTACATTAATATGAACCTCACTGTTAGTTATGAAGTGAATCACATTATTATGTACCTCACTGTTAGTTTTGAGGTGAATCACATTACAATGTACCTCACTGTTAGTTATGAGGTGAATCACATTAATATGAACCTCACTGTTAGTTATGAGATGAATCACATTATTATGAACCTCACTGTTAGTTATGAGGTGAATCACATTAATATAAACCTCATTGTTAGTTATGAGGTGAATCACATTAATATGAACCTCACTGTTAGTTATGAGGTGAATCACATTATTATGAACCTCACTGTTAGTTATGAGATGAATAACTTTAATACGAACCTCACTGTTAGTTATGAGGTGAATCACATTAATATGAACCTCACTGTTCGTTATGAGGTGAATCACATTAATATGAACCTCATTGTTAGATATGAGGTGAATCACATTAATATGAACCTCATTGTTAGTTTTGAGGTGAATCACATTAATATGAACCTCACTGTTCGTTATGAGGTGAATCACATTAATATGAACCTCACTGTTAGTTATGAGGTGAATCACATTAATATTAACGTCACTGTTAGTTATGAGGTGAATCACATTAATATGAACCTCATTGTTAGTTATGAGGTGAATCACATTAATATGAACCTCAGTTTTAGTTGTGAGGTGAATTACATTAATATGAAAATGACTGTCAGTTATGAGGTGAATCACATTAATATGAACCTCATTGTTAGTTTTGAGGTGAATCACATTAATATGAACCTCACTGTTCGTTATGAGGTGAATCACATTAATATGAACCTCACTGTTAGTTATGAGGTGAATCACATTAATATGAACCTCACTGTTAGTTATGAGGTGAATCACATTAATATTAACGTCACTGTTAGTTATGAGGTGAATCACATTAATATGAACCTCATTGTTAGTTATGAGGTGAATCACATTAATATGAACCTCAGTTTTAGTTGTGAGGTGAATTACATTAATATGAAAATGACTGTCAGTTATGAGATGAATTACATTAATATGAACCTCATTGTTAGTTTTGAGGTGAATCACATTAATATGAACCTCACTGTTAGTTATGAGGTGAATCACATTAATATGAACCTCACTGTTAGTTATGAGGTGAATCACATTAATATGAACCTCACTGTTCGTTATGAGGTGAATCACTTTAATATGAACCTCACTGTTCGTTATGTGGTTAATCACATTACTATGAACCTCATTGTTATTTATGAGGTGAATCACAGTAACATGAACCTCACTTTTAGTTATGAGATGAATCACATTAATATGGACCACATTGTTAGTTATGAGGTGAATCACATTAATATGAACCTCACTGTTAGTTATGAGGTGAATCACATTAATATGAACCTCACAGTCAGTTATGAGGTGAATCACATTAATATGAACCTCACTGTTAGTTATGAGGTGATTCACTTTAATATGAACCTCACTGTTCGTTATGAGGTTAAACACATTACTATGAACCTCATTGTTAGTTATGAGGTGAATCACAGTAATATGAACCTCATTGTTAGTTATGAGGTGAATCACATTAATATGAACCTCACAGTCTGTTATGAGGTGAATCACACTAATATGAACCTCACTGTTACTTATGAGGTGAATAACATTATTATGAAACTCACTTTTAGTTATGAGGTGAATCACATTAATATGAACCTCACTGTTAGTTATGAGGTGAATCACATTAATATGAACCTCATTGTTAGTTATGAGGTGAATCACATTAATATGAACCTCACAGTCTGTTATGAGGTGAATCACACTAATATGAACCTCACTGTTAGTTATGAGGTGAATAACATTATTATGAAACTCACTTTTAGTTATGAGGTGAATCACATTAATATGAACCTCACTGTTAGTTATGAGGTGAATCACATTAATATGAACCTCATTGTTAGTTATGAGGTGAATCACATTAATATGAACCTCACAGTCAGTTATGAGGTGAATCACATTAATATGAACCTCATAGTTAGTTATGAGGTGAATCACATTAATATGAACCTCACAGTCAGTTATGAGGTGAATCACATTAATATGAACCTCACTGTTAGTTATGAGGTGAAAAACATTATTATGAACCTCACTGTTAGTTATGAGGTGAATCACATTAATATGAACTTCACTGTTAGTTATGAGGTGAATCACATTATTGTGTACCTCACTGTTAGTTATGAGGTGAATCACTTTAATATGTACCTCACTGTTCGTTATGAGGTGAGTTACATTAATATGAACCTCACTGTTAGTTATGAAGTGAATCACATTATTATGTACCTCACTGTTAGTTTTGAGGTGAATCACATTACAATGTACCTCACTGTTAGTTATGAGGTGAATCACATTAATATGAACCTCACTGTTAGTTATGAGGTGAATCACATTATTATGAACCTCACTATTAGTTATGAGGTGAATCACATTATTATGAACCTCACTGTTAGTTATGAGATGAATAACTTTAATACGAACCTCACTGTCAGTTATGAGGTGAATCACATTAATATGAACCTCACTGTTCGTTATGAGGTGAATCACATTAATATGAACCTCATTGTTAGATATGAGGTGAATCACATTAATATGAACCTCATTGTTAGTTTTGAGGTGAATCACCTTAATATGAACCTCACTGTTCGTTATGAGGTGAATCACATTAATATGAACCTCACTGTTAGTTATGAGGTGAATCACATTAATATTAACGTCACTGTTAGTTATGAGGTGAATCACATTAATATGAACCTCATTGTTAGTTATGAGGTGAATCACATTAATATGAACCTCAGTTTTAGTTGTGAGGTGAATTACATTAATATGAAAATGACTGTCAGTTATGAGGTGAATCACATTAATATGAACCTCATTGTTAGTTTTGAGGTGAATCACATTAATATGAACCTCAATGTTAGTTATGAGGTGAATCACATTAATATGAACCTCACTGTTAGTTATGAGGTGAATCACATTATTATGAACCTCACTGTTCGTTATGAGGTGAATCACATTAATATGAACCTCACTGTTAGTTATGAGGTGAATCACATTAATATGAACCTCAGTTTTAGTTGTGAGGTGAATTACATTAATATGAAAATGACTGTCAGTTATGAGATGAATTACATTAATATGAACCTCATTGTTAGTTTTGAGGTGAATCACATTAATATGAACCTCACTGTTCGTTATGAGGTGAATCACATTAATATGAACCTCACTGTTAGTTATGAGGTGAATCACATTAATATGAACCTCACTGTTCGTTATGAGGTGAATCACTTTAATATGAACCTCACTGTTCGTTATGTGGTTAATCACATTACTATGAACCTCATTGTTATTTATGAGGTGAATCACAGTAACATGAACCTCACTTTTAGTTATGAGATGAATCACATTAATATGGACCACATTGTTAGTTATGAGGTGAATCACATTAATATGAACCTCACTGTTAGTTATGAGGTGAATCACATTAATATGAACCTCACAGTCAGTTATGAGGTGAATCACATTAATATGAACCTCACTGTTAGTTATGAGGTGATTCACTTTAATATGAACCTCACTGTTCGTTATGAGGTTAAACACATTACTATGAACCTCATTGTTAGTTATGAGGTGAATCACATTAATATGAACCTCACTGTTAGTTATGAGGTGAATCACATTAATATGAACCTCATTGTTAGTTATGAGGTGAATCACATTAATATGAACCTCACAGTCAGTTATGAGGTGAATCACATTAATATGAACCTCATTGTTAGTTATGAGGTGAATCACATTAATATGAACCTCACAGTCAGTTATGAGGTGAATCACATTAATATGAACCTCACTGTTAGTTATGAGGTGAAAAACATTATTATGAACCTCACTGTTAGTTATGAGGTGAATCACATTAATATGAACTTCACTGTTAGTTATGAGGTGAATCACATTATTGTGTACCTCACTGTTAGTTATGAGGTGAATCACTTTAATATGTACCTCACTATTCGTTATGAGGTGAGTTACATTAATATGAACCTCACTGTTAGTTTTGAGGTGAATCACATTACAATGTACCTCACTGTTAGTTATGAGGTGAATCACATTAATATGAACCTCACTGTTAGTTATGAGATGAATCACATTATTATGAACCTCACTGTTAGTTATGAGGTGAATCACATTAATATAAACCTCATTGTTAGTTATGAGGTGAATCACATTAATATGAACCTCACTGTTAGTTATGAGGTGAATCACATTAATATTAACGTCACTGTTAGTTATGAGGTGAATCACATTAATATGAACCTCATTGTTAGTTATGAGGTGAATCACATTAATATGAACCTCAGTTTTAGTTGTAAGGTGAATTACATTAATATGAAAATGACTGTCAGTTATGAGGTGAATCACATTAATATGAACCTCATTGTTAGTTTTGAGGTGAATCACATTAATATGAACCTCACTGTTCGTTATGAGGTGAATCACATTAATATGAACCTCACTGTTAGTTATGAGGTGAATCACATTAATATGAACCTCACTGTTCGTTATGAGGTGAGTTACATTAATATGAACCTCACTGTTAGTTATGAAGTGAATCACATTATTATGTACCTCACTGTTAGTTTTGAGGTGAATCACATTACAATGTACCTCACTGTTAGTTATGAGGTGAATCACATTAATATGAACCTCACTGTTAGTTATGAGATGAATCACATTATTATGAACCTCACTTTTAGTTATGAGGTGAATCACATTAATATAAACCTCATTGTTAGTTATGAGGTGAATCACATTAATATGAACCTCACTGTTAGTTATGAGGTGAATCACATTATTATGAACCTCACTGTTAGTTATGAGATGAATAACTTTAATACGAACCTCACTGTTAGTTATGAGGTGAATCACATTAATATGAACCTCACTGTTCGTTATGAGGTGAATCACATTAATATGAACCTCATTGTTAGATATGAGGTGAATCACATTAATATGAACCTCACTGTTAGTTATGACGTGAATGACAATAATATGAACCACATTGTTAGTTATGAGATGAATCACATTAATATGAAAATCATTGTTAGTTAAGAGGTGAATCACATTAATATGAACCTCATTGTTATGAGGTGAATCACTTTAATATGAACCTCACTGTTAGTTATGAGGTGAATCACATTACTATGAACCTCATTGTTAGTTATGAGGTGAATCACATTAATATGAACCTCACTTTTAGTTATGAGATGAATCACATTAATATGGACCACATTGTTAGTTATGAGGTGAATCACTTTAATATGAACCTCATTGTTAGCTATGAGGTGAATCACATTAATATGAACCTCACAGTCAGTTATGAGGTGAATCACATTAATATGAATCTCACTGTTAGTTATGAGGTGAATCACATTATTATGAACCTCACTGTTAGTTATGAGGTGAATCACATTAACATGAACCTCACTGTTAGTTATGAGGTGAATCACATTAATATGAACCTCATTGTTAGCTATGAGGTGAATCACATTAATATGAACCTCACTGTTAGTTATGAGGTGAATCACATTAATATGAACCTCATTGTTAGCTATGAGGTGAATCACATTAATATGAACCTCACTGTTAGTTATGAGGTGAATCACATTAATATGAACCTCACTGTTCGTTATGAGGTGAATTACATTATTATGAACCTCACTGTTAGTTATGAGGTGAATCCCATTAATATGAACCTCATTGTTAGTTCTGAGGTGAATCACATTAATATGAACCTCACTGTTAGTTATGAGGTGAATCACATTATTATGAAAATCACTGTTAGTTATGAGAGGAATCACTTTAATACCAACCTCACTGTTAGTTATGAGGTGAATTACATTAATATGAACCTCATTGTTAGTTATGAGGTGAATCACATTAATATGAACCTCACTATTAGTTATGAGGTGAATCACATTATTATGAACCTCACTGTTAGTTATGAGGTGAATCACATTAATATGAACCTCACTGTTAGTTATGAGATGAATCACATTATTATGAACCTCACTGTTAGTTATGAGGTGAATCACATTAATATAAACCTCATTGTTAGTTATGAGGTGAATCACATTAATATGAACCTCACTGTTAGTTATGAGGTGAATCACATTAATATTAACGTCACTGTTAGTTATGAGGTGAATCACATTAATATGAACCTCATTGTTAGTTATGAGGTGAATCACATTAATATGAACCTCAGTTTTAGTTGTAAGGTGAATTACATTAATATGAAAATGACTGTCAGTTATGAGGTGAATCACATTAATATGAACCTCATTGTTAGTTTTGAGGTGAATCACATTAATATGAACCTCACTGTTCGTTATGAGGTGAATCACATTAATATGAACCTCACTGTTAGTTATGAGGTGAATCACATTAATATGAACCTCACTGTTCGTTATGAGGTGAGTTACATTAATATGAACCTCACTGTTAGTTATGAAGTGAATCACATTATTATGTACCTCACTGTTAGTTTTGAGGTGAATCACATTACAATGTACCTCACTGTTAGTTATAAGGTGAATCACATTAATATGAACCTCACTGTTAGTTATGAGATGAATCACATTATTATGAACCTCACTGTTAGTTATGAGGTGAATCACATTAATATAAACCTCATTGTTAGTTATGAGGTGAATCACATTAATATGAACCTCACTGTTAGTTATGAGGTGAATCACATTATTATGAACCTCACTGTTAGTTATGAGATGAATAACTTTAATACGAACCTCACTGTTAGTTATGAGGTGAATCACATTAATATGAACCTCACTGTTCGTTATGAGGTGAATCACATTAATATGAACCTCATTGTTAGATATGAGGTGAATCACATTAATATGAACCTCACTGTTAGTTATGAGATGAATCACATTAATGTGAAAATCATTGTTAGTTAAGAGGTGAATCACATTAATATGAACCTCATTGTTATGAGGTGAATCACTTTAATATGAACCTCACTGTTAGTTATGAGGTGAATCACATTACTATGAACCTCATTGTTAGTTATGAGGTGAATCACATTAATATGAACCTCACTTTTAGTTATGAGATGAATCACATTAATATGGACCACATTGTTAGTTATGAGGTGAATCACTTTAATATGAACCTCATTGTTAGCTATGAGGTGAATCACATTAATATGAACCTCACAGTCAGTTATGAGGTGAATCACATTAATATGAATCTCACTGTTAGTTATGAGGTGAATCACATTATTATGAACCTCACTGTTAGTTATGAGGTGAATCACATTAACATGAACCTCACTGTTAGTTATGAGGTGAATCACATTAATATGAACCTCATTGTTAGCTATGAGGTGAATCACATTAATATGAACCTCACTGTTAGTTATGAGGTGAATCACATTAATATGAACCTCATTGTTAGCTATGAGGTGAATCACATTAATATGAACCTCACTGTTAGTTATGAGGTGAATCACAATAATATGAACCTCACTGTTCGTTATGAGGTGAATTACATTATTATGAACCTCACTGTTAGTTATGAGGTGAATCCCATTAATATGAACCTCATTGTTAGTTCTGAGGTGAATCACATTAATATGAACCTCACTGTTAGTTATGAGGTGAATCACATTATTATGAAAATCACTGTTAGTTATGAGAGGAATCACTTTAATACCAACCTCACTGTTAGTTATGAGGTGAATTATATTAATATGAACCTCATTGTTAGTTATGAGGTGAATCACATTAATATGAACATCACTATTAGTTATGAGGTGAATCACATTATTATGAACCTCACTGTTAGTTATGAGGTGAATCACATTAATATGAACCTCATTGTTAGTTATGAGGTGAATCACATTAATATGAACCTCACTGTTAGTTATGAGGTGAATCACATTAATATGAACCTCACTGGTAGGAGGTGAATCACATTAATATGAACCTCACTGTTAGTTATGAGGTGAATCACATTAATATGAACCTCACTTTTAGTTATGAGGTGAATCACATTATTATGAACCTCACTGTTAGTTATGAGGTGAATCACATTAATATGAACCTCATTGTTAGTTATGAGGTGAATCACTTTAATATGAACCTCACTGTTAGTTATGAGGTGAATCACATTATTATGAACCTCACTGTTAGTTATGAGATGAATCACTTTAATACGAACCTCACTGTTAGTTATGAGGTGAATTACATTAAAATGAACCTCACTGTTCGTTATGAGGTGAATCACATTAATATGAACCTCATTGTTATAAGGTGAATCACATTACTATGAACCTTATTGTTATTTATGAGGTGAATCACAGTAACATGAACCTCACTTTTAGTTATGAGATGAATCACACTAATATGGACCACATTGTTAGTTATGAGGTGAATGACATTAATATGAACCTCATTGTTAGTTATGAGGTGAATCACATTAATATTAACCTTATTGTTAGTTATGAGGTGAATCACATTAATATGAACCTCACAGTCAGTTATGAGGTGAATCACATTAATATGAACCTCACTGTTAGTTATGAGGTGAATCACTTTAATATGAACCTCACTGTTCGTTATGAGGTGAATCACATTATTATGAACCTCACAGTCAGTTATGAGGTGATTCACACTAATATGAACCTCACTGTTAGTTATGAGATGAATCACATTAATATGGACCACATTGTTAGTTATGAGGTGCATCACATTAATATGAACCTCATTGTTAGTTAAGAGGTGAATCACATTAATATGAACCTCACAGTCAGTTATGAGGTGAATCACATTAATATGAACCTCACTGTTAGTTATGAGGTGAATAACATTATTATGAACCTCACTGTTAGTTATGAGGTGAATCACATTAATATGAACCTCACTGTTAGTTATGAGGTGAATCACATTAATATGAACCTCACTGTTCGTTATGAGGTGAATTACATTAATATGAACCTCACTGTTAGTTATGAAGTGAATCACATTATTATGTACCTCACTGTTAGTTATGAGGTGAATCACATTAATATGAACCTCACTGTTAGTTATGAGGTGAATCACATTAATATGAACCTCATTGTTAGTTATGAGGTGAATCACATTAATATGAACCTCACAGTCAGTTATGAGGTGAATCACATTACTATGAACCTCATTGTTAGTTATGAGGTGAATCACATTAATATGAACCTCACTTTTAGTTATGAGATGAATCACATTAATATGGACCACATTGTTAGTTATGAGGTGAATCACTTTAATATGAACCTCATTGTTAGCTATGAGGTGAATCACATTAATATGAACCTCACAGTCAGTTATGAGGTGAATCACATTAATATGAATCTCACTGTTAGTTATGAGGTGAATCACATTATTATGAACCTCACTGTTAGTTATGAGGTGAATCACATTAACATGAACCTCACTGTTAGTTATGAGGTGAATCACATTAATATGAACCTCATTGTTAGCTATGAGGTGAATCACATTAATATGAACCTCACTGTTAGTTATGAGGTGAATCACATTAATATGAACCTCATTGTTAGCTATGAGGTGAATCACATTAATATGAACCTCACTGTTAGTTATGAGGTGAATCACATTAATATGAACCTCACTGTTCGTTATGAGGTGAATTACATTATTATGAACCTCACTGTTAGTTATGAGGTGAATCCCATTAATATGAACCTCATTGTTAGTTCTGAGGTGAATCACATTAATATGAACCTCACTGTTAGTTATGAGGTGAATCACATTATTATGAAAATCACTGTTAGTTATGAGAGGAATCACTTTAATACCAACCTCACTGTTAGTTATGAGGTGAATTACATTAATATGAACCTCATTGTTAGTTATGAGGTGAATCACATTAATATGAACCTCACTATTAGTTATGAGGTGAATCACATTATTATGAACCTCACTGTTAGTTATGAGGTGAATCACATTAATATGAACCTCACTGTTAGTTATGAGATGAATCACATTATTATGAACCTCACTGTTAGTTATGAGGTGAATCACATTAATATAAACCTCATTGTTAGTTATGAGGTGAATCACATTAATATGAACCTCACTGTTAGTTATGAGGTGAATCACATTAATATTAACGTCACTGTTAGTTATGAGGTGAATCACATTAATATGAACCTCATTGTTAGTTATGAGGTGAATCACATTAATATGAACCTCAGTTTTAGTTGTAAGGTGAATTACATTAATATGAAAATGACTGTCAGTTATGAGGTGAATCACATTAATATGAACCTCATTGTTAGTTTTGAGGTGAATCACATTAATATGAACCTCACTGTTCGTTATGAGGTGAATCACATTAATATGAACCTCACTGTTAGTTATGAGGTGAATCACATTAATATGAACCTCACTGTTCGTTATGAGGTGAGTTACATTAATATGAACCTCACTGTTAGTTATGAAGTGAATCACATTATTATGTACCTCACTGTTAGTTTTGAGGTGAATCACATTACAATGTACCTCACTGTTAGTTATAAGGTGAATCACATTAATATGAACCTCACTGTTAGTTATGAGATGAATCACATTATTATGAACCTCACTGTTAGTTATGAGGTGAATCACATTAATATAAACCTCATTGTTAGTTATGAGGTGAATCACATTAATATGAACCTCACTGTTAGTTATGAGGTGAATCACATTATTATGAACCTCACTGTTAGTTATGAGATGAATAACTTTAATACGAACCTCACTGTTAGTTATGAGGTGAATCACATTAATATGAACCTCACTGTTCGTTATGAGGTGAATCACATTAATATGAACCTCATTGTTAGATATGAGGTGAATCACATTAATATGAACCTCACTGTTAGTTATGAGGTGAATGACAATAATATGAACGACATTGTTAGTTATGAGATGAATCACATTAATGTGAAAATCATTGTTAGTTAAGAGGTGAATCACATTAATATGAACCTCATTGTTATGAGGTGAATCACTTTAATATGAACCTCACTGTTAGTTATGAGGTGAATCACATTACTATGAACCTCATTGTTAGTTATGAGGTGAATCACATTAATATGAACCTCACTTTTAGTTATGAGATGAATCACATTAATATGGACCACATTGTTAGTTATGAGGTGAATCACTTTAATATGAACCTCATTGTTAGCTATGAGGTGAATCACATTAATATGAACCTCACAGTCAGTTATGAGGTGAATCACATTAATATGAATCTCACTGTTAGTTATGAGGTGAATCACATTATTATGAACCTCACTGTTAGTTATGAGGTGAATCACATTAACATGAACCTCACTGTTAGTTATGAGGTGAATCACATTAATATGAACCTCATTGTTAGCTATGAGGTGAATCACATTAATATGAACCTCACTGTTAGTTATGAGGTGAATCACATTAATATGAACCTCATTGTTAGCTATGAGGTGAATCACATTAATATGAACCTCACTGTTAGTTATGAGGTGAATCACAATAATATGAACCTCACTGTTCGTTATGAGGTGAATTACATTATTATGAACCTCACTGTTAGTTATGAGGTGAATCCCATTAATATGAACCTCATTGTTAGTTCTGAGGTGAATCACATTAATATGAACCTCACTGTTAGTTATGAGGTGAATCACATTATTATGAAAATCACTGTTAGTTATGAGAGGAATCACTTTAATACCAACCTCACTGTTAGTTATGAGGTGAATTATATTAATATGAACCTCATTGTTAGTTATGAGGTGAATCACATTAATATGAACATCACTATTAGTTATGAGGTGAATCACATTATTATGAACCTCACTGTTAGTTATGAGGTGAATCACATTAATATGAACCTCATTGTTAGTTATGAGGTGAATCACATTAATATGAACCTCACTGTTAGTTATGAGGTGAATCACATTAATATGAACCTCACTGGTAGGAGGTGAATCACATTAATATGAACCTCACTGTTAGTTATGAGGTGAATCACATTAATATGAACCTCACTTTTAGTTATGAGGTGAATCACATTATTATGAACCTCACTGTTAGTTATGAGGTGAATCACATTAATATGAACCTCATTGTTAGTTATGAGGTGAATCACTTTAATATGAACCTCACTGTTAGTTATGAGGTGAATCACATTATTATGAACCTCACTGTTAGTTATGAGATGAATCACTTTAATACGAACCTCACTGTTAGTTATGAGGTGAATTACATTAAAATGAACCTCACTGTTCGTTATGAGGTGAATCACATTAATATGAACCTCATTGTTATAAGGTGAATCACATTACTATGAACCTTATTGTTATTTATGAGGTGAATCACAGTAACATGAACCTCACTTTTAGTTATGAGATGAATCACACTAATATGGACCACATTGTTAGTTATGAGGTGAATGACATTAATATGAACCTCATTGTTAGTTATGAGGTGAATCACATTAATATTAACCTTATTGTTAGTTATGAGGTGAATCACATTAATATGAACCTCACAGTCAGTTATGAGGTGAATCACATTAATATGAACCTCACTGTTAGTTATGAGGTGAATCACTTTAATATGAACCTCACTGTTCGTTATGAGGTGAATCACATTATTATGAACCTCACAGTCAGTTATGAGGTGATTCACACTAATATGAACCTCACTGTTAGTTATGAGATGAATCACATTAATATGGACCACATTGTTAGTTATGAGGTGCATCACATTAATATGAACCTCATTGTTAGTTAAGAGGTGAATCACATTAATATGAACCTCACAGTCAGTTATGAGGTGAATCACATTAATATGAACCTCACTGTTAGTTATGAGGTGAATAACATTATTATGAACCTCACTGTTAGTTATGAGGTGAATCACATTAATATGAACCTCACTGTTAGTTATGAGGTGAATCACATTAATATGAACCTCACTGTTCGTTATGAGGTGAATTACATTAATATGAACCTCACTGTTAGTTATGAAGTGAATCACATTATTATGTACCTCACTGTTAGTTATGAGGTGAATCACATTAATATGAACCTCACTGTTAGTTATGAGGTGAATCACATTAATATGAACCTCATTGTTAGTTATGAGGTGAATCACATTAATATGAACCTCACAGTCAGTTATGAGGTGAATCACATTAATATGAACCTCATTGTTAGTTATGAGGTGAATCACATTAATATGAACCTCACAGTCAGTTATGAGGTGAATCACATTAATATGAACCTCACTGTTAGTTATGAGGTGAAAAACATTATTATGAACCTCACTGTTAGTTATGAGGTGAATCACATTAATATGAACTTCACTGTTAGTTATGAGGTGAATCACATTATTGTGTACCTCACTGTTAGTTATGAGGTGAATCACTTTAATATGTACCTCACTGTTCGTTATGAGGTGAGTTACATTAATATTCTCCTCACTGTTAGTTTTGAGGTGAATCACATTACTATGAACCTCATTGTTAGTTATGAGGAGAATCACATTAATATGAACCTCACTGTTAGTTATGAGGTGAATCACATTAATATGAACCTCACTGTTAGTTATGAGATGAATCACATTATTATGAACCTCACTGTTAGTTATGAGGTGAATCACATTAATATTAACGGCACTGTTAGTTATGAGGTGAATTACATTAATATGAACCTCATTGTTAGTTATGAGGTGAATCACATTAATATGAACCTCAGTTTTAGTTGTAAGGTGAATTACATTAATATGAAAATGACTGTCAGTTATGAGGTGAATCACATTAATATGAACCTCATTGTTAGTTTTGAGGTGAATCACATTAATATGAACCTCACTGTTCGTTATGAGGTGAATCACATTAATATGAACCTCACTGTTAGTTATGAGGTGAATCACATTAATATGAACCTCACTGTTAGTTATGAGGTGAATCACATTAATATGAACCTCAGTTTTAGTTGTGAGGTGAATTACATTAATATGAAAATGACTGTCAGTTATGAGATGAATTACATTAATATGAACCTCATTGTTAGTTTTGAGGTGAATCACATTAATATGAACCTCACTGTTCGTTAAGAGGTGAATCACATTAATATGAACCTCACTGTTAGTTATGAGGTGAATCACATTAATATGAACCTCACTGTTCGTTATGAGGTGAATCACTTTAATATGAACCTCACTGTTCGTTATGTGGTTAATCACATTACTATGAACCTCATTGTTATTTATGAGGTGAATCACAGTAACATGAACCTCACTTTTAGTTATGAGATGAATCACATTAATATGGACCACATTGTTAGTTATGAGGTGAATCACATTAATATGAACCTCACTGTTAGTTATGAGGTGAATCACATTAATATGAACCTCACTGTTAGTTATGAGGTGATTCACTTTAATATGAACCTCACTGTTCGTTATGAGGTTAAACACATTAATATGGACCACATTGTTAGTTATGAGGTGAATCACAGTAATATGAACCTCATTGTTAGTTATGAGGTGAATCACATTAATATGAACCTCACAGTCTGTTATGAGGTGAATCACACTAATATGAACCTCACTGTTAGTTATGAGGTGAATAACATTATTATGAAACTCACTTTTAGTTATGAGGTGAATCACATTAATATGAACCTCACTGTTAGTTATGAGGTGAATCACATTAATATGAACCTCATTGTTAGTTATGAGGTGAATCACATTAATATGAACCTCACAGTCAGTTATGAGGTGAATCACATTAATATGAACCTCATTGTTAGTTATGAGGTGAATCACATTAATATGAACCTCACAGTCAGTTATGAGGTGAATCACATTAATATGAACCTCACTGTTAGTTATGAGGTGAAAAACATTATTATGAACCTCACTGTTAGTTATGAGGTGAATCACATTAATATGAACTTCACTGTTAGTTATGAGGTGAATCACATTATTGTGTACCTCACTGTTAGTTATGAGGTGAGTTACATTAATATGAACCTCACTGTTAGTTATGAAGTGAATCACATTATTATGTACCTCACTGTTAGTTTTGAGGTGAATCACATTACAATGTACCTCACTGTTAGTTATGAGGTGAATCACATTAATATGAACCTCACTGTTAGTTATGAGATGAATCACATTATTATGAACCTCACTGTTAGTTATGAGGTGAATCACATTAATATAAACCTCATTGTTAGTTATGAGGTGAATCACATTAATATGAACCTCACTGTTAGTTATGAGGTGAATCACATTATTATGAACCTCACTGTTAGTTATGAGATGAATAACTTTAATACGAACCTCACTGTTAGTTATGAGGTGAATCACATTAATATGAACCTCACTGTTCGTTATGAGGTGAATCACATTAATATGAACCTCATTGTTAGATATGAGGTGAATCACATTAATATGAACCTCACTGTTAGTTATGAGGTGAATGACAATAATATGAACCACATTGTTAGTTATGAGATGAATCACATTAATATGAAAATCATTGTTAGTTAAGAGGTGAATCACATTAATATGAACCTCATTGTTATGAGGTGAATCACTTTAATATGAACCTCACTGTTAGTTATGAGGTGAATCACATTACTATGAACCTCATTGTTAGTTATGAGGTGAATTACATTAATATGAACCTCACTTTTAGTTATGAGATGAATCACATTAACATGGACCACATTGTTAGTTATGAGGTGAATCACTTTAATATGAACCTCATTGTTAGCTATGAGGTGAATCACATTAATATGAACCTCACAGTCAGTTATGAGGTGAATCACATTAATATGAATCTCACTGTTAGTTATGAGGTGAATCACATTATTATGAACCTCACTGTTAGTTATGAGGTGAATCACATTAATATGAACCTCATTGTTAGCTATGAGGTGAATCACATTAATATGAACCTCACTGTTAGTTATGAGGTGAATCACATTAATATGAACCTCATTGTTAGCTATGAGGTGAATCACATTAATATGAACCTCACCGTTAGTTATGAGGTGAATCACATTAATATGAACCTCACTGTTCGTTATGAGGTGAATTACATTATTATGAACCTCACCGTTAGTTATGAGGTGAATCACATTAATATGAACCTCACAGTCAGTTATGAGGTGAATCACATTAATATGAATCTCACTGTTAGTTATGAGGTGAATCACATTATTATGAACCTCACTGTTAGTTATGAGGTGAATCACATTAACATGAACCTCACTGTTAGTTATGAGGTGAATCACATTAATATGAACCTCATTGTTAGCTATGAGGTGAATCACATTAATATGAACCTCACTGTTAGTTATGAGGTGAATCACATTAATATGAACCTCATTGTTAGCTATGAGGTGAATCACATTAATATGAACCTCACTGTTAGTTATGAGGTGAATCACATTAATATGAACCTCACTGTTCGTTATGAGGTGAATTACATTATTATGAACCTCACTGTTAGTTATGAGGTGAATCCCATTAATATGAACCTCATTGTTAGTTCTGAGGTGAATCACATTAATATGAACCTCACTGTTAGTTATGAGGTGAATCACATTATTATGAAAATCACTGTTAGTTATGAGAGGAATCACTTTAATACCAACCTCACTGTTAGTTATGAGGTGAATTACATTAATATGAACCTCATTGTTAGTTATGAGGTGAATCACATTAATATGAACCTCACTATTAGTTATGAGGTGAATCACATTATTATGAACCTCACTGTTAGTTATGAGGTGAATCACATTAATATGAACCTCATTGTTAGTTATGAGGTGAATCACATTAATATGAACCTCACTGTTAGTTATGAGGTGAATCACATTAATATGAACCTCACTGGTAGGAGGTGAATCACATTAATATGAACCTCACTGTTAGTTATGAGGTGAATCACATTAATATGAACCTCACTTTTAGTTATGAGGTGAATCACATTATTATGAACCTCACTGTTAGTTATGAGGTGAATCACATTAATATGAACCTCATTGTTAGTTATGAGGTGAATCACTTTAATATGAACCTCACTGTTAGTTATGAGGTGAATCACATTATTATGAACCTCACTGTTAGTTATGAGATGAATCACTTTAATACGAACCTCACTGTTAGTTATGAGGTGAATTACATTAAAATGAACCTCACTGTTCGTTATGAGGTGAATCACATTAATATGAACCTCATTGTTATAAGGTGAATCACATTACTATGAACCTTATTGTTATTTATGAGGTGAATCACAGTAACATGAACCTCACTTTTAGTTATGAGATGAATCACACTAATATGGACCACATTGTTAGTTATGAGGTGAATGACATTAATATGAACCTCATTGTTAGTTATGAGGTGAATCACATTAATATGAACCTCATTGTTAGTTATGAGGTGAATCACATTAATATGAACCTCACAGTCAGTTATGAGGTGAATCACATTAATATGAACCTCACTGTTAGTTATGAGGTGAATCACATTAATATGAACCTCACTGTTCGTTATGAGGTGAATCACATTATTATGAACCTCACAGTCAGTTATGAGGTGATTCACACTAATATGAACCTCACTGTTAGTTATGAGATGAATCACATTAATATGGACCACATTGTTAGTTATGAGGTGCATCACATTAATATGAACCTCATTGTTAGTTAAGAGGTGAATCACATTAATATGAACCTCACAGTCAGTTATGAGGTGAATCACATTAATATGAACCTCACTGTTAGTTATGAGGTGAATAACATTATTATGAACCTCACTGTTAGTTATGAGGTGAATCACATTAATATGAACCTCACTGTTAGTTATGAGGTGAATCACATTAATATGAACCTCACTGTTCGTTATGAGGTGAATTACATTAATATGAACCTCACTGTTAGTTATGAAGTGAATCACATTATTATGTACCTCACTGTTAGTTATGAGGTGAATCACATTAATATGAACCTCACTGTTAGTTATGAGGTGAATCACATTAATATGAACCTCATTGTTAGTTATGAGGTGAATCACATTAATATGAACCTCACAGTCAGTTATGAGGTGAATCACATTAATATGAACCTCATTGTTAGTTATGAGGTGAATCACATTAATATGAACCTCACAGTCAGTTATGAGGTGAATCACATTAATATGAACCTCACTGTTAGTTATGAGGTGAAAAACATTATTATGAACCTCACTGTTAGTTATGAGGTGAATCACATTAATATGAACTTCACTGTTAGTTATGAGGTGAATCACATTATTGTGTACCTCACTGTTAGTTATGAGGTGAATCACTTTAATATGTACCTCACTGTTCGTTATGAGGTGAGTTACATTAATATTCTCCTCACTGTTAGTTTTGAGGTGAATCACATTACAATGTACCTCACTGTTAGTTATGAGGTGAATCACATTAATATGAACCTCACTGTTAGTTATGAGATGAATCACATTATTATGAACCTCACTGTTAGTTATGAGGTGAATCACATTAATATTAACGGCACTGTTAGTTATGAGGTGAATTACATTAATATGAACCTCATTGTTAGTTATGAGGTGAATCACATTAATATGAACCTCAGTTTTAGTTGTAAGGTGAATTACATTAATATGAAAATGACTGTCAGTTATGAGGTGAATCACATTAATATGAACCTCATTGTTAGTTTTGAGGTGAATCACATTAATATGAACCTCACTGTTCGTTATGAGGTGAATCACATTAATATGAACCTCAATGTTAGTTATGAGGTGAATCACATTAATATGAACCTCACTGTTAGTTATGAGGTGAATCACATTAATATGAACCTCAGTTTTAGTTGTGAGGTGAATTACATTAATATGAAAATGACTGTCAGTTATGAGATGAATTACATTAATATGAACCTCATTGTTAGTTTTGAGGTGAATCACATTAATATGAACCTCACTGTTCGTTAAGAGGTGAATCACATTAATATGAACCTCACTGTTAGTTATGAGGTGAATCACATTAATATGAACCTCACTGTTCGTTATGAGGTGAATCACTTTAATATGAACCTCACTGTTCGTTATGTGGTTAATCACATTACTATGAACCTCATTGTTATTTATGAGGTGAATCACAGTAACATGAACCTCACTTTTAGTTATGAGATGAATCACATTAATATGGACCACATTGTTAGTTATGAGGTGAATCACATTAATATGAACCTCACTGTTAGTTATGAGGTGAATCACATTAATATGAACCTCACAGTCAGTTATGAGGTGAATCACATTAATATGAACCTCACTGTTAGTTATGAGGTGATTCACTTTAATATGAACCTCACTGTTCGTTATGAGGTTAAACACATTAATATGAACCTCATTGTTAGTTATGAGGTGAATCACATTAATATGAACCTCACAGTCAGTTATGAGGTGAATCACACTAATATGAACCTCACTGTTAGTTATGAGGTGAATAACATTATTATGAAACTCACTTTTAGTTATGAGGTGAATCACATTAATATGAACCTCACTGTTAGTTATGAGGTGAATCACATTAATATGAACCTCATTGTTAGTTATGAGGTGAATCACATTAATATGAACCTCACAGTCAGTTATGAGGTGAATCACATTAATATGAACCTCATTGTTAGTTATGAGGTGAATCACATTAATATGAACCTCACAGTCAGTTATGAGGTGAATCACATTAATATGAACCTCACTGTTAGTTATGAGGTGAAAAACATTATTATGAACCTCACTGTTAGTTATGAGGTGAATCACATTAATATGAACTTCACTGTTAGTTATGAGGTGAATCACATTATTGTGTACCTCACTGTTAGTTATGAGGTGAATCACTTTAATATGTACCTCACTGTTCGTTATGAGGTGAGTTACATTAATATGAACCTCACTGTTAGTTATGAAGTGAATCACATTATTATGTACCTCACTGTTAGTTTTGAGGTGAATCACATTACAATGTACCTCACTGTTAGTTATGAGGTGAATCACATTAATATGAACCTCACTGTTAGTTATGAGATGAATCACATTATTATGAACCTCACTGTTAGTTATGAGGTGAATCACATTAATATAAACCTCATTGTTAGTTATGAGGTGAATCACATTAATATGAACCTCACTGTTAGTTATGAGGTGAATCACATTATTATGAACCTCACTGTTAGTTATGAGATGAATAACTTTAATACGAACCTCACTGTTAGTTATGAGGTGAATCACATTAATATGAACCTCACTGTTCGTTATGAGGTGAATCACATTAATATGAACCTCATTGTTAGATATGAGGTGAATCACATTAATATGAACCTCACTGTTAGTTATGAGGTGAATGACAATAATATGAACCACATTGTTAGTTATGAGATGAATCACATTAATATGAAAATCATTGTTAGTTAAGAGGTGAATCACATTAATATGAACCTCATTGTTATGAGGTGAATCACTTTAATATGAACCTCACTGTTAGTTATGAGGTGAATCACATTACTATGAACCTCATTGTTAGTTATGAGGTGAATCACATTAATATGAACCTCACTTTTAGTTATGAGATGAATCACATTAACATGGACCACATTGTTAGTTATGAGGTGAATCACTTTAATATGAACCTCATTGTTAGCTATGAGGTGAATCACATTAATATGAACCTCACAGTCAGTTATGAGGTGAATCACATTAATATGAATCTCACTGTTAGTTATGAGGTGAATCACATTATTATGAACCTCACTGTTAGTTATGAGGTGAATCACATTAATATGAACCTCATTGTTAGCTATGAGGTGAATCACATTAATATGAACCTCACTGTTAGTTATGAGGTGAATCACATTAATATGAACCTCATTGTTAGCTATGAGGTGAATCACATTAATATGAACCTCACCGTTAGTTATGAGGTGAATCACATTAATATGAACCTCACTGTTCGTTATGAGGTGAATTACATTATTATGAACCTCACCGTTAGTTATGAGGTGAATCACATTAATATGAACCTCACAGTCAGTTATGAGGTGAATCACATTAATATGAACCTCATTGTTAGTTATGAGGTGAATCACATTAATATGAACCTCATTGTTAGTTATGAGGTGAATGACATTAATATGAACCTCATTGTTAGTTATGAGGTGAATCACATTAATATGAACCTCATTGTTAGTTATGAGGTGAATCACATTAATATGAACCTCACAGTCAGTTATGAGGTGAATCACATTAATATGAACCTCACTGTTAGTTATGAGGTGAATCACTTTAATATGAACCTCACTGTTCGTTATGAGGTGAATCACATTATTATGAACCTCACAGTCAGTTATGAGGTGATTCACACTAATATGAACCTCACTGTTAGTTATGAGATGAATCACATTAATATGGACCACATTGTTAGTTATGAGGTGCATCACATTAATATGAACCTCATTGTTAGTTAAGAGGTGAATCACATTAATATGAACCTCACAGTCAGTTATGAGGTGAATCACATTAATATGAACCTCACTGTTAGTTATGAGGTGAATAACATTATTATGAACCTCACTGTTAGTTATGAGGTGAATCACATTAATATGAACCTCACTGTTAGTTATGAGGTGAATCACATTAATATGAACCTCACTGTTCGTTATGAGGTGAATTACATTAATATGAACCTCACTGTTAGTTATGAAGTGAATCACATTATTATGTACCTCACTGTTAGTTATGAGGTGAATCACATTAATATGAACCTCACTGTTAGTTATGAGGTGAATCACTTTAATATGAACCTCATTGTTAGTTATGAGGTGAATCACATTAATATGAACCTCACAGTCAGTTATGAGGTGAATCACATTAATATGAACCTCATTGTTAGTTATGAGGTGAATCACATTATTATGAACCTCACTGTTAGTTATGAGGTGAATCACATTAATATGAACTTCACTGTTAGTTATGAGGTAAATCACATTATTGTGTACCTCACTGTTAGTTATGAGGTGAATCACTTTAATATGTACCTCACTGTTCGTTATGAGGTGAGTTACATTAATATTCTCCTCACTGTTAGTTTTGAGGTGAATCACATTACAATGTACCTCACTGTTAGTTATGAGGTGAATCACATTAATATGAACCTCACTGTTAGTTATGAGATGAATCACATTATTATGAACCTCACTGTTAGTTATGAGGTGAATCACATTAATATTAACGGCACTGTTAGTTATGAGGTGAATTACATTAATATGAACCTCATTGTTAGTTATGAGGTGAATCACATTAATATGAACCTCAGTTTTAGTTGTAAGGTGAATTACATTAATATGAAAATGACTGTCAGTTATGAGGTGAATCACATTAATATGAACCTCATTGTTAGTTTTGAGGTGAATCACATTAATATGAACCTCACTGTTCGTTATGAGGTGAATCACATTAATATGAACCTCACTGTTAGTTATGAGGTGAATCACATTAATATGAACCTCACTGTTAGTTATGAGGTGAATCACATTAATATGAACCTCAGTTTTAGTTGTGAGGTGAATTACATTAATATGAAAATGACTGTCAGTTATGAGATGAATTACATTAATATGAACCTCATTGTTAGTTTTGAGGTGAATCACATTAATATGAACCTCACTGTTCGTTAAGAGGTGAATCACATTAATATGAACCTCACTGTTAGTTATGAGGTGAATCACATTAATATGAACCTCACTGTTCGTTATGAGGTGAATCACTTTAATATGAACCTCACTGTTCGTTATGTGGTTAATCACATTACTATGAACCTCATTGTTATTTATGAGGTGAATCACAGTAACATGAACCTCACTTTTAGTTATGAGATGAATCACATTAATATGGACCACATTGTTAGTTATGAGGTGAATCACATTAATATGAACCTCACTGTTAGTTATGAGGTGAATCACATTAATATGAACCTCATTGTTAGTTATGAGGTGAATCACATTAATATGAACCTCACAGTCAGTTATGAGGTGAATCACATTAATATGAACCTCACAGTCAGTTATGAGGTGAATCACATTAATATGAACCTCATTGTTAGTTATGAGGTGAATCACATTAATATGAACCACATTGTTAGTTATGAGGTGAATCACATTAATATGAACCACATTGTTAGTTATGAGGTGAATCACATTAATATGAACCTCACTGTTAGTTATGAGGTGAATCACATTAATATGAACCTCACAGTCAGTTATGAGGTGAATCACATTAATATGAACCTCACTGTTAGTTATGAGGTGATTCACTTTAATATGAACCTCACTGTTCGTTATGAGGTTAAACACATTAATATGAACCTCATTGTTAGTTATGAGGTGAATCACATTAATATGAACCTCACAGTCAGTTATGAGGTGAATCACACTAATATGAACCTCACTGTTAGTTATGAGGTGAATAACATTATTATGAAACTCACTTTTAGTTATGAGGTGAATCACATTAATATGAACCTCACTGTTAGTTATGAGGTGAATCACATTAATATGAACCTCATTGTTAGTTATGAGGTGAATCACATTAATATGAACCTCACAGTCAGTTATGAGGTGAATCACATTAATATGAACCTCATTGTTAGTTATGAGGTGAATCACATTAATATGAACCTCACAGTCAGTTATGAGGTGAATCACATTAATATGAACCTCACTGTTAGTTATGAGGTGAAAAACATTATTATGAACCTCACTGTTAGTTATGAGGTGAATCACATTAATATGAACTTCACTGTTAGTTATGAGGTGAATCACATTATTGTGTACCTCACTGTTAGTTATGAGGTGAATCACTTTAATATGTACCTCACTGTTCGTTATGAGGTGAGTTACATTAATATGAACCTCACTGTTAGTTATGAAGTGAATCACATTATTATGTACCTCACTGTTAGTTTTGAGGTGAATCACATTACAATGTACCTCACTGTTAGTTATGAGGTGAATCACATTAATATGAACCTCACTTTTAGTTATGAGATGAATCACATTAACATGGACCACATTGTTAGTTATGAGGTGAATCACTTTAATATGAACCTCATTGTTAGCTATGAGGTGAATCACATTAATATGAACCTCACAGTCAGTTATGAGGTGAATCACATTAATATGAATCTCACTGTTAGTTATGAGGTGAATCACATTATTATGAACCTCACTGTTAGTTATGAGGTGAATCACATTAATATGAACCTCATTGTTAGCTATGAGGTGAATCACATTAATATGAACCTCACTGTTAGTTATGAGGTGAATCACATTAATATGAACCTCATTGTTAGCTATGAGGTGAATCACATTAATATGAACCTCACCGTTAGTTATGAGGTGAATCACATTAATATGAACCTCACTGTTCGTTATGAGGTGAATTACATTATTATGAACCTCACCGTTAGTTATGAGGTGAATCACATTAATATGAACCTCACAGTCAGTTATGAGGTGAATCACATTAATATGAATCTCACTGTTAGTTATGAGGTGAATCACATTATTATGAACCTCACTGTTAGTTATGAGGTGAATCACATTAACATGAACCTCACTGTTAGTTATGAGGTGAATCACATTAATATGAACCTCATTGTTAGCTATGAGGTGAATCACATTAATATGAACCTCACTGTTAGTTATGAGGTGAATCACATTAATATGAACCTCATTGTTAGCTATGAGGTGAATCACATTAATATGAACCTCACTGTTAGTTATGAGGTGAATCACATTAATATGAACCTCACTGTTCGTTATGAGGTGAATTACATTATTATGAACCTCACTGTTAGTTATGAGGTGAATCCCATTAATATGAACCTCATTGTTAGTTCTGAGGTGAATCACATTAATATGAAGCTCACTGTTAGTTATGAGGTGAATCACATTATTATGAAAATCACTGTTAGTTATGAGAGGAATCACTTTAATACCAACCTCACTGTTAGTTATGAGGTGAATTACATTAATATGAACCTCATTGTTAGTTATGAGGTGAATCACATTAATATGAACCTCACTATTAGTTATGAGGTGAATCACATTATTATGAACCTCACTGTTAGTTATGAGGTGAATCACATTAATATGAACCTCATTGTTAGTTATGAGGTGAATCACATTAATATGAACCTCACTGTTAGTTATGAGGTGAATCACATTAATATGAACCTCACTGGTAGGAGGTGAATCACATTAATATGAACCTCACTGTTAGTTATGAGGTGAATCACATTAATATGAACCTCACTTTTAGTTATGAGGTGAATCGCATTATTATGAACCTCACTGTTAGTTATGAGGTGAATCACATTAATATGAACCTCATTGTTAGTTATGAGGTGAATCACTTTAATATGAACCTCACTGTTAGTTATGAGGTGAATCACATTATTATGAACCTCACTGTTAGTTATGAGATGAATTACTTTAATACGAACCTCACTGTTAGTTATGAGGTGAATTACATTAATATGAACCTCACTGTTCGTTATGAGGTGAATCACATTAATATGAACCTCATTGTTATAAGGTGAATCACATTACTATGAACCTTATTGTTATTTATGAGGTGAATCACAGTAACATGAACCTCACTTTTAGTTATGAGATGAATCACACTAATATGGACCACATTGTTAGTTATGAGGTGAATGACATTAATATGAACCTCATTGTTAGTTATGAGGTGAATCACATTAATATGAACCTCACTGTTAGTTATGAGGTGAATCACATTAATATGAACCTCACTGGTAGGAGGTGAATCACATTAATATGAACCTCACTGTTAGTTATGAGGTGAATCACATTAATATGAACCTCACTTTTAGTTATGAGGTGAATCACATTATTATGAACCTCACTGTTAGTGATGAGGTGAATCACATTAATATGAACCTCATTGTTAGTTATGAGGTGAATCACTTTAATATGAACCTCACTGTTAGTTATGAGGTGAATCACATTATTATGAACCTCACTGTTAGTTATGAGATGAATCACTTTAATACGAACCTCACTGTTAGTTATGAGGTGAATTACATTAAAATGAACCTCACTGTTCGTTATGAGGTGAATCACATTAATATGAACCTCATTGTTATAAGGTGAATCACATTACTATGAACCTTATTGTTATTTATGAGGTGAATCACAGTAACATGAACCTCACTTTTAGTTATGAGATGAATCACACTAATATGGACCACATTGTTAGTTATGAGGTGAATGACATTAATATGAACCTCATTGTTAGTTATGAGGTGAATCACATTAATATGAACCTCATTGTTAGTTATGAGGTGAATCACATTAATATGAACCTCACAGTCAGTTATGAGGTGAATCACATTAATATGAACCTCACTGTTAGTTATGAGGTGAATCACTTTAATATGAACCTCACTGTTCGTTATGAGGTGAATCACATTATTATGAACCTCACAGTCAGTTATGAGGTGATTCACACTAATATGAACCTCACTGTTAGTTATGAGATGAATCACATTAATATGGACCACATTGTTAGTTATGAGGTGCATCACATTAATATGAACCTCATTGTTAGTTAAGAGGTGAATCACATTAATATGAACCTCACAGTCAGTTATGAGGTGAATCACATTAATATGAACCTCACTGTTAGTTATGAGGTGAATAACATTATTATGAACCTCACTGTTAGTTATGAGGTGAATCACATTAATATGAACCTCACTGTTAGTTATGAGGTGAATCACATTAATATGAACCTCACTGTTCGTTATGAGGTGAATTACATTAATATGAACCTCACTGTTAGTTATGAAGTGAATCACATTATTATGTACCTCACTGTTAGTTATGAGGTGAATCACATTAATATGAACCTCACTGTTAGTTATGAGGTGAATCACATTAATATGAACCTCATTGTTAGTTATGAGGTGAATCACATTAATATGAACCTCACAGTCAGTTATGAGGTGAATCACATTAATATGAACCTCACTGTTAGTTATGAGGTGAAAAACATTATTATGAACCTCACTGTTAGTTATGAGGTGAATCACATTAATATGAACTTCACTGTTAGTTATGAGGTGAATCACATTATTGTGTACCTCACTGTTAGTTATGAGGTGAATCACTTTAATATGTACCTCACTGTTCGTTATGAGGTGAGTTACATTAATATTCTCCTCACTGTTAGTTTTGAGGTGAATCACATTACAATGTACCTCACTGTTAGTTATGAGGTGAATCACATTAATATGAACCTCACTGTTAGTTATGAGATGAATCACATTATTATGAACCTCACTGTTAGTTATGAGGTGAATCACATTAATATTAACGGCACTGTTAGTTATGAGGTGAATTACATTAATATGAACCTCATTGTTAGTTATGAGGTGAATCACATTAATATGAACCTCAGTTTTAGTTGTAAGGTGAATTACATTAATATGAAAATGACTGTCAGTTATGAGGTGAATCACATTAATATGAACCTCATTGTTAGTTTTGAGGTGAATCACATTAATATGAACCTCACTGTTCGTTATGAGGTGAATCACATTAATATGAACCTCACTGTTAGTTATGAGGTGAATCACATTAATATGAACCTCACTGTTAGTTATGAGGTGAATCACATTAATATGAACCTCAGTTTTAGTTGTGAGGTGAATTACATTAATATGAAAATGACTGTCAGTTATGAGATGAATTACATTAATATGAACCTCATTGTTAGTTTTGAGGTGAATCACATTAATATGAACCTCACTGTTCGTTAAGAGGTGAATCACATTAATATGAACCTCACTGTTAGTTATGAGGTGAATCACATTAATATGAACCTCACTGTTCGTTATGAGGTGAATCACTTTAATATGAACCTCACTGTTCGTTATGTGGTTAATCACATTACTATGAACCTCATTGTTATTTATGAGGTGAATCACAGTAACATGAACCTCACTTTTAGTTATGAGATGAATCACATTAATATGGACCACATTGTTAGTTATGAGGTGAATCACATTAATATGAACCTCACTGTTAGTTATGAGGTGAATCACATTAATATGAACCTCACAGTCAGTTATGAGGTGAATCACATTAATATGAACCTCACTGTTAGTTATGAGGTGATTCACTTTAATATGAACCTCACTGTTCGTTATGAGGTTAAACACATTAATATGAACCTCATTGTTAGTTATGAGGTGAATCACATTAATATGAACCTCACAGTCAGTTATGAGGTGAATCACACTAATATGAACCTCACTGTTAGTTATGAGGTGAATAACATTATTATGAAACTCACTTTTAGTTATGAGGTGAATCACATTAATATGAACCTCACTGTTAGTTATGAGGTGAATCACATTAATATGAACCTCATTGTTAGTTATGAGGTGAATCACATTAATATGAACCTCACAGTCAGTTATGAGGTGAATCACATTAATATGAACCTCATTGTTAGTTATGAGGTGAATCACATTAATATGAACCTCACAGTCAGTTATGAGGTGAATCACATTAATATGAACCTCACTGTTAGTTATGAGGTGAAAAACATTATTATGAACCTCACTGTTAGTTATGAGGTGAATCACATTAATATGAACTTCACTGTTAGTTATGAGGTGAATCACATTATTGTGTACCTCACTGTTAGTTATGAGGTGAATCACTTTAATATGTACCTCACTGTTCGTTATGAGGTGAGTTACATTAATATGAACCTCACTGTTAGTTATGAAGTGAATCACATTATTATGTACCTCACTGTTAGTTTTGAGGTGAATCACATTACAATGTACCTCACTGTTAGTTATGAGGTGAATCACATTAATATGAACCTCACTTTTAGTTATGAGATGAATCACATTAACATGGACCACATTGTTAGTTATGAGGTGAATCACTTTAATATGAACCTCATTGTTAGCTATGAGGTGAATCACATTAATATGAACCTCACAGTCAGTTATGAGGTGAATCACATTAATATGAATCTCACTGTTAGTTATGAGGTGAATCACATTATTATGAACCTCACTGTTAGTTATGAGGTGAATCACATTAATATGAACCTCATTGTTAGCTATGAGGTGAATCACATTAATATGAACCTCACTGTTAGTTATGAGGTGAATCACATTAATATGAACCTCATTGTTAGCTATGAGGTGAATCACATTAATATGAACCTCACCGTTAGTTATGAGGTGAATCACATTAATATGAACCTCACTGTTCGTTATGAGGTGAATTACATTATTATGAACCTCACCGTTAGTTATGAGGTGAATCACATTAATATGAACCTCACAGTCAGTTATGAGGTGAATCACATTAATATGAATCTCACTGTTAGTTATGAGGTGAATCACATTATTATGAACCTCACTGTTAGTTATGAGGTGAATCACATTAACATGAACCTCACTGTTAGTTATGAGGTGAATCACATTAATATGAACCTCATTGTTAGCTATGAGGTGAATCACATTAATATGAACCTCACTGTTAGTTATGAGGTGAATCACATTAATATGAACCTCATTGTTAGCTATGAGGTGAATCACATTAATATGAACCTCACTGTTAGTTATGAGGTGAATCACATTAATATGAACCTCACTGTTCGTTATGAGGTGAATTACATTATTATGAACCTCACTGTTAGTTATGAGGTGAATCCCATTAATATGAACCTCATTGTTAGTTCTGAGGTGAATCACATTAATATGAACCTCACTGTTAGTTATGAGGTGAATCACATTATTATGAAAATCACTGTTAGTTATGAGAGGAATCACTTTAATACCAACCTCACTGTTAGTTATGAGGTGAATTACATTAATATGAACCTCATTGTTAGTTATGAGGTGAATCACATTAATATGAACCTCACTATTAGTTATGAGGTGAATCACATTATTATGAACCTCACTGTTAGTTATGAGGTGAATCACATTAATATGAACCTCATTGTTAGTTATGAGGTGAATCACATTAATATGAACCTCACTGTTAGTTATGAGGTGAATCACATTAATATGAACCTCACTGGTAGGAGGTGAATCACATTAATATGAACCTCACTGTTAGTTATGAGGTGAATCACATTAATATGAACCTCACTTTTAGTTATGAGGTGAATCACATTATTATGAACCTCACTGTTAGTTATGAGGTGAATCACATTAATATGAACCTCATTGTTAGTTATGAGGTGAATCACTTTAATATGAACCTCACTGTTAGTTATGAGGTGAATCACATTATTATGAACCTCACTGTTAGTTATGAGATGAATCACTTTAATACGAACCTCACTGTTAGTTATGAGGTGAATTACATTAATATGAACCTCACTGTTCGTTATGAGGTGAATCACATTAATATGAACCTCATTGTTATAAGGTGAATCACATTACTATGAACCTTATTGTTATTTATGAGGTGAATCACAGTAACATGAACCTCACTTTTAGTTATGAGATGAATCACACTAATATGGACCACATTGTTAGTTATGAGGTGAATGACATTAATATGAACCTCATTGTTAGTTATGAGGTGAATCACATTAATATGAACCTCACTGTTAGTTATGAGGTGAATCACATTAATATGAACCTCACTGGTAGGAGGTGAATCACATTAATATGAACCTCACTGTTAGTTATGAGGTGAATCACATTAATATGAACCTCACTTTTAGTTATGAGGTGAATCACATTATTATGAACCTCACTGTTAGTGATGAGGTGAATCACATTAATATGAACCTCATTGTTAGTTATGAGGTGAATCACTTTAATATGAACCTCACTGTTAGTTATGAGGTGAATCACATTATTATGAACCTCACTGTTAGTTATGAGATGAATCACTTTAATACGAACCTCACTGTTAGTTATGAGGTGAATTACATTAAAATGAACCTCACTGTTCGTTATGAGGTGAATCACATTAATATGAACCTCATTGTTATAAGGTGAATCACATTACTATGAACCTTATTGTTATTTATGAGGTGAATCACAGTAACATGAACCTCACTTTTAGTTATGAGATGAATCACACTAATATGGACCACATTGTTAGTTATGAGGTGAATGACATTAATATGAACCTCATTGTTAGTTATGAGGTGAATCACATTAATATGAACCTCATTGTTAGTTATGAGGTGAATCACATTAATATGAACCTCACAGTCAGTTATGAGGTGAATCACATTAATATGAACCTCACTGTTAGTTATGAGGTGAATCACTTTAATATGAACCTCACTGTTCGTTATGAGGTGAATCACATTATTATGAACCTCACAGTCAGTTATGAGGTGATTCACACTAATATGAACCTCACTGTTAGTTATGAGATGAATCACATTAATATGGACCACATTGTTAGTTATGAGGTGCATCACATTAATATGAACCTCATTGTTAGTTAAGAGGTGAATCACATTAATATGAACCTCACAGTCAGTTATGAGGTGAATCACATTAATATGAACCTCACTGTTAGTTATGAGGTGAATAACATTATTATGAACCTCACTGTTAGTTATGAGGTGAATCACATTAATATGAACCTCACTGTTAGTTATGAGGTGAATCACATTAATATGAACCTCACTGTTCGTTATGAGGTGAATTACATTAATATGAACCTCACTGTTAGTTATGAAGTGAATCACATTATTATGTACCTCACTGTTAGTTATGAGGTGAATCACATTAATATGAACCTCACTGTTAGTTATGAGGTGAATCACATTAATATGAACCTCATTGTTAGTTATGAGGTGAATCACATTAATATGAACCTCACAGTCAGTTATGAGGTGAATCACATTAATATGAACCTCATTGTTAGTTATGAGGTGAATCACATTAATATGAACCTCACAGTCAGTTATGAGGTGAATCACATTAATATGAACCTCACTGTTAGTTATGAGGTGAAAAACATTATTATGAACCTCACTGTTAGTTATGAGGTGAATCACATTAATATGAACTTCACTGTTAGTTATGAGGTGAATCACATTATTGTGTACCTCACTGTTAGTTATGAGGTGAATCACTTTAATATGTACCTCACTGTTCGTTATGAGGTGAGTTACATTAATATTCTCCTCACTGTTAGTTTTGAGGTGAATCACATTACAATGTACCTCACTGTTAGTTATGAGGTGAATCACATTAATATGAACCTCACTGTTAGTTATGAGATGAATCACATTATTATGAACCTCACTGTTAGTTATGAGGTGAATCACATTAATATTAACGGCACTGTTAGTTATGAGGTGAATTACATTAATATGAACCTCATTGTTAGTTATGAGGTGAATCACATTAATATGAACCTCAGTTTTAGTTGTAAGGTGAATTACATTAATATGAAAATGACTGTCAGTTATGAGGTGAATCACATTAATATGAACCTCATTGTTAGTTTGAGGTGAATCACATTAATATGAACCTCACTGTTCGTTATGAGGTGAATCACATTAATATGAACCTCACTGTTAGTTATGAGGTGAATCACATTAATATGAACCTCACTGTTAGTTATGAGGTGAATCACATTAATATGAACCTCAGTTTTAGTTGTGAGGTGAATTACATTAATATGAAAATGACTGTCAGTTATGAGATGAATTACATTAATATGAACCTCATTGTTAGTTTTGAGGTGAATCACATTAATATGAACCTCACTGTTCGTTAAGAGGTGAATCACATTAATATGAACCTCACTGTTAGCTATGAGGTGAATCACATTAATATGAACCTCACTGTTCGTTATGAGGTGAATCACTTTAATATGAACCTCACTGTTCGTTATGTGGTTAATCACATTACTATGAACCTCATTGTTATTTATGAGGTGAATCACAGTAACATGAACCTCACTTTTAGTTATGAGATGAATCACATTAATATGGACCACATTGTTAGTTATGAGGTGAATCACATTAATATGAACCTCACTGTTAGTTATGAGGTGAATCACATTAATATGAACCTCACAGTCAGTTATGAGGTGAATCACATTAATATGAACCTCACTGTTAGTTATGAGGTGATTCACTTTAATATGAACCTCACTGTTCGTTATGAGGTTAAACACATTAATATGAACCTCATTGTTAGTTATGAGGTGAATCACATTAATATGAACCTCACAGTCAGTTATGAGGTGAATCACACTAATATGAACCTCACTGTTAGTTATGAGGTGAATAACATTATTATGAAACTCACTTTTAGTTATGAGGTGAATCACATTAATATGAACCTCACTGTTAGTTATGAGGTGAATCACATTAATATGAACCTCATTGTTAGTTATGAGGTGAATCACATTAATATGAACCTCACAGTCAGTTATGAGGTGAATCACATTAATATGAACCTCATTGTTAGTTATGAGGTGAATCACATTAATATGAACCTCACAGTCAGTTATGAGGTGAATCACATTAATATGAACCTCACTGTTAGTTATGAGGTGAAAAACATTATTATGAACCTCACTGTTAGTTATGAGGTGAATCACATTAATATGAACTTCACTGTTAGTTATGAGGTGAATCACATTATTGTGTACCTCACTGTTAGTTATGAGGTGAATCACTTTAATATGTACCTCACTGTTCGTTATGAGGTGAGTTACATTAATATGAACCTCACTGTTAGTTATGAAGTGAATCACATTATTATGTACCTCACTGTTAGTTTTGAGGTGAATCACATTACAATGTACCTCACTGTTAGTTATGAGGTGAATCACATTAATATGAACCTCACTTTTAGTTATGAGATGAATCACATTAACATGGACCACATTGTTAGTTATGAGGTGAATCACTTTAATATGAACCTCATTGTTAGCTATGAGGTGAATCACATTAATATGAACCTCACAGTCAGTTATGAGGTGAATCACATTAATATGAATCTCACTGTTAGTTATGAGGTGAATCACATTATTATGAACCTCACTGTTAGTTATGAGGTGAATCACATTAATATGAACCTCATTGTTAGCTATGAGGTGAATCACATTAATATGAACCTCACTGTTAGTTATGAGGTGAATCACATTAATATGAACCTCATTGTTAGCTATGAGGTGAATCACATTAATATGAACCTCACCGTTAGTTATGAGGTGAATCACATTAATATGAACCTCACTGTTCGTTATGAGGTGAATTACATTATTATGAACCTCACCGTTAGTTATGAGGTGAATCACATTAATATGAACCTCACAGTCAGTTATGAGGTGAATCACATTAATATGAATCTCACTGTTAGTTATGAGGTGAATCACATTATTATGAACCTCACTGTTAGTTATGAGGTGAATCACATTAACATGAACCTCACTGTTAGTTATGAGGTGAATCACTTTAATATGAACCTCATTGTTAGCTATGAGGTGAATCACATTAATATGAACCTCACTGTTAGTTATGAGGTGAATCACATTAATATGAACCTCATTGTTAGCTATGAGGTGAATCACATTAATATGAACCTCACTGTTAGTTATGAGGTGAATCACATTAATATGAACCTCACTGTTCGTTATGAGGTGAATTACATTATTATGAACCTCACTGTTAGTTATGAGGTGAATCCCATTAATATGAACCTCATTGTTAGTTCTGAGGTGAATCACATTAATATGAACCTCACTGTTAGTTATGAGGTGAATCACATTATTATGAAAATCACTGTTAGTTATGAGAGGAATCACTTTAATACCAACCTCACTGTTAGTTATGAGGTGAATTACATTAATATGAACTTCATTGTTAGTTATGAGGTGAATCACATTAATATGAACCTCACTATTAGTTATGAGGTGAATCACATTATTATGAACCTCACTGTTAGTTATGAGGTGAATCACATTAATATGAACCTCATTGTTAGTTATGAGGTGAATCACATTAATATGAACCTCACTGTTAGTTATGAGGTGAATCACATTAATATGAACCTCACTGGTAGGAGGTGAATCACATTAATATGAACCTCACTGTTAGTTATGAGGTGAATCACATTAATATGAACCTCACTTTTAGTTATGAGGTGAATCACATTATTATGAACCTCACTGTTAGTTATGAGGTGAATCACATTAATATGAACCTCATTGTTAGTTATGAGGTGAATCACTTTAATATGAACCTCACTGTTAGTTATGAGGTGAATCACATTATTATGAACCTCACTGTTAGTTATGAGATGAATCACTTTAATACGAACCTCACTGTTAGTTATGAGGTGAATTACATTAATATGAACCTCACTGTTCGTTATGAGGTGAATCACATTAATATGAACCTCATTGTTATAAGGTGAATCACATTACTATGAACCTTATTGTTATTTATGAGGTGAATCACAGTAACATGAACCTCACTTTTAGTTATGAGATGAATCACACTAATGTGGACCACATTGTTAGTTATGAGGTGAATGACATTAATATGAACCTCATTGTTAGTTATGAGGTGAATCACATTAATATGAACCTCACTGTTAGTTATGAGGTGAATCACATTAATATGAACCTCACTGGTAGGAGGTGAATCACATTAATATGAACCTCACTGTTAGTTATGAGGTGAATCACATTAATATGAACCTCACTTTTAGTTATGAGGTGAATCACATTATTATGAACCTCACTGTTAGTGATGAGGTGAATCACATTAATATGAACCTCATTGTTAGTTATGAGGTGAATCACTTTAATATGAACCTCACTGTTAGTTATGAGGTGAATCACATTATTATGAACCTCACTGTTAGTTATGAGATGAATCACTTTAATACGAACCTCACTGTTAGTTATGAGGTGAATTACATTAAAATGAACCTCACTGTTCGTTATGAGGTGAATCACATTAATATGAACCTCATTGTTATAAGGTGAATCACATTACTATGAACCTTATTGTTATTTATGAGGTGAATCACAGTAACATGAACCTCACTTTTAGTTATGAGATGAATCACACTAATATGGACCACATTGTTAGTTATGAGGTGAATGACATTAATATGAACCTCATTGTTAGTTATGAGGTGAATCACATTAATATGAACCTCATTGTTAGTTATGAGGTGAATCACATTAATATGAACCTCACAGTCAGTTATGAGGTGAATCACATTAATATGAACCTCACTGTTAGTTATGAGGTGAATCACTTTAATATGAACCTCACTGTTCGTTATGAGGTGAATCACATTATTATGAACCTCACAGTCAGTTATGAGGTGATTCACACTAATATGAACCTCACTGTTAGTTATGAGATGAATCACATTAATATGGACCACATTGTTAGTTATGAGGTGCATCACATTAATATGAACCTCATTGTTAGTTAAGAGGTGAATCACATTAATATGAACCTCACAGTCAGTTATGAGGTGAATCACATTAATATGAACCTCACTGTTAGTTATGAGGTGAATAACATTATTATGAACCTCACTGTTAGTTATGAGGTGAATCACATTAATATGAACCTCACTGTTAGTTATGAGGTGAATCACATTAATATGAACCTCACTGTTCGTTATGAGGTGAATTACATTAATATGAACCTCACTGTTAGTTATGAAGTGAATCACATTATTATGTACCTCACTGTTAGTTATGAGGTGAATCACATTAATATGAACCTCACTGTTAGTTATGAGGTGAATCACATTAATATGAACCTCATTGTTAGTTATGAGGTGAATCACATTAATATGAACCTCACAGTTAGTTATGAGGTGAATCACATTAATATGAACCTCATTGTTAGTTATGAGGTGAATCACATTAATATGAACCTCACAGTCAGTTATGAGGTGAATCACATTAATATGAACCTCACTGTTAGTTATGAGGTGAAAAACATTATTATGAACCTCACTGTTAGTTATGAGGTGAATCACATTAATATGAACTTCACTGTTAGTTATGAGGTGAATCACATTATTGTGTACCTCACTGTTAGTTATGAGGTGAATCACTTTAATATGTACCTCACTGTTCGTTATGAGGTGAGTTACATTAATATTCTCCTCACTGTTAGTTTTGAGGTGAATCACATTACAATGTACCTCACTGTTAGTTATGAGGTGAATCACATTAATATGAACCTCACTGTTAGTTATGAGATGAATCACATTATTATGAACCTCACTGTTAGTTATGAGGTGAATCACATTAATATTAACGGCACTGTTAGTTATGAGGTGAATTACATTAATATGAACCTCATTGTTAGTTATGAGGTGAATCACATTAATATGAACCTCAGTTTTAGTTGTAAGGTGAATTACATTAATATGAAAATGACTGTCAGTTATGAGGTGAATCACATTAATATGAACCTCATTGTTAGTTTTGAGGTGAATCACATTAATATGAACCTCACTGTTCGTTATGAGGTGAATCACATTAATATGAACCTCACTGTTAGTTATGAGGTGAATCACATTAATATGAACCTCACTGTTAGTTATGAGGTGAATCACATTAATATGAACCTCAGTTTTAGTTGTGAGGTGAATTACATTAATATGAAAATGACTGTCAGTTATGAGATGAATTACATTAATATGAACCTCATTGTTAGTTTTGAGGTGAATCACATTAATATGAACCTCACTGTTCGTTAAGAGGTGAATCACATTAATATGAACCTCACTGTTAGCTATGAGGTGAATCACATTAATATGAACCTCACTGTTCGTTATGAGGTGAATCACTTTAATATGAACCTCACTGTTCGTTATGTGGTTAATCACATTACTATGAACCTCATTGTTATTTATGAGGTGAATCACAGTAACATGAACCTCACTTTTAGTTATGAGATGAATCACATTAATATGGACCACATTGTTAGTTATGAGGTGAATCACATTAATATGAACCTCACTGTTAGTTATGAGGTGAATCACATTAATATGAACCTCACAGTCAGTTATGAGGTGAATCACATTAATATGAACCTCACTGTTAGTTATGAGGTGATTCACTTTAATATGAACCTCACTGTTCGTTATGAGGTTAAACACATTAATATGAACCTCATTGTTAGTTATGAGGTGAATCACATTAATATGAACCTCACAGTCAGTTATGAGGTGAATCACACTAATATGAACCTCACTGTTAGTTATGAGGTGAATAACATTATTATGAAACTCACTTTTAGTTATGAGGTGAATCACATTAATATGAACCTCACTGTTAGTTATGAGGTGAATCACATTAATATGAACCTCATTGTTAGTTATGAGGTGAATCACATTAATATGAACCTCACAGTCAGTTATGAGGTGAATCACATTAATATGAACCTCATTGTTAGTTATGAGGTGAATCACATTAATATGAACCTCACAGTCAGTTATGAGGTGAATCACATTAATATGAACCTCACTGTTAGTTATGAGGTGAAAAACATTATTATGAACCTCACTGTTAGTTATGAGGTGAATCACATTAATATGAACTTCACTGTTAGTTATGAGGTGAATCACATTATTGTGTACCTCACTGTTAGTTATGAGGTGAATCACTTTAATATGTACCTCACTGTTCGTTATGAGGTGAGTTACATTAATATGAACCTCACTGTTAGTTATGAAGTGAATCACATTATTATGTACCTCACTGTTAGTTTTGAGGTGAATCACATTACAATGTACCTCACTGTTAGTTATGAGGTGAATCACATTAATATGAACCTCACTTTTAGTTATGAGATGAATCACATTAACATGGACCACATTGTTAGTTATGAGGTGAATCACTTTAATATGAACCTCATTGTTAGCTATGAGGTGAATCACATTAATATGAACCTCACAGTCAGTTATGAGGTGAATCACATTAATATGAATCTCACTGTTAGTTATGAGGTGAATCACATTATTATGAACCTCACTGTTAGTTATGAGGTGAATCACATTAATATGAACCTCATTGTTAGCTATGAGGTGAATCACATTAATATGAACCTCACTGTTAGTTATGAGGTGAATCACATTAATATGAACCTCATTGTTAGCTATGAGGTGAATCACATTAATATGAACCTCACCGTTAGTTATGAGGTGAATCACATTAATATGAACCTCACTGTTCGTTATGAGGTGAATTACATTATTATGAACCTCACCGTTAGTTATGAGGTGAATCACATTAATATGAACCTCACAGTCAGTTATGAGGTGAATCACATTAATATGAATCTCACTGTTAGTTATGAGGTGAATCACATTATTATGAACCTCACTGTTAGTTATGAGGTGAATCACATTAACATGAACCTCACTGTTAGTTATGAGGTGAATCACATTAATATGAACCTCATTGTTAGCTATGAGGTGAATCACATTAATATGAACCTCACTGTTAGTTATGAGGTGAATCACATTAATATGAACCTCATTGTTAGCTATGAGGTGAATCACATTAATATGAACCTCACTGTTAGTTATGAGGTGAATCACATTAATATGAACCTCACTGTTCGTTATGAGGTGAATTACATTATTATGAACCTCACTGTTAGTTATGAGGTGAATCCCATTAATATGAACCTCATTGTTAGTTCTGAGGTGAATCACATTAATATGAACCTCACTGTTAGTTATGAGGTGAATCACATTATTATGAAAATCACTGTTAGTTATGAGAGGAATCACTTTAATACCAACCTCACTGTTAGTTATGAGGTGAATTACATTAATATGAACTTCATTGTTAGTTATGAGGTGAATCACATTAATATGAACCTCACTATTAGTTATGAGGTGAATCACATTATTATGAACCTCACTGTTAGTTATGAGGTGAATCACATTAATATGAACCTCATTGTTAGTTATGAGGTGAATCACATTAATATGAACCTCACTGTTAGTTATGAGGTGAATCACATTAATATGAACCTCACTGGTAGGAGGTGAATCACATTAATATGAACCTCACTGTTAGTTATGAGGTGAATCACATTAATATGAACCTCACTTTTAGTTATGAGGTGAATCACATTATTATGAACCTCACTGTTAGTTATGAGGTGAATCACATTAATATGAACCTCATTGTTAGTTATGAGGTGAATCACTTTAATATGAACCTCACTGTTAGTTATGAGGTGAATCACATTATTATGAACCTCACTGTTAGTTATGAGATGAATCACTTTAATACGAACCTCACTGTTAGTTATGAGGTGAATTACATTAATATGAACCTCACTGTTCGTTATGAGGTGAATCACATTAATATGAACCTCATTGTTATAAGGTGAATCACATTACTATGAACCTTATTGTTATTTATGAGGTGAATCACAGTAACATGAACCTCACTTTTAGTTATGAGATGAATCACACTAATGTGGACCACATTGTTAGTTATGAGGTGAATGACATTAATATGAACCTCATTGTTAGTTATGAGGTGAATCACATTAATATGAACCTCACTGTTAGTTATGAGGTGAATCACATTAATATGAACCTCACTGGTAGGAGGTGAATCACATTAATATGAACCTCACTGTTAGTTATGAGGTGAATCACATTAATATGAACCTCACTTTTAGTTATGAGGTGAATCACATTATTATGAACCTCACTGTTAGTGATGAGGTGAATCACATTAATATGAACCTCATTGTTAGTTATGAGGTGAATCACTTTAATATGAACCTCACTGTTAGTTATGAGGTGAATCACATTATTATGAACCTCACTGTTAGTTATGAGATGAATCACTTTAATACGAACCTCACTGTTAGTTATGAGGTGAATTACATTAAAATGAACCTCACTGTTCGTTATGAGGTGAATAACATTAATATGAACCTCATTGTTATAAGGTGAATCACATTACTATGAACCTTATTGTTATTTATGAGGTGAATCACAGTAACATGAACCTCACTTTTAGTTATGAGATGAATCACACTAATATGGACCACATTGTTAGTTATGAGGTGAATGACATTAATATGAACCTCATTGTTAGTTATGAGGTGAATCACATTAATATGAACCTCATTGTTAGTTATGAGGTGAATCACATTAATATGAACCTCACAGTCAGTTATGAGGTGAATCACATTAATATGAACCTCACTGTTAGTTATGAGGTGAATCACTTTAATATGAACCTCACTGTTCGTTATGAGGTGAATCACATTATTATGAACCTCACAGTCAGTTATGAGGTGATTCACACTAATATGAACCTCACTGTTAGTTATGAGATGAATCACATTAATATGGACCACATTGTTAGTTATGAGGTGCATCACATTAATATGAACCTCATTGTTAGTTAAGAGGTGAATCACATTAATAAGAACCTCACAGTCAGTTATGAGGTGAATCACATTAATATGAACCTCACTGTTAGTTATGAGGTGAATAACATTATTATGAACCTCACTGTTAGTTATGAGGTGAATCACATTAATATGAACCTCACTGTTAGTTATGAGGTGAATCACATTAATATGAACCTCACTGTTCGTTATGAGGTGAATTACATTAATATGAACCTCACTGTTAGTTATGAAGTGAATCACATTATTATGTACCTCACTGTTAGTTATGAGGTGAATCACATTAATATGAACCTCACTGTTAGTTATGAGGTGAATCACATTAATATGAACCTCATTGTTAGTTATGAGGTGAATCACATTAATATGAACCTCACAGTTAGTTATGAGGTGAATCACATTAATATGAACCTCATTGTTAGTTATGAGGTGAATCACATTAATATGAACCTCACAGTCAGTTATGAGGTGAATCACATTAATATGAACCTCACTGTTAGTTATGAGGTGAAAAACATTATTATGAACCTCACTGTTAGTTATGAGGTGAATCACATTAATATGAACTTCACTGTTAGTTATGAGGTGAATCACATTATTGTGTACCTCACTGTTAGTTATGAGGTGAATCACTTTAATATGTACCTCACTGTTCGTTATGAGGTGAGTTACATTAATATTCTCCTCACTGTTAGTTTTGAGGTGAATCACATTACAATGTACCTCACTGTTAGTTATGAGGTGAATCACATTAATATGAACCTCACTGTTAGTTATGAGATGAATCACATTATTATGAACCTCACTGTTAGTTATGAGGTGAATCACATTAATATTAACGGCACTGTTAGTTATGAGGTGAATTACATTAATATGAACCTCATTGTTAGTTATGAGGTGAATCACATTAATATGAACCTCAGTTTTAGTTGTAAGGTGAATTACATTAATATGAAAATGACTGTCAGTTATGAGGTGAATCACATTAATATGAACCTCATTGTTAGTTTTGAGGTGAATCACATTAATATGAACCTCACTGTTCGTTATGAGGTGAATCACATTAATATGAACCTCACTGTTAGTTATGAGGTGAATCACATTAATATGAACCTCACTGTTAGTTATGAGGTGAATCACATTAATATGAACCTCAGTTTTAGTTGTGAGGTGAATTACATTAATATGAAAATGACTGTCAGTTATGAGATGAATTACATTAATATGAACCTCATTGTTAGTTTTGAGGTGAATCACATTAATATGAACCTCACTGTTCGTTAAGAGGTGAATCACATTAATATGAACCTCACTGTTAGCTATGAGGTGAATCACATTAATATGAACCTCACTGTTCGTTATGAGGTGAATCACTTTAATATGAACCTCACTGTTCGTTATGTGGTTAATCACATTACTATGAACCTCATTGTTATTTATGAGGTGAATCACAGTAACATGAACCTCACTTTTAGTTATGAGATGAATCACATTAATATGGACCACATTGTTAGTTATGAGGTGAATCACATTAATATGAACCTCACTGTTAGTTATGAGGTGAATCACATTAATATGAACCTCACAGTCAGTTATGAGGTGAATCACATTAATATGAACCTCACTGTTAGTTATGAGGTGATTCACTTTAATATGAACCTCACTGTTCGTTATGAGGTTAAACACATTAATATGAACCTCATTGTTAGTTATGAGGTGAATCACATTAATATGAACCTCACAGTCAGTTATGAGGTGAATCACACTAATATGAACCTCACTGTTAGTTATGAGGTGAATAACATTATTATGAAACTCACTTTTAGTTATGAGGTGAATCACATTAATATGAACCTCACTGTTAGTTATGAGGTGAATCACATTAATATGAACCTCATTGTTAGTTATGAGGTGAATCACATTAATATGAACCTCACAGTCAGTTATGAGGTGAATCACATTAATATGAACCTCATTGTTAGTTATGAGGTGAATCACATTAATATGAACCTCACAGTCAGTTATGAGGTGAATCACATTAATATGAACCTCACTGTTAGTTATGAGGTGAAAAACATTATTATGAACCTCACTGTTAGTTATGAGGTGAATCACATTAATATGAACTTCACTGTTAGTTATGAGGTGAATCACATTATTGTGTACCTCACTGTTAGTTATGAGGTGAATCACTTTAATATGTACCTCACTGTTCGTTATGAGGTGAGTTACATTAATATGAACCTCACTGTTAGTTATGAAGTGAATCACATTATTATGTACCTCACTGTTAGTTTTGAGGTGAATCACATTACAATGTACCTCACTGTTAGTTATGAGGTGAATCACATTAATATGAACCTCACTGTTAGTTATGAGATGAATCACATTATTATGAACCTCACTGTTAGTTATGAGGTGAATCACATTAATATAAACCTCATTGTTAGTTATGAGGTGAATCACATTAATATGAACCTCACTGTTAGTTATGAGGTGAATCACATTATTATGAACCTCACTGTTAGTTATGAGATGAATAACTTTAATACGAACCTCACTGTTAGTTATGAGGTGAATCACATTAATATGAACCTCACTGTTCGTTATGAGGTGAATCACATTAATATGAACCTCATTGTTAGATATGAGGTGAATCACATTAATATGAACCTCACTGTTAGTTATGAGGTGAATGACAATAATATGAACCACATTGTTAGTTATGAGATGAATCACATTAATATGAAAATCATTGTTAGTTAGGAGGTGAATCACATTAATATGAACCTCATTGTTATGAGGTGAATCACTTTAATATGAACCTCACTGTTAGTTATGAGGTGAATCACATTACTATGAACCTCATTGTTAGTTATGAGGTGAATCACATTAATATGAACCTCACTTTTAGTTATGAGATGAATCACATTAACATGGACCACATTGTTAGTTATGAGGTGAATCACTTTAATATGAACCTCATTGTTAGCTATGAGGTGAATCACATTAATATGAACCTCACAGTCAGTTATGAGGTGAATCACATTAATATGAATCTCACTGTTAGTTATGAGGTGAATCACATTATTATGAACCTCACTGTTAGTTATGAGGTGAATCACATTAATATGATCCTCATTGTTAGCTATGAGGTGAATCACATTAATATGAACCTCACTGTTAGTTATGAGGTGAATCACATTAATATGAACCTCATTGTTAGCTATGAGGTGAATCACATTAATATGAACCTCACCGTTAGTTATGAGGTGAATCACATTAATATGAACCTCACTGTTCGTTATGAGGTGAATTACATTATTATGAACCTCACCGTTAGTTATGAGGTGAATCACATTAATATGAACCTCACTGTTCGTTATGAGGTGAATTACATTAATATGAACCTCATTGTTAGTTATGAGGTGAATCACATTATTATGAACCTCACTGTTAGTTATGAGGTGAATCACATTAACATGAACCTCACTGTTAGTTATGAGGTGAATCCCATTAATATGAACCTCATTGTTAGTTCTGAGGTGAATCACATTAATATGAACCTCACTGTTAGTTATGAGGTGAATCACATTATTATGAAAATCACTGTTAGTTATGAGAGGAATCACTTTAATACCAACCTCACTGTTAGTTATGAGGTGAATTACATTAATATGAACCTCATTGTTAGTTATGAGGTGAATCACATTAATATGAACCTCACTATTAGTTATGAGGTGAATCACATTATTATGAACCTCACTGTTAGTTATGAGGTGAATCACATTAATATGAACCTCACTGTTAGTTATGAGGTGAATCACATTAATATGAACCTCACTGGTAGGAGGTGAATCACATTAATATGAACCTCACTGTTAGTTATGAGGTGAATCACATTAATATGAACCTCACTTTTAGTTATGAGGTGAATCACATTATTATGAACCTCACTGTTAGTTATGAGGTGAATCACATTAATATGAACCTCATTGTTAGTTATGAGGTGAATCACTTTAATATGAACCTCACTGTTAGTTATGAGGTGAATCACATTATTATGAACCTCACTGTTAGTTATGAGATGAATCACTTTAATACGAACCTCACTGTTAGTTATGAGGTGAATTACATTAATATGAACCTCACTGTTCGTTATGAGGTGAATCACATTAATATGAACCTCATTGTTATAAGGTGAATCACATTACTATGAACCTTATTGTTATTTATGAGGTGAATCACAGTAACATGAACCTCACTTTTAGTTATGAGATGAATCACACTAATATGGACCACATTGTTAGTTATGAGGTGAATGACATTAATATGAACCTCATTGTTAGTTATGAGGTGAATCACATTAATATGAACCTCATTGTTAGTTATGAGGTGAATCACATTAATATGAACCTCACAGTCAGTTATGAGGTGAATCACATTAATATGAACCTCACTGTTAGTTATGAGGTGAATCACTTTAATATGAACCTCACTGTTCGTTATGAGGTGAATCACATTATTATGAACCTCACAGTCAGTTATGAGGTGATTCACACTAATATGAACCTCACTGTTAGTTATGAGATGAATCACATTAATATGGAACACATTGTTAGTTATGAGGTGCATCACATTAATATGAACCTCATTGTTAGTTATGAGGTGAATCACATTAATATGAACCTCACAGTCAGTTATGAGGTGAATCACATTAATATGAACCTCACTGTTAGTTATGAGGTGAATAACATTATTATGAACCTCACTGTTAGTTATGAGGTGAATCACATTAATATGAACCTCACTGTTAGTTATGAGGTGAATCACATTAATATGAACCTCACTGTTCGTTATGAGGTGAATTACATTAATATGAACCTCACTGTTAGTTATGAAGTGAATCACATTATTATGTACCTCACTGTTAGTTATGAGGTGAATCACATTAATATGAACCTCACTGTTAGTTATGAGGTGAATCACTTTAATATGAACCTCACTGTTCGTTATGAGGTGAGTTACATTAATATGAACCTCACTGTTAGTTATGAAGTGAATCACATTATTATGTACCTCACTGTTAGTTTTGAGGTGAATCACATTACAATGTACCTCACTGTTAGTTATGAGGTGAATCACATTAATATGAACCTCACTGTTAGTTATGAGATGAATCACATTATTATGAACCTCACTGTTAGTTATGAGGTGAATCACATTAATATAAACCTCATTGTTAGTTATGAGGTGAATCACATTAATGTGAACCTCACTGTTAGTTATGAGGTGAATCACATTATTATGAACCTCACTGTTAGTTATGAGATGAATAACTTTAATACGAACCTCACTGTTAGTTATGAGGTGAATCACATTAATATGAACCTCACTGTTCGTTATGAGGTGAATCACATTAATATGAACCTCATTGTTAGATATGAGGTGAATCACATTAATATGAACCTCACTGTTAGTTATGAGATGAATCACATTAATATGAAAATCATTGTTAGTTAAGAGGTGAATCACATTAATATGAACCTCATTGTTATGAGGTGAATCACTTTAATATGAACCTCACTGTTAGTTATGAGGTGAATCACATTACTATGAACCTCATTGTTAGTTATGAGGTGAATCACATTAATATGAACCTCACTTTTAGTTATGAGATGAATCACATTAATATGGACCACATTGTTAGTTATGAGGTGAATCACTTTAATATGAACCTCATTGTTAGCTATGAGGTGAATCACATTAATATGAACCTCACAGTCAGTTATAAGGTGAATCACATTAATATGAATCTCACTGTTAGTTATGAGGTGAATCACATTATTATGAACCTCACTGTTAGTTATGAGGTGAATCACATTAACATGAACCTCACTGTTAGTTATGAGGTGAATCACATTAATATGAACCTCATTGTTAGTTCTGAGGTGAATCACATTAATATGAACCTCACTGTTAGTTATGAGGTGAATCACATTATTATGAAAATCACTGTTAGTTATGAGAGGAATCACTTTAATACCAACCTCACTGTTAGTTATGAGGTGAATTACATTAATATGAACCTCATTGTTAGTTATGAGGTGAATCACATTAATATGAACCTCACTATTAGTTATGAGGTGAATCACATTATTATGAACCTCACTGTTAGTTATGAGGTGAATCACATTAATATGAACCTCATTGTTAGTTATGAGGTGAATCACATTAATATGAACCTCACTGTTAGTTATGAGGTGAATCACATTAATATGAACCTCACTGGTAGGAGGTGAATCACATTAATATGAACCTCACTGTTAGTTATGAGGTGAATCACATTAATATGAACCTCACTTTTAGTTATGAGGTGAATCACATTATTATGAACCTCACTGTTAGTTATGAGGTGAATCACATTAATATGAACCTCATTGTTAGTTATGAGGTGAATCACTTTAATATGAACCTCACTGTTAGTTATGAGGTGAATCACATTATTATGAACCTCACTGTTAGTTATGAGATGAATCACTTTAATACGAACCTCACTGTTAGTTATGAGGTGAATTACATTAAAATGAACCTCACTGTTCGTTATGAGGTGAATCACATTAATATGAACCTCATTGTTATAAGGTGAATCACATTACTATGAACCTTATTGTTATTTATGAGGTGAATCACAGTAACATGAACCTCACTTTTAGTTATGAGATGAATCACACTAATATGGACCACATTGTTAGTTATGAGGTGAATGACATTAATATGAACCTCATTGTTAGTTATGAGGTGAATCACATTAATATGAACCTCATTGTTAGTTATGAGGTGAATCACATTAATATGAACCTCACAGTCAGTTATGAGGTGAATCACATTAATATGAACCTCTCTGTTAGTTATGAGGTGAATCACTTTAATATGAACCTCACTGTTCGTTATGAGGTGAATCACATTATTATGAACCTCACAGTCAGTTATGAGGTGATTCACACTAATATGAACCTCACTGTTAGTTATGAGATGAATCACATTAATATGGACCACATTGTTAGTTATGAGGTGCATCACATTAATATGAACCTCATTGTTAGTTAAGAGGTGAATCACATTAATATGAACCTCACAGTCAGTTATGAGGTGAATCACATTAATATGAACCTCACTGTTAGTTATGAGGTGAATAACATTATTATGAACCTCACTGTTAGTTATGAGGTGAATCACATTAATATGAACCTCACTGTTAGTTATGAGGTGAATCACATTAATATGAACCTCACTGTTCGTTATGAGGTGAATTACATTAATATGAACCTCACTGTTAGTTATGAAGTGAATCACATTATTATGTACCTCACTGTTAGTTATGAGGTGAATCACATTAATATGAACCTCACTGTTAGTTATGAGGTGAATCACATTAATATGAACCTCATTGTTAGTTATGAGGTGAATCACATTAATATGAACCTCACAGTCAGTTATGAGGTGAATCACATTAATATGAACCTCATTGTTAGTTATGAGGTGAATCACATTAATATGAACCTCACAGTCAGTTATGAGGTGAATCACATTAATATGAACCTCACTGTTAGTTATGAGGTGAAAAACATTATTATGAACCTCACTGTTAGTTATGAGGTGAATCACATTAATATGAACTTCACTGTTAGTTATGAGGTGAATCACATTATTGTGTACCTCACTGTTAGTTATGAGGTGAATCACTTTAATATGTACCTCACTGTTCGTTATGAGGTGAGTTACATTAATATTCTCCTCACTGTTAGTTTTGAGGTGAATCACATTACAATGTACCTCACTGTTAGTTATGAGGTGAATCACATTAATATGAACCTCACTGTTAGTTATGAGATGAATCACATTATTATGAACCTCACTGTTAGTTATGAGGTGAATCACATTAATATTAACGGCACTGTTAGTTATGAGGTGAATTACATTAATATGAACCTCATTGTTAGTTATGAGGTGAATCACATTAATATGAACCTCAGTTTTAGTTGTAAGGTGAATTACATTAATATGAAAATGACTGTCAGTTATGAGGTGAATCACATTAATATGAACCTCATTGTTAGTTTTGAGGTGAATCACATTAATATGAACCTCACTGTTCGTTATGAGGTGAATCACATTAATATGAACCTCACTGTTAGTTATGAGGTGAATCACATTAATATGAACCTCACTGTTAGTTATGAGGTGAATCACATTAATATGAACCTCAGTTTTAGTTGTGAGGTGAATTACATTAATATGAAAATGACTGTCAGTTATGAGATGAATTACATTAATATGAACCTCATTGTTAGTTTTGAGGTGAATCACATTAATATGAACCTCACTGTTCGTTAAGAGGTGAATCACATTAATATGAACCTCACTGTTAGTTATGAGGTGAATCACATTAATATGAACCTCACTGTTCGTTATGAGGTGAATCACTTTAATATGAACCTCACTGTTCGTTATGTGGTTAATCACATTACTATGAACCTCATTGTTATTTATGAGGTGAATCACAGTAACATGAACCTCACTTTTAGTTATGAGATGAATCACATTAATATGGACCACATTGTTAGTTATGAGGTGAATCACATTAATATGAACCTCACTGTTAGTTATGAGGTGAATCACATTAATATGAACCTCACAGTCAGTTATGAGGTGAATCACATTAATATGAACCTCACTGTCAGTTATGAGGTGATTCACTTTAATATGAACCTCACTGTTCGTTATGAGGTTAAACACATTAATATGAACCTCATTGTTAGTTATGAGGTGAATCACATTAATATGAACCTCACAGTCAGTTATGAGGTGAATCACACTAATATGAACCTCACTGTTAGTTATGAGGTGAATAACATTATTATGAAACTCACTTTTAGTTATGAGGTGAATCACATTAATATGAACCTCACTGTTAGTTATGAGGTGAATCACATTAATATGAACCTCATTGTTAGTTATGAGGTGAATCACATTAATATGAACCTCACAGTCAGTTATGAGGTGAATCACATTAATATGAACCTCATTGTTAGTTATGAGGTGAATCACATTAATATGAACCTCACAGTCAGTTATGAGGTGAATCACATTAATATGAACCTCACTGTTAGTTATGAGGTGAAAAACATTATTATGAACCTCACTGTTAGTTATGAGGTGAATCACATTAATATGAACTTCACTGTTAGTTATGAGGTGAATCACATTATTGTGTACCTCACTGTTAGTTATGAGGTGAATCACTTTAATATGTACCTCACTGTTCGTTATGAGGTGAGTTACATTAATATGAACCTCACTGTTAGTTATGAAGTGAATCACATTATTATGTACCTCACTGTTAGTTTTGAGGTGAATCACATTACAATGTACCTCACTGTTAGTTATGATGTGAATCACATTAATATGAACCTCACTGTTAGTTATGAGATGAATCACATTATTATGAACCTCACTGTTAGTTATGAGGTGAATCACATTAATATAAACCTCATTGTTAGTTATGAGGTGAATCACATTAATATGAACCTCACTGTTAGTTATGAGGTGAATCACATTATTATGAACCTCACTGTTAGTTATGAGATGAATAACTTTAATACGAACCTCACTGTTAGTTATGAGGTGAATCACATTAATATGAACCTCACTGTTCGTTATGAGGTTAATCACATTAATATGAACCTCATTGTTAGATATGAGGTGAATCACATTAATATGAACCTCACTGTTAGTTATGAGGTGAATGACAATAATATGAACCACATTGTTAGTTATGAGATGAATCACATTAATATGAAAATCATTGTTAGTTAAGAGGTGAATCACATTAATATGAACCTCATTGTTATGAGGTGAATCACTTTAATATGAACCTCACTGTTAGTTATGAGGTGAATCACATTACTATGAACCTCATTGTTAGTTATGAGGTGAATCACATTAATATGAACCTCACTTTTAGTTATGAGATGAATCACATTAACATGGACCACATTGTTAGTTATGAGGTGAATCACTTTAATATGAACCTCATTGTTAGCTATGAGGTGAATCACATTAATATGAACCTCACAGTCAGTTATGAGGTGAATCACATTAATATGAATCTCACTGTTAGTTATGAGGTGAATCACATTATTATGAACCTCACTGTTAGTTATGAGGTGAATCACATTAATATGAACCTCATTGTTAGCTATGAGGTGAATCACATTAATATGAACCTCACTGTTAGTTATGAGGTGAATCACATTAATATGAACCTCATTGTTAGCTATGAGGTGAATCACATTAATATGAACCTCACCGTTAGTTATGAGGTGAATCACATTAATATGAACCTCACTGTTCGTTATGAGGTGAATTACATTATTATGAACCTCACTGTTAGTTATGAGGTGAATCCCATTAATATGAACCTCATTGTTAGTTCTGAGGTGAATCACATTAATATGAACCTCACTGTTAGTTATGAGGTGAATCACATTATTATGAAAATCACTGTTAGTTATGAGAGGAATCACTTTAATACCAACCTCACTGTTAGTTATGAGGTGAATTACATTAATATGAACCTCATTGTTAGTTATGAGGTGAATCACATTAATATGAACCTCACTATTAGTTATGAGGTGAATCACATTATTATGAACCTCACTGTTAGTTATGAGGTGAATCACATTAATATGAACCTCATTGTTAGTTATGAGGTGAATCACATTAATATGAACCTCACTGTTAGTTATGAGGTGAATCACATTAATATGAACCTCACTGGTAGGAGGTGAATCACATTAATATGAACGTCACTGTTAGTTATGAGGTGAATCACATTAATATGAACCTCACTTTTAGTTATGAGGTGAATCACATTATTATGAACCTCACTGTTAGTTATGAGGTGAATCACATTAATATGAACCTCATTGTTAGTTATGAGGTGAATCACTTTAATATGAACCTCACTGTTAGTTATGAGGTGAATCACATTATTATGAACCTCACTGTTAGTTATGAGATGAATCACTTTAATACGAACCTCACTGTTAGTTATGAGGTGAATTACATTAATATGAACCTCACTGTTCGTTATGAGGTGAATCACATTAATATGAACCTCATTGTTATAAGGTGAATCACATTACTATGAACCTTATTGTTATTTATGAGGTGAATCACAGTAACATGAACCTCACTTTTAGTTATGAGATGAATCACACTAATATGGACCACATTGTTAGTTATGAGGTGAATGACATTAATATGAACCTCATTGTTAGTTATGAGGTGAATCACATTAATATGAACCTCATTGTTAGTTATGAGGTGAATCACATTAATATGAACCTCACAGTCAGTTATGAGGTGAATCACATTAATATGAACCTCACTGTTAGTTATGAGGTGAATCACTTTAATATGAACCTCACTGTTCGTTATGAGGTGAATCACATTATTATGAACCTCACAGTCAGTTATGAGGTGATTCACACTAATATGAACCTCACTGTTAGTTATGAGATGAATCACATTAATATGGACCACATTGTTAGTTATGAGGTGCATCACATTAATATGAACCTCACTGTTAGTTATGAGGTGAATCACATTAATATGAACCTCACAGTCAGTTATGAGGTGAATCACATTAATATGAACCTCACTGTTAGTTATGAGGTGAATAACATTATTATGAACCTCACTGTTAGTTATGAGGTGAATCACATTAATATGAACCTCACTGTTAGTTATGAGGTGAATCACATTAATATGAACCTCACTGTTCGTTATGAGGTGAATTACATTAATATGAACCTCACTGTTAGTTATGAGATGAATAACTTTAAAACGAACCTCACTGTTAGTTATGAGGTGAATCACATTAATATGAACCTCACTGTTCGTTATGAGGTGAATCACATTAATATGAACCTCATTGTTAGATATGGGGTGAATCACATTAATATGAACCTCACTGTTAGTTATGAGGTGAATGACAATAATATGAACCACATTGTTAGTTATGAGATGAATCACATTAATATGAAAATCATTGTTAGTTAAGAGGTGAATCACATTAATATGAACCTCATTTTTATGAGGTGAATCACTTTAATATGAACCTCACTGTTAGTTATGAGGTGAATCACATTACTATGAACCTCATTGTTAGTTATGAGGTGAATCACATTAATATGAACCTCACTTTTAGTTATGAGATGAATCACATTAATATGGACCACATTGTTAGTTATGAGGTGAATCACTTTAATATGAACCTCATTGTTAGCTATGAGGTGAATCACATTAATATGAACCTCACAGTCAGTTATGAGGTGAATCACATTAATATGAATCTCACTGTTAGTTATGAGGTGAATCACATTATTATGAACCTCACTGTTAGTTATGAGGTGAATCACATTAACATGAACCTCACTGTTAGTTATGAGGTAAATCACATTAATATGAACCTCATTGTTAGCTATGAGGTGAATCACATTAATATGAACCTCACTGTTAGTTATGAGGTGAATCACATTAATATGAACCTCATTGTTAGCTATGAGGTGAATCACATTAATATGAACCTCACTGTTAGTTATGAGGTGAATCACATTAATATGAACCTCACTGTTCGTTATGAGGTGAATTACATTATTATGAACCTCACTGTTAGTTATGAGGTGAATCCCATTAATATGAACCTCATTGTCAGTTCTGAGGTGAATCACATTAATATGAACCTCACTGTTAGTTATGAGGTGAATCACATTATTATGAAAATCACTGTTAGTTATGAGAGGAATCACTTTAATACCAACCTCACTGTTAGTTATGAGGTGAATTACATTAATATGAACCTCATTGTTAGTTATGAGGTGAATCACATTAATATGAACCTCACTATTAGTTATGAGGTGAATCACATTAATATGAACCTCATTGTTAGTTATGAGGTGAATCACATTAATATGAACCTCACTGTTAGTTATGAGGTGAATCACATTAATATGAACCTCACTGGTAGGAGGTGAATCACATTAATATGAACCTCACTGTTAGTTATGAGGTGAATCACATTAATATGAACCTCACTTTTAGTTATGAGGTGAATCACATTATTATGAACCTCACTGTTAGTTATGAGGTGAATCACATTAATATGAACCTCATTGTTAGTTATGAGGTGAATCACTTTAATATGAACCTCACTGTTAGTTATGAGGTGAATCACATTATTATGAACCTCACTGTTAGTTATGAGATGAATCACTTTAATACGAACCTCACTGTTAGTTATGAGGTGAATTACATTAATATGAACCTCACTGTTCGTTATGAGGTGAATCACATTAATATGAACCTCATTGTTATAAGGTGAATCACATTACTATGAACCTTATTGTTATTTATGAGGTGAATCACAGTAACATGAACTTCACTTTTAGTTATGAGATGAATCACACTAATATGGACCACATTGTTAGTTATGAGGTGAATGACATTAATATGAACCTAATTGTTAGTTATGAGGTGAATCACATTAATATGAACCTCATTGTTAGTTATGAGGTGAATCACATTAATATGAACCTCACAGTCAGTTATGAGGTGAATCACATTAATATGAACCTCACTGTTAGTTATGAGGTGAATCACTTTAATATGAACCTCACTGTTCGTTATGAGGTGAATCACATTATTATGAACCTCACAGTCAGTTATGAGGTGATTCACACTAATATGAACCTCACTGTTAGTTATGAGATGAATCACATTAATATGGACCACATTGTTAGTTATGAGGTGCATCACATTAATATGAACCTCATTGTTAGTTATGAGGTGAATCACATTAATATGAACCTCACAGTCAGTTATGAGGTGAATCACATTAATATGAACCTCACTGTTAGTTATGAGGTGAATAACATTATTATGAACCTCACTGTTAGTTATGAGGTGAATCACATTAATATGAACCTCACTGTTAGTTATGAGGTGAATCACATTAATATGAACCTCACTGTTCGTTATGAGGTGAATTACATTAATATGAACCTCACTGTTAGTTATGAAGTGAATCACATTATTATGTACCTCACTGTTAGTTATGAGGTGAATCACATTAATATGAACCTCACTGTTAGTTATGAGGTGAATCACTTTAATATGAACCTCACTGTTCGTTATGAGGTGAATCACATTAATATGAACCTCACAGTCAGTTATGAGGTGAATCACATTAATATGAACCTCACTGTTAGTTATGAGGTGAATCACTTTAATATGAACCTCACTGTTAGTTATGAGGTGAATCACATTACTATGAACCTCATTGTTAGTTATGAGGTGAATCACAGTAATATGAACCTCATTGTTAGTTATGAGGTGAATCACTTTAATATGAACCTCACAGTCAGTTATGAGGTGATTCACACTAATATGAACCTCACTGTTAGTTATGAGATGAATCACATTAATATGGACCACATTGTTAGTTATGAGGTGCATCACATTAATATGAACCTCATTGTTAGTTATGAGGTGAATCACATTAATATGAACCTCACAGTCAGTTATGAGGTGAATCACATTAAAATGAACCTCACTGTTAGTTATGAGGTGAATGACAATAATATGAACCACATTGTTAGTTATGAGATGAATCACATTCATATGAAAATCATTGTTAGTTAAGAGGTGAATCACATTAATATGAACCTCATTGTTATGAGGTGAATCACTTTAATATGAACCTCACTGTTAGTTATGAGGTGAATCACATTACTATGAACCTCATTGTTAGTTATGAGGTGAATCACATTAATATGAACCTCACTTTTAGTTATGAGATGAATCACATTAATATGGACCACATTGTTAGTTATGAGGTGAATCACTTTAATATGAACCTCATTGTTAGCTATGAGGTGAATCACATTAATATGAACCTCACAGTCAGTTATGAGGTGAATCACATTAATATGAATCTCACTGTTAGTTATGAGGTGAATCACATTATTATGAACCTCACTGTTAGTTATGAGGTGAATCACATTAACATGAACCTCACTGTTAGTTATGAGGTGAATCACATTAATATGAACCTCATTGTTAGCTATGAGGTGAATCACATTAATATGAACCTCACTGTTAGTTATGAGGTGAATCACATTAATATGAACCTCATTGTTAGCTATGAGGTGAATCACATTAATATGAACCTCACTGTTAGTTATGAGGTGAATCACATTAATATGAACCTCACTGTTCGTTATGAGGTGAATTACATTATTATCAACCTCACTGTTAGTTATGAGGTGAATCCCATTAATATGAACCTCATTGTTAGTTCTGAGGTGAATCACATTAATATGAACCTCACTGTTAGTTATGAGGTGAATCACATTATTATGAAAATCACTGTTAGTTATGAGAGGAATCACTTTAATACCAACCTCACTGTTAGTTATGAGGTGAATTACATTAATATGAACCTCATTGTTAGTTATGAGGTGAATCACATTAATATGAACCTCACTATTAGTTATGAGGTGAATCACATTATTATGAACCTCACTGTTAGTTATGAGGTGAATCACATTAATATGAACCTCATTGTTAGTTATGAGGTGAATCACATTAATATGAACCTCACTGTTAGTTATGAGGTGAATCACATTAATATGAACCTCACTGGTAGGAGGTGAATCACATTAATATGAACCTCACTGTTAGTTATGAGGTGAATCACATTAATATGAACCTCACTTTTAGTTATGAGGTGAATCACATTATTATGAACCTCACTGTTAGTTATGAGGTGAATCACATTAATATGAACCTCATTGTTAGTTATGAGGTGAATCACTTTAATATGAACCTCACTGTTAGTTATGAGGTGAATCACATTATTATGAACCTCACTGTTAGTTATGAGATGAATCACTTTAATACGAACCTCACTGTTAGTTATGAGGTGAATTACATTAATATGAACCTCACTGTTCGTTATGAGGTGAATCACATTAATATGAACCTCATTGTTATAAGGTGAATCACATTACTATGAACCTTATTGTTATTTATGAGGTGAATCACAGTAACATGAACCTCACTTTTAGTTATGAGATGAATCACACTAATATGGACCACATTGTTAGTTATGAGGTGAATGACATTAATATGAACCTCATTGTTAGTTATGAGGTGAATCACATTAATATGAACCTCATTGTTAGTTATGAGGTGAATCACATTAATATGAACCTCACAGTCAGTTATGAGGTGAATCACATTAATATGAACCTCACTGTTAGTTATGAGGTGAATCACTTTAATATGAACCTCACTGTTCGTTATGAGGTGAATCACATTATTATGAACCTCACAGTCAGTTATGAGGTGATTCACACTAATATGAACCTCACTGTTAGTTATGAGATGAATCACATTAATATGGACCACATTGTTAGTTATGAGGTGCATCACATTAATATGAACCTCATTGTTAGTTATGAGGTGAATCACATTAATATGAACCTCACAGTCAGTTATGAGGTGAATCACATTAATATGAACCTCACTGTTAGTTATGAGGTGAATAACATTATTATGAACCTCACTGTTAGTTATGAGGTGAATCACATTAATATGAACCTCACTGTTAGTTATGAGGTGAATCACATTAATATGAACCTCACTGTTCGTTATGAGGTGAATTACATTAATATGAACCTCACTGTTAGTTATGAAGTGAATCACATTATTATGTACCTCACTGTTAGTTATGAGGTGAATCACATTAATATGAACCTCACTGTTCGTTATGAGGTGAATCACATTAATATGAACCTCACAGTCAGTTATGAGGTGAATCACATTAATATGAACCTCACTGTTAGTTATGAGGTGAATCACTTTAATATGAACCTCACTGTTAGTTATGAGGTGAATCACATTACTATGAACCTCATTGTTAGTTATGAGGTGAATCACAGTAATATGAACCTCATTGTTAGTTATGAGGTGAATCACTTTAATATGAACCTCACAGTCAGTTATGAGGTGAATCACATTAATATGAACCTCACTGTTAGTTATGAGGTGAATCACTTTAATATGAACCTCACTGTTAGTTATGAGGTGAATCACATTACTATGAACCTCATTGTTAGTTATGAGGTGAATCACAGTAATATGAACCTCATTGTTAGTTATGAGGTGAATCACTTTAATATGAACCTCACAGTCAGTTATGAGGTGATTCACACTAATATGAACCTCACTGTTAGTTATGAGATGAATCACATTAATATGGACCACATTGTTAGTTATGAGGTGCATCACATTAATATGAACCTCATTGTTAGTTATGAGGTGAATCACATTAATATGAACCTCACAGACAGTTATGAGGTGAATCACATTAAAATGAACCTCACTGTTAGTTATGAGGTGAATGACAATAATATGAACCACATTGTTAGTTATGAGATGAATCACATTAATATGAAAATCATTGTTAGTTAAGAGGTGAATCACATTAATATGAACCTCATTGTTATGAGGTGAATCACTTTAATATGAACCTCACTGTTAGTTATGAGGTGAATCACATTACTATGAACCTCATTGTTAGTTATGAGGTGAATCACATTAATATGAACCTCACTTTTAGTTATGAGATGAATCACATTAATATGGACCACATTGTTAGTTATGAGGTGAATCACTTTAATATGAACCTCATTGTTAGCTATGAGGTGAATCACATTAATATGAACCTCACAGTCAGTTATGAGGTGAATCACATTAATATGAATCTCACTGTTAGTTATGAGGTGAATCACATTATTATGAACCTCACTGTTAGTTATGAGGTGAATCACATTAACATGAACCTCACTGTTAGTTATGAGGTGAATCACATTAATATGAACCTCATTGTTAGCTATGAGGTGAATCACATTAATATGAACCTCACTGTTAGTTATGAGGTGAATCACATTAATATGAACCTCATTGTTAGCTATGAGGTGAATCACATTAATATGAACCTCACTGTTAGTTATGAGGTGAATCACATTAATATGAACCTCACTGTTCGTTATGAGGTGAATTACATTATTATCAACCTCACTGTTAGTTATGAGGTGAATCCCATTAATATGAACCTCATTGTTAGTTCTGAGGTGAATCACATTAATATGAACCTCACTGTTAGTTATGAGGTGAATCACATTATTATGAAAATCACTGTTAGTTATGAGAGGAATCACTTTAATACCAACCTCACTGTTAGTTATGAGGTGAATTACATTAATATGAACCTCATTGTTAGTTATGAGGTGAATCACATTAATATGAACCTCACTATTAGTTATGAGGTGAATCACATTATTATGAACCTCACTGTTAGTTATGAGGTGAATCACATTAATATGAACCTCATTGTTAGTTATGAGGTGAATCACATTAATATGAACCTCACTGTTAGTTATGAGGTGAATCACATTAATATGAACCTCACTGGTAGGAGGTGAATCACATTAATATGAACCTCACTGTTAGTTATGAGGTGAATCACATTAATATGAACCTCACTTTTAGTTATGAGGTGAATCACATTATTATGAACCTCACTGTTAGTTATGAGGTGAATCACATTAATATGAACCTCATTGTTAGTTATGAGGTGAATCACTTTAATATGAACCTCACTGTTAGTTATGAGGTGAATCACATTATTATGAACCTCACTGTTAGTTATGAGATGAATCACTTTAATACGAACCTCACTGTTAGTTATGAGGTGAATTACATTAATATGAACCTCACTGTTCGTTATGAGGTGAATCACATTAATATGAACCTCATTGTTATAAGGTGAATCACATTACTATGAACCTTATTGTTATTTATGAGGTGAATCACAGTAACATGAACCTCACTTTTAGTTATGAGATGAATCACACTAATATGGACCACATTGTTAGTTATGAGGTGAATGACATTAATATGAACCTCATTGTTAGTTATGAGGTGAATCACATTAAGATGAACCTCATTGTTAGTTATGAGGTGAATCACATTAATATGAACCTCACAGTCAGTTATGAGGTGAATCACATTAATATGAACCTCACTGTTAGTTATGAGGTGAATCACTTTAATATGAACCTCACTGTTCGTTATGAGGTGAATCACATTATTATGAACCTCACAGTCAGTTATGAGGTGATTCACACTAATATGAACCTCACTGTTAGTTATGAGATGAATCACATTAATATGGACCACATTGTTAGTTATGAGGTGCATCACATTAATATGAACCTCATTGTTAGTTATGAGGTGAATCACATTAATATGAACCTCACAGTCAGTTATGAGGTGAATCACATTAATATGAACCTCACTGTTAGTTATGAGGTGAATAACATTATTATGAACCTCACTGTTAGTTATGAGGTGAATCACATTAATATGAACCTCACTGTTAGTTATGAGGTGAATCACATTAATATGAACCTCACTGTTCGTTATGAGGTGAATTACATTAATATGAACCTCACTGTTAGTTATGAAGTGAATCACATTATTATGTACCTCACTGTTAGTTATGAGGTGAATCACATTAATATGAACCTCACTGTTAGTTATGAGGTGAATCACTTTAATATGAACCTCACTGTTCGTTATGAGGTGAATCACATTAATATGAACCTCACAGTCAGTTATGAGGTGAATCACATTAATATGAACCTCACTGTTAGTTATGAGGTGAATCACTTTAATATGAACCTCACTGTTAGTTATGAGGTGAATCACATTACTATGAACCTCATTGTTAGTTATGAGGTGAATCACAGTAATATGAACTTCATTGTTAGTTATGAGGTGAATCACTTTAATTTGAACCTCACAGTCAGTTATGAGGTGATTCACACTAATATGAACCTCACTGTTAGTTATGAGATGAATCACATTAATATGGACCACATTGTTAGTTATGAGGTGCATCACATTAATATGAACCTCATTGTTAGTTATGAGGTGAATCACATTAATATGAACCTCACAGTCAGTTATGAGGTGAATCACATTAATATGAACCTCACTGTTAGTTATGAGGTGAATAACATTATTATGAACCTCACTGTTAGTTATGAGGTGAATCACATTAATATGAACCTCACTGTTAGTTATGAGGTGAATCACATTAATATGAACCTCACTGTTCGTTATGAGGTGAATTACATTAATATGAACCTCACTGTTAGTTATGAAGTGAATCACATTATTATGTACCTCACTGTTAGTTATGAGGTGAATCACTTTAATATGAACCTCACTGTTCGTTATGAGGTGAATCACATTAATATGAACCTCACCGTTAGTTATGAAGTGAATCACATTAATATGAACCTCACTGTTAGTTATGAAGTGAATTACATTAATATGAACCTCAATGTTCGTTATGAGGTTAATTACATTAATATGAACCTCACTGTTCGTTATGAGTTGAATCACATTAATATGAACCTCACTGTTCGTTATGAGGTGAATCACATTAATATGAACCTCACCGTTAGTTATGAGGTGAATCACATTAATATGAACCTCACTGTTAGTAATGAGGTGAATCACATTAATATGAACCTCACTGTTAGTTATGAGGTGAATGACATTAATATGACCTCATTGTTAGTTATGAGGTGAATCAAATTAATATGAACCTCACTGTTCGTTATGAGGTGAATCACTTTAATATGAACCTCACTGTTCGTTATGAGGTTAATCACATTACTATGAACCTCATTGTTAGTTATGAGGTGAATCACATTATTATGAACCTCACAGTCTGTTATGAGGTGAATCACACTAATATGAACCTCACTTTTAGTTATGAGATGAATCACATTAATATGAACCTCATTGTTAGTTATGAGGTGAATCAAATTAATATGGACCACATTGTTAGTTATGAGGTGCATCACATTAATATGAACCTCATTGTTAGTTATGAGGTGAATCACATTAATATGAACCTCACAGTCAGTTATGAGGTGAATCACATTAATATGAACCTCACTGTTAGTTATGAGGTGAATAACATTATTATGAACCTCACTGTTAGTTATGAGGTGAATCACATTAATATGAACCTCACTGTTAGTTATGAGGTGAATCACATTAATATGAACCTCACTGTTCGTTATGAGGTGAATTACATTAATATGAACCTCACTGTTCGTTATGAGTTGAATCATATTAATATGAACCTCATTGTTCGTTATGAGGTGAATCACAATAATATGAACCTCACCGTTAGTTATGAGGTGAATCACATTAATATGAACCTCACTGTTAGTAATGAGGTGAATCACATTAATATGAACCTCACTGTTAGTTATGAGGTGAATCACTTTAATATGAACCTCACTGTTCGTTATGTGGTTAATTACATTACTATAAACCTCATTGTTATTTATGAGGTGAATCACAGTAACATGAACCTCACTTTTAGTTATGAGATGAATCACATTAATATGGACCACATTGTTAGTTATGAGGTGAATGACATTAATATGACCTCATTGTTAGTTATGAGGTGAATCAAATTAATATGAACCTCACAGTCAGTTATGAGGTGAATCACATTAATATGAACCTCACTGTTAGTTATGAGGTGAATCACTTTAATATGAACCTCACTGTTCGTTATGAGGTTAATCACATTACTATGAACCTCATTGTTAGTTATGAGGTGAATCACATTATTATGAACCTCACAGTCTGTTATGAGGTGAATCACACTAATATGAACCTCACTTTTAGTTATGAGGTGAATCAAATTAATATGAACCTCACAGTCAGTTATGAGGTGAATCACATTAATATGAACCTCACTGTTAGTTATGAGGTGAATCACTTTAATATGAACCTCACTATTCGTTATGAGGTTAATCACATTACTATGAACCTCATTGTTAGTTATGAGGTGAATCACATTATTATGAACCTCACAGTCTTTTATGAGGTGAATCACACTAATATGAACCTCACTTTTCGTTATGAGATGAATCACCATAATATGAACCTCATTGTTAGTTATGAGGTGAATCACATTAATATGAACCTCACAGTCTGCTATGAGGTGAATCACATTAATATGGACCACATTGTTAGTTATGAGGTGCATCACATTAATATGAACCTCATTGTTAGTTATGAGGTGAATCACATTAATATGAACCTCACAGTCAGTTATGAGGTGAATCACATTAATATGAACCTCACTGTTAGTTATGAGGTGAATAACATTATTATGAACCTCACTGTTAGTTATGAGGTGAATCACATTAATATGAACCTCACTGTTAGTTATGAGGTGAATCACATTAATATGAACCTCACTGTTCGTTATGAGGTGAATTACATTAATATGAACCTCACTGTTAGTTATGAAGTGAATCACATTATTATGTACCTCACTGTTAGTTATGAGGTGAATCACATTAATATGAACCTCACTGTTAGTTATGAGGTGAATCACTTTAATATGAACCTCACTGTTCGTTATGAGGTGAGTCACATTAATATGAACCTCACAGTCAGTTATGAGGTGAATCATATTAATCTGAACCTCACTGTTAGTTATGAGGTGAATCACTTTAATATGAACCTCACTGTTAGTTATGAGGTGAATCACATTACTACGAACCTCATTGTTAGTTATGAGGTGAATCACAGTAATATGAAACTCATTGTTAGTTATGAGGTGAATCACTTTAATATGAACCTCACAGTCAGTTATGAGGTGAATCACATTATTATGAACCTCACAGTCAGTTATGAGGTGATTCACACTAATATGAACCTCACTGTTAGTTATGAGATGAATCACATTAATATGGACCACATTGTTAGTTATGAGGTGCATCACATTAATATGAACCTCATTGTTAGTTATGAGGTGAATCACATTAATATGAACCTCACAGTCAGTTATGAGGTGAATCACATTAATATGAACCTCACTGTTAGTTATGAGGTGAATAACATTATTATGAACCTCACTGTTAGTTATGAGGTGAATCACATTAATATGAACCTCACTGTTAGTTATGAGGTGAATCACATTAATATGAACCTCACTGTTCGTTATGAGGTGAATTACATTAATATGAACCTCACTGTTAGTTATGAAGTGAATCACATTATTATGTACCTCACTGTTAGTTATGAGGTGAATCACATTAATATGAACCTCACTGTTCGTTATGAGGTGAATCACATTAATATGAACCTCACAGTCAGTTATGAGGTGAATCACATTAATATGAACCTCACTGTTAGTTATGAGGTGAATCACTTTAATATGAACCTCACTGTTAGTTATGAGGTGAATCACATTACTATGAACCTCATTGTTAGTTATGAGGTGAATCACAGTAATATGAACCTCATTGTTAGTTATGAGGTGAATCACTTTAATATGAACCTCACAGTCAGTTATGAGGTGAATCACATTAATATGAACCTCACTGTTAGTTATGAGGTGAATCACTTTAATATGAACCTCACTGTTAGTTATGAGGTGAATCACATTACTATGAACCTCATTGTTAGTTATGAGGTGAATCACAGTAATATGAACCTCATTGTTAGTTATGAGGTGAATCACTTTAATATGAACCTCACAGTCAGTTATGAGGTGATTCACACTAATATGAACCTCACTGTTAGTTATGAGATGAATCACATTAATATGGACCACATTGTTAGTTATGAGGTGCATCACATTAATATGAACCTCATTGTTAGTTATGAGGTGAATCACATTAATATGAACCTCACAGTCAGTTATGAGGTGAATCACATTAAAATGAACCTCACTGTTAGTTATGAGGTGAATGACAATAATATGAACCACATTGTTAGTTATGAGATGAATCACATTAATATGAAAATCATTGTTAGTTAAGAGGTGAATCACATTAATATGAACCTCATTGTTATGAGGTGAATCACTTTAATATGAACCTCACTGTTAGTTATGAGGTGAATCACATTACTATGAACCTCATTGTTAGTTATGAGGTGAATCACATTAATATGAACCTCACTTTTAGTTATGAGATGAATCACATTAATATGGACCACATTGTTAGTTATGAGGTGAATCACTTTAATATGAACCTCATTGTTAGCTATGAGGTGAATCACATTAATATGAACCTCACAGTCAGTTATGAGGTGAATCACATTAATATGAATCTCACTGTTAGTTATGAGGTGAATCACATTATTATGAACCTCACTTTTAGTTATGAGGTGAATCACATTATTATGAACCTCACTGTTAGTTATGAGGTGAATCACATTAATATGAACCTCATTGTTAGTTATGAGGTGAATCACTTTAATATGAACCTCACTGTTAGTTATGAGGTGAATCACATTATTATGAACCTCACTGTTAGTTATGAGATGAATCACTTTAATACGAACCTCACTGTTAGTTATGAGGTGAATTACATTAATATGAACCTCACTGTTCGTTATGAGGTGAATCACATTAATATGAACCTCATTGTTATAAGGTGAATCACATTACTATGAACCTTATTGTTATTTATGAGGTGAATCACAGTAACATGAACCTCACTTTTAGTTATGAGATGAATCACACTAATATGGACCACATTGTTAGTTATGAGGTGAATGACATTAATATGAACCTCATTGTTAGTTATGAGGTGAATCACATTAATATGAACCTCACTGTTAGTTATGAGGTGAATAACATTATTATGAACCTCACTGTTAGTTATGAGGTGAATCACATTAATATGAACCTCACTGTTAGTTATGAGGTGAATCACATTAATATGAACCTCACTGTTCGTTATGAGGTGAATTACATTAATATGAACCTCACTGTTAGTTATGAAGTGAATCACATTATTATGTACCTCACTGTTAGTTATGAGGTGAATCACATTAATATGAACCTCACTGTTAGTTATGAGGTGAATCACTTTAATATGAACCTCACTGTTCGTTATGAGGTGAATCACATTAATATGAACCTCACAGTCAGTTATGAGGTGAATCACATTAATATGAACCTCACTGTTAGTTATGAGGTGAATCACTTTAATATGAACCTCACTGTTAGTTATGAGGTGAATCACATTACTATGAACCTCATTGTTAGTTATGAGGTGAATCACAGTAATATGAACCTCATTGTTAGTTATGAGGTGAATCACTTTAATATGAACCTCACAGTCAGTTATGAGGTGATTCACACTAATATGAACCTCACTGTTAGTTATGAGATGAATCACATTAATATGGACCACATTGTTAGTTATGAGGTGCATCACATTAATATGAACCTCATTGTTAGTTATGAGGTGAATCACATTAATATGAACCTCACAGTCAGTTATGAGGTGAATCACATTAATATGAACCTCACTGTTAGTTATGAGGTGAATAACATTATTATGAACCTCACTGTTAGTTATGAGGTGAATCACATTAATATGAACCTCACTGTTAGTTATGAGGTGAATCACATTAATATGAACCTCACTGTTCGTTATGAGGTGAATTACATTAATATGAACCTCACTGTTAGTTATGAAGTGAATCACATTATTATGTACCTCACTGTTAGTTATGAGGTGAATCACTTTAATATGAACCTCACTGTTCGTTATGAGGTGAATCACATTAATATGAACCTCACCGTTAGTTATGAAGTGAATCACATTAATATGAACCTCACTGTTAGTTATGAAGTGAATTACATTAATATGAACCTCAATGTTCGTTATGAGGTTAATTACATTAATATGAACCTCACTGTTCGTTATGAGTTGAATCACATTAATATGAACCTCACTGTTCGTTATGAGGTGAATCACATTAATATGAACCTCACCGTTAGTTATGAGGTGAATCACATTAATATGAACCTCACTGTTAGTAATGAGGTGAATCACATTAATATGAACCTCACTGTTAGTTATGAGGTGAATGACATTAATATGACCTCATTGTTAGTTATGAGGTGAATCAAATTAATATGAACCTCAATGTTCGTTATGAGGTGAATCACTTTAATATGAACCTCACTGTTCGTTATGAGGTTAATCACATTACTATGAACCTCATTGTTAGTTATGAGGTGAATCACATTATTATGAACCTCACAGTCTGTTATGAGGTGAATCACACTAATATGAACCTCACTTTTAGTTATGAGATGAATCACATTAATATGAACCTCATTGTTAGTTATGAGGTGAATCAAATTAATATGGACCACATTGTTAGTTATGAGGTGCATCACATTAATATGAACCTCATTGTTAGTTATGAGGTGAATCACATTAATATGAACCTCACAGTCAGTTATGAGGTGAATCACATTAATATGAACCTCACTGTTAGTTATGAGGTGAATAACATTATTATGAACCTCACTGTTAGTTATGAGGTGAATCACATTAATATGAACCTCACTGTTAGTTATGAGGTGAATCACATTAATATGAACCTCACTGTTCGTTATGAGGTGAATTACATTAATATGAACCTCACTGTTCGTTATGAGTTGAATCACATTAATATGAACCTCATTGTTCGTTATGAGGTGAATCACAATAATATGAACCTCACCGTTAGTTATGAGGTGAATCACATTAATATGAACCTCACTGTTAGTAATGAGGTGAATCACATTAATATGAACCTCACTGTTAGTTATGAGGTGAATCACTTTAATATGAACCTCACTGTTCGTTATGTGGTTAATTACATTACTATAAACCTCATTGTTATTTATGAGGTGAATCACAGTAACATGAACCTCACTTTTAGTTATGAGATGAATCACATTAATATGGACCACATTGTTAGTTATGAGGTGAATGACATTAATATGACCTCATTGTTAGTTATGAGGTGAATCAAATTAATATGAACCTCACAGTCAGTTATGAGGTGAATCACATTAATATGAACCTCACTGTTAGTTATGAGGTGAATCACTTTAATATGAACCTCACTGTTCGTTATGAGGTTAATCACATTACTATGAACCTCATTGTTAGTTATGAGGTGAATCACATTATTATGAACCTCACAGTCTGTTATGAGGTGAATCACACTAATATGAACCTCACTTTTAGTTATGAGGTGAATCAAATTAATATGAACCTCACAGTCAGTTATGAGGTGAATCACATTAATATGAACCTCACTGTTAGTTATGAGGTGAATCACTTTAATATGAACCTCACTATTCGTTATGAGGTTAATCACATTACTATGAACCTCATTGTTAGTTATGAGGTGAATCACATTATTATGAACCTCACAGTCTTTTATGAGGTGAATCACACTAATATGAACCTCACTTTTAGTTATGAGATGAATCACATTAATATGAACCTCATTGTTAGTTATGAGGTGAATCACATTAATATGAACCTCACAGTCTGCTATGAGGTGAATCACATTAATATGGACCACATTGTTAGTTATGAGGTGCATCACATTAATATGAACCTCATTGTTAGTTATGAGGTGAATCACATTAATATGAACCTCACAGTCAGTTATGAGGTGAATCACATTAATATGAACCTCACTGTTAGTTATGAGGTGAATAACATTATTATGAACCTCACTGTTAGTTATGAGGTGAATCACATTAATATGAACCTCACTGTTAGTTATGAGGTGAATCACATTAATATGAACCTCACTGTTCGTTATGAGGTGAATTACATTAATATGAACCTCACTGTTAGTTATGAAGTGAATCACATTATTATGTACCTCACTGTTAGTTATGAGGTGAATCACATTAATATGAACCTCACTGTTAGTTATGAGGTGAATCACTTTAATATGAACCTCACTGTTCGTTATGAGGTGAGTCACATTAATATGAACCTCACAGTCAGTTATGAGGTGAATCATATTAATATGAACCTCACTGTTAGTTATGAGGTGAATCACTTTAATATGAACCTCACTGTTAGTTATGAGGTGAATCACATTACTACGAACCTCATTGTTAGTTATGAGGTGAATCACATTAATATGAAACTCATTGTTAGTTATGAGGTGAATCACTTTAATATGAACCTCACAGTCAGTTATGAGGTGAATCACATTAATATGAACCTCACAGTCAGTTATGAGGTGAATCACATTAATATGAACCTCACTGTTAGTTATGAGGTGAATAACATTATTATGAACCTCACTGTTAGTTATGAGGTGAATCACATTAATATGAACCTCACTGTTAGTTATGAGGTGAATCACATTAATATGAACCTCACTGTTCGTTATGAGGTGAATTACATTAATATGAACCTCACTGTTAGTTATGAAGTGAATCACATTATTATGTACCTCACTTTTAGTTATGAGGTGAATTTCTTTAATATGAACCTCACTGTTCGTTATGAGGTGAATCACATTAATATGAACCTCACCGTTAGTTATGAAGTGAATCACATTAATATGAAACTCACTGTTAGTTATGAAGTGAATTACATTAATATGAACCTCAATGTTCGTTATGAGGTTAATTACATTAATATGAAGCTCACTGTTCGTTATGAGTTGAATCACATTAATATGAACCTCACTGTTCGTTATGAGGTGAATCACATTAATATGAACCTCACTGTTAGTTATGAGGTGAATCACATTAATATGAACCTCACTGTTAGTTATGAGATGAATCACATTATTATGAACCTCACTGTTAGTTATGAGGTGAATCACATTAATATAAACCTCATTGTTAGTTATGAGGTGAATCACATTAATATGAAACTCACTGTTAGTTATGAGGTGAATCACATTATTATGAACCTCACTGTTAGTTATGAGATGAATAACTTTAATACGAACCTCACTGTTAGTTATGAGGTGAATCACATTAATATGAACCTCACTGTTCGTTATGAGGTGAATCACATTAATATGAACCTCATTGTTAGATATGAGGTGAATCACATTAATATGAACATCACTGTTAGTTATGAGGTGAATGACAATAATATGAACCACATTGTTAGTTATGAGATGAATCACATTAATATGAACCTCATTGTTAGTTAAGAGGTGAATCACATTAATATGAACCTCATTGTTATGAGGTGAATCACTTTAATATGAACCTCACTGTTAGCTATGAGGTGAATTACATTACTATGAACCTCATTGTTAGTTATGAGGTGAATCACATTAATATGAACCTCATTTTTAGTTATGAGATGAATCACATTGATATGGACCACATTGTTAGCTATGAGGTGAATCACTTTAATATGAACCTCATTGTTAGCTATGAGGTGAATCACATTAATATGAACCTCACAGTCAGTTATGAGGTGAATCACATTAATATGAATCTCACTGTTAGTTATGAGGTGAATCACATTATTATGAACCTCACTGTTAGTTATGAGGTGAATCACATTAACATGAACCTCACTGTTAGTTAGGAGGTGAATCACATTAATATGAACCTCATTGTTAGCTATGAGGTGAATCACATTAATATAAACCTCACTGTTAGTTATGAGGTGAATCACATTAATATGAACCTCATTGTTAGCTATGAGGTGAATCACATTAATATGAACCTCACTGTTAGTTATGAGGTGAATCACATTAATATGAACCTCACTGTTCGTTATGAGGTGAATTACATTATTATGAACCTCACTGTTAGTTATGAGGTGAATCCCATTAATATGAACCTCATTGTTAGTTCTGAGGTGAATCACATTAATATGAACCTCACTGTTAGTTATGAGGTGAATCACATTATTATGAAAATCACTGTTAGTTATGAGAGGAATCACTTTAATACCAACCTCACTGTTAGTTATGAGGTGAATTACATTAATATGAACCTCATTGTTAGTTATGAGGTGAATCACATTAATATGAACCTCACTATTAGTTATGAGGTGAATCACATTATTATGAACCTCACTGTTAGTTATGAGGTGAATCACATTAATATGAACCTCATTGTTAGTTATGAGGTGAATCACATTAATATGAACCTCACTGTTAGTTATGAGGTGAATCACATTAATATGAACCTCACTGGTAGGAGGTGAATCACATTAATATGAACCTCACTGTTAGTTATGAGGTGAATCACATTAATATGAACCTCACTTTTAGTTATGAGGTGAATCACATTATTATGAACCTCACTGTTAGTTATGAGGTGAATCACATTAATATGAACCTCATTGTTAGTTATGAGGTGAATCACTTTAATATGAACCTCACTGTTAGTTATGAGGTGAATCACATTATTATGAACCTCACTGTTAGTTATGAGATGAATCACTTTAATACGAACCTCACTGTTAGTTATGAGGTGAATTACATTAATATGAACCTCACTGTTCGTTATGAGTTGAATCACATTAATATGAACCTCATTGTTATAAGGTGAATCACATTACTATGAACCTTATTGTTATTTATGAGGTGAATCACAATAACATGAACCTCACTTTTAGTTATGAGATGAATCACACTAATATGGACCACATTGTTAGTTATGAGGTGAATGACATTAATATGAACCTCATTGTTAGTTATGAGGTGAATCACATTAATATGAACCTCATTGTTAGTTATGAGGTGAATCTCATTAATATGAACCTCACAGTCAGTTATGAGGTGAATCACATTAATATGAACCTCACTGTTAGTTATGAGGTGAATCACTTTAATATGAACCTCACTGTTCGTTATGAGGTGAATCACACTAATATGAACCTCACTTTTAGTTATGAGGTGAATCAAATTAATATGAACCTCACAGTCAGTTATGAGGTGAATCACATTAATATGAACCTCACTGTTAGTTATGAGGTGAATCACTTTAATATGAACCTCACTATTCGTTATGAGGTTAATCACATTACTATGAACCTCATTGTTAGTTATGAGGTGAATCACATTATTATGAACCTCACAGTCTGTTATGAGGTGAATCACACTAATATGAACCTCACTTTTAGTTATGAGATGAATCACATTAATATGAACCTCATTGTTAGTTATGAGGTGAATCACATTAATATGAACCTCACAGTCTGCTATGAGGTGAATCACATTAATATGGACCACATTGTTAGTTATGAGGTGCATCACATTAATATGAACCTCATTGTTAGTTATGAGGTGAATCACATTAATATGAACCTCACAGTCAGTTATGAGGTGAATCACATTAATATGAACCTCACTGTTAGTTATGAGGTGAATAACATTATTATGAACCTCACTGTTAGTTATGAGGTGAATCACATTAATATGAACCTCACTGTTAGTTATGAGGTGAATCACATTAATATGAACCTCACTGTTCGTTATGAGGTGAATTACATTAATATGAACCTCACTGTTAGTTATGAAGTGAATCACATTATTATGTACCTCACTGTTAGTTATGAGGTGAATCACATTAATATGAACCTCACTGTTAGTTATGAGGTGAATCACTTTAATATGAACCTCACTGTTCGTTATGAGGTGAGTCACATTAATATGAACCTCACAGTCAGTTATGAGGTGAATCACATTAATATGAACCTCACTGTTAGTTATGAGGTGAATCACTTTAATATGAACCTCACTGTTAGTTATGAGGTGAATCACATTACTATGAACCTCATTGTTAGTTATGAGGTGAATCACAGTAATATGAACCTCATTGTTAGTTATGAGGTGAATCACTTTAATATGAACCTCACAGTCAGTTATGAGGTGAATCACATTAATATGAACCTCACAGTCAGTTATGAGGTGAATCACATTAATATGAACCTCACTGTTAGTTATGAGGTGAATAACATTATTATGAACCTCACTGTTAGTTATGAGGTGAATCACATTAATATGAACCTCACTGTTAGTTATGAGGTGAATCACATTAATATGAACCTCACTGTTCGTTATGAGGTGAATTACATTAATATGAACCTCACTGTTAGTTATGAAGTGAATCACATTATTATGTACCTCACTGTTAGTTATGAGGTGAATTTCTTTAATATGAACCTCACTGTTCGTTATGAGGTGAATCACATTAATATGAACCTCACCGTTAGTTATGAAGTGAATCACATTAATATGAAACTCACTGTTAGTTATGAAGTGAATTACATTAATATGAACCTCAATGTTCGTTATGAGGTTAATTACATTAATATGAAGCTCACTGTTCGTTATGAGTTGAATCACATTAATATGAACCTCACTGTTCGTTATGAGGTGAATCACATTAATATGAACCTCACCGTTAGTTATGAGGTGAATCACATTAATATGAACCTCACTGTTAGTTATGAGATGAATCACATTATTATGAACCTCACTGTTAGTTATGAGGTGAATCACATTAATATAAACCTCATTGTTAGTTATGAGGTGAATCACATTAATATGAACCTCACTGTTAGTTATGAGGTGAATCACATTATTATGAACCTCACTGTTAGTTATGAGATGAATAACTTTAATACGAACCTCACTGTTAGTTATGAGGTGAATCACATTAATATGAACCTCACTGTTCGTTATGAGGTTAATCACATTAATATGAACCTCATTGTTAGATATGAGGTGAATCACATTAATATGAACATCACTGTTAGTTATGAGGTGAATGACAATAATATGAACCACATTGTTAGTTATGAGATGAATCACATTAATATGAACCTCATTGTTAGTTAAGAGGTGAATCACATTAATATGAACCTCATTGTTATGAGGTGAATCACTGTAATATGAACCTCACTGTTAGTTATGAGGTGAATCACATTACTATGAACCTCATTGTTAGTTATGAGGTGAATCACATTAATATGAACCTCACTTTTAGTTATGAGATGCATCACATTGATATGGACCACATTGTTAGTTATGAGGTGAATCACTTTAATATGAACCTCATTGTTAGCTATGAGGTGAATCACATTAATATGAACCTCACAGTCAGTTATGAGGTGAATCACATTAATATGAATCTCACTGTTAGTTATGAGGTGAATCACATTATTATGAACCTCACTGTTAGTTATGAGGTGAATCACATTAACATGAACCTCACTGTTAGTTATGAGGTGAATCACATTAATATGAACCTCATTGTTAGCTATGAGGTGAATCACATTAATATGAACCTCACTGTTAGTTATGAGGTGAATCACATTAATATGAACCTCATTGTTAGCTATGAGGTGAATCACATTAATATGAACCTCACTGTTAGTTATGAGGTGAATCACATTAATATGAACCTCACTGTTCGTTATGAGGTGAATTACATTATTATGAACCTCACTGTTAGTTATAAGGTGAATCCCATTAATATGAACCTCATTGTTAGTTCTGAGGTGAATCACATTAATATGAACCTCACTGTTAGTTATGAGGTGAATCACATTATTATGAAAATCACTGTTAGTTATGAGAGGAATCACTTTAATACCAACCTCACTGTTAGTTATGAGGTGAATTACATTAATATGAACCTCATTGTTAGTTATGAGGTGAATCACATTAATATGAACCTCACTATTAGTTATGAGGTGAATCACATTATTATGAACCTCACTGTTAGTTATGAGGTGAATCACATTAATTTGAACCTCATTGTTAGTTATGAGGTGAATCACATTAATATGAACCTCACTGTTAGTTATGAGGTGAATCACATTAATATGAACCTCACTGGTAGGAGGTGAATCACATTAATATGAACCTCACTGTTAGTTATGAGGTGAATCACATTAATATGAACCTCACTTTTAGTTATGAGGTGAATCACATTATTATGAACCTCACTGTTAGTGTCGGGGTAAAAGAGAATATATATATTTGTAACTTTTATACTTTTGTAACTTTTATACGCTTTTTTGCTAATGTACTAACCACCATTTTGTATCATATAACAATAAGCTTTCCTTGCTACGTAATACTCAAATCGAAACTTAAACTAAGACATTTCCAGTGTTGCCAAGACTCATTCCAGAGAAACGAAACAAGATTATAAGCTGACGGCTGCAATATCTGCCCAGAGACTGAGATAAGGAGATGTGGACCAATCAGGAGTGGCCAGACACTGGACTTTCATGGCTTACCCCGCCCCGGACAACCCCTATCCCCTCCCCATTATGTAGTGTATTTAGATTTGTGCATGTAAAAAATAAATTCAGAACATTGCTGAGGACGTTGTCTGTAGTAGCCTTCTGAGCATGCTCTGAGCTTGAACCAGCTTGTTGTCTGACTCATTCTTTGAATGGTTGACCCATGCTCATAGTTTGAATTTGGAGTGACTGGAGGACGAGTGGAATGTCATCACGACCCCCACAAATGGCGCCCAACGTGGGGCGTGGCTAGCGGTACGCCGCCCTCCCGGACCCATATTGCTGATTTCCCTGGTGGTGACCGCGGTGGCTGAATTTGAGGCCTGATCAACCTCCATCGAACACGGTAAGTTGAGATGTATTTTATATGTCTCACTTGCCTGTGTGTCAGCCGCAGCAGTTCCTGTTGGGTTGTCAGGTTGGATCTGGGTGGGTGACCGGTCGAGTGGTGAGACCTTGGGCGTCCCGCACCACGTCCTGAACCAGCAAGTGTTAAACCGAGTGACGTCGCATGCCTGCGCGTGCTCGTGTGCACACCACCTCCTCCTCCCCCGGTCACTGTACTTTTCTTAGATAGCTGCCTCCCGTAACTGATAGTCAAGGTTACAAAGCATTCCTGAATTGTAGTGTAAGGGAGAAAGAATCTGTGACGAATTGAGGTGTGCTCTTCGTCTAACACAGAGACTGCTGTAAAGTCAAGGTTAGGAAACAGTGTATTGAGGTGTCTCTACACTGTCGGGTGGTACCGTGGTAGGAAAGCAGATAGATTGAGGTGTCTCTCTATCTAAACAGTGTATCGAGGTGTCTCTACACTGTCGGGTGGTACCGTGGTAGGAAAGGAGATAGATTGAGGTGTCTCTCTATCTCATCAGTGTATCGAGGTGTCTCTACACTGACGGGTGGTAACCTGTAGTCAGGGTGCCGTGGTGAGTCGCACTGTAAAGTCGCCATTCAAGGCTAGGAAAGGAGTTAGATTGAGGTGTCTCTCTATCTCATCAGTGTATTGAGGTGTGCTCTACACTGAGGAATGGCGACCTGTGGACTGCACCAGTGATCTGAGTCGCGACAGATCATTGCATTCTATAAGAAAATGTTGAGTATATTCAAATTTGAAAGATCTCGTAAGTTGTGGAATGCTGCTGTGGGAGTTAAGCCAATTAGTGGAGTTACGGGAAGGCAAGAAGGCAAGAAGAATGTTAGGAATTTGTAGAATATGATAAGCTTATCCAGTACAGGCAGGCTTTAGTCTTCAGTTTAGAAAGAATGTGTTACACACAAGTTGGGAAAGTTGGGTGAGGATTTCTGCAAGCACATCTTAGAGTAGATGGTGCAGGGGGGAACAGAGAATGCCGAGCCTTTGCTCGGATACATGAAAGCTGCAAAATGTGATTTGTTATGTGACCCTAAATTGGCCGTAACCCCGTTGATGCCTGTCACTACACCGAGCCCTCAGCCACCACCCTATAATGGCGCCGACGCTAAATCATCGGAAGGATGGATGTGTCGTATGTGCTGACAGCAGAACCCGAAGTTCTGCTGTGTCTGTGGGGGGGGGGCCGCCCATGGCACGATGCCCAGCCTGCCCCCAAGAACAATCCCACCCCCACTCCCCCCTCCTCCCTCCAACGGCCATCTTACTACACCTTTTCCTGCTTCCAAGAACTATCCCATTTCCATTCCAACTCCTCCCTCCCACAGCCATCTTGCTACACCTCTTACTTGTTGTGGGAGGCCCGGAAAGCCCCAATCCAGCCTATATCCACTACTAGATCCGTCCGGTGCATATTACCAGCCACCAGCACAGGTGGAAAAGCCCGCAGTCCCAGAGCACCGATCTGAAACTAATGTGACACCCTCTGCTCCAGTCCACGATGCTGAGACGCTTCCCCTGTTTCCTATGGGAGTCACCCACAACCCTGGGGATATCCTCCTCAACTCCCCAGAATTTCAGGCCAGACTGCTCTCCCTCCGCCAACATACTGTTACTCAAGACGATACGGAGCCAGATGAGAGATGGGCTCAAGATACTCCAGCCCCCCCCCTCCTCCTTTACCCCATACGTCTCCTATGGCATCCTTCACCCCACATCCATTACCCGTACTCCGGCCCTTGCTCCAAGCAACTGCTGAAAGAGCACCACCCCCCCTCCAGCCCCTCAGAAGTCTAGGACCCCTGCCGCTCCCGGAACCTAGTAGACCCATCAGGACGCCCTGTCACTCTGTCAATAGGCTATGGTGACATCCTTACACATCGGGTGGGGGCCATAGTCAACCCTGCAAACACCTGTATGAGCCATGTTGGAGGATTGGCTCGCAAAATTTCCCTTGCTGTTGGTTCTACTCTGGCTGCAGAATGCCAGGCTCACTTAGCCGAAAACGGAGAGCTTTCAAAAGGCCATGGTTTCCACAAAAGCAGGACCCCTTAGTACGTATGAATCCGGCCTAGAATACATGAAACAGTTAAAAGCCTGGGCTCAGAATCGTTTGTCAGATCAAGCTGGGTCTGTACAAGATGTTCAACAAGACCCTGTTAAATCTGTGGAAAGATATGCTGCAAAACTCAGCATGCATTTTAAGGATCTCGGATACAGTTTTCACGTCAAGACGCAGGCCGCTCTGTTGGTTCAGGCCCTAGTAGATGGCCTACAAGACGCTCTCAGAGATGAAGTCCTGAGAGTACGGCCCGAGATTCGTTCTTCTTCTTTCAACGACGCGGTGGATATCGTTAAAGCTTTTCAAAAATCAATGCTAAAAATGGAAAAGGATACTAAGCCAAAGAAGAAAGCCGCTCCTGCCATGGTATATCAAGCTCAAGAAAGCTACCCACCCTCTGGCAACCAACATGGAATCAAGTGGGTAATGGTTAAAGGCACAGGTGATGATACTCCTCCCACATATAGAAAACAAGACAGAAGAGATGACAAGGGATCATCTAGAAACAGAAGACAACCTCGTGATTCTGAAGGATGAATGTTATGTTGGGAGTGTGGTAGCCTTGACCACATCCTCAGAGACTGTCACTTTACAGGTGGACCATCAACCACCGGAGTTCCTGGTGGACACTGGGGCGGCCACATCTGTCATTTCCTCTGCACAGCTCCCTCCTTCTATATCCCTATCACCAGATACCCTCACCTGTGTTGGGGTGGAAGGCCAACATATTTCCTCTCCACTCACAGTCCCTGTGTCTGCAGGACCGTTCACCGGAGTGCTCACAAGATTCTTGGTCTCTGAAACTTGCCCTGTCAATCTGTTGGGAGCCGATCTCTTAGAGCGGATGAAGGCAACAATTACCTTCGGAAACCATGGTATGGAGCTTCTTTTGCGGGACCCTCATTCCGAACAAGGGACTGAAGACCGCTGTGTTCTTAAAGCCTTCCCTCTCATGATGATGACCATACAACCTCACTCTCTGTGGTCCAGTGGGCCAGAGGACGTCGGCCTCCTGCAGGTTCCCCCGGTCCGAGTACACCTAAAGCCTGGACACAGGTACCCACGGTTGCCACAATACCCCCTCAAGGCTGCACAAGAACAAAGCTTGAGTACCCAAGTCGCTTCCCTCCTGGAATCAGGAGTCCTTGTCAGATGTGTATCTCCATGCAATACACCAATTTTTTCTGTAAAAAAGAAAACCGCTCCGGGAGAGCCTCCAAGATACCGGTTGGTTCAGGATCTCAGAGCCGTCAATGCAGCTACCATTTTAGAAACTCCAGTGGTACCCAACCCAAACACCCTTTTGTCTCAGGTGCCTCCAACGGCCACCTTGTTTACGGTGTTAGATCTGGCCAACGCCTTCTTCAGTATACCCTTACATGAAGATTCGTGGTTTCTTTCTGCCTTCACCTTTCAAGGAGCACAGCTTATATGGACCAGGACTCCGCAAAGAGCCCAGAACTCTCCTAACCAATTCACTCATTCTATGAAGTCTATTCTGGAGCTATGGGTTCAAGAGAACCCTCAGGTCACCCTTCTACAGTATGTGGATGATCTTTTACTCTGTAGCACTGAAGAAAATTTGCCAGAGATGTCAGCATCCCTTCTCTGGTTTCTTCACTCAGCTAACTGTAAAGTCTCGAAAGGCAAAATCCAATGGTGTCTGCCCAAGGTCATTTTCCTCGGACATTGTATATCACAAGGTACTAGACATCTGACTGAAGAAAGAAAACAAGCCATCATGGATATCACTTTCCCAACCACCTATTCCGCTATGCAGACTTTCCTTGGCCTCATCACTTACTGCAGGCAATGGATCCCTGATGCCTCAAAGCTCATGCAACCTCTGTACGACTGTCTCAAGGATGAAGGCTCAGTTTGGCTTCATGCTGAAGATCCACGTGTTTCTCATCAACACAGACTATGTTTTGACCGTCTTAAACAGGCTGTTGTCTCTGCCCCGGCCTTGGGCTTACCAGACTATACTCAGCCATTTCACTTTTTTGTCTCGAAATCGGAAGGTCATGCCTCTGGAGTTCTAGCACAACGCTATGATCATAAGTATCGGCCTTTGGGCTACTACTCAGCCCGCCTGGACCCTGTCACCCGAACTGCCTCCACGTGCCTTAAGGCGGTCCACGCTGCTCACATCCTCTTTGACAAGTCAGCTGACCAGATGTCTGACTATCAATCCTGCCACTTTGCTTCCACCTTCTAGGGGGGAAGGTGAAGAGGGTGAAGATCCATTGGTGGAACCTCATGATTGTATAAAAATTTTGCAGGAAGAGACTTCTGCTCCAGAGAATATGGTGGCACATCCGCTCGCAGACCCTGTCTTGCACCTATGGACTGATGGATCCCGTTTCGCAGACCCTCAAGGGAGGTTCCACACGGGATATGCTGTCACAACAGACCTAACAGTCCTCAAGGCTGAAGCTCTACCACCATACATGTCTGCACAAGAAGCTGAACTTGTGGCTCTCACAGAGGCCTGCCACCTGGCAGCAGGAACAAAGGCGAATATGTATATACCGATTCCAGGTATGGACATGGAATTTGCAATGATTCTGGACTCTTGTGGAAGTCTAGAGGATTCATCACAGCTGCAGGTACACCAGTGAAACATGTCTCATGGATTAAGGCCCTAATGAAGGCCCTGGAACTATCCATTCAGGTTGCTGTTATCAAGGTCAAGGCTCATGGAAGACTAGAATCCAGAGAAGCCAGGGGCAATCACCTAGCTGACCAAACAGCCAAGACTGCAGCAGTGGAGAATGTGTCATCAAAGTGGCAGGAAAAGGAAGAAGAGATGGGAGAGACTCTGCAAACCGTAGCTGTGGCGCTCACTGGAGCAAGAGCCAAGGAACAGCCGGCGGAAGACCATACAAGTCCAGCGGAGACACGGGTGGAATCCAGGGGGGTCAGGATGCCTGAAGAAAAATTGTGTGAGGAACAAAGGAAAACCCCCACTGAAGAAGTCAAGCAATGGAAAGCGGCAGGAGCCGTGCTGGCAGGTCGCAAAGATTCAAAGGTCAACTCGACTTTTTACCAAGTGGATGGGAAGCCTTGCTTGCCTAGACGCATGTACTCAGCTGTGGCAGCATGGGCTCACGGGCCTACACACAGAGGAAAGAATCAAGCCTTGGCATGTATCAAGAAACTGTACTTTGCACCTGGAATCTCTTCCACTGTGACTGTATACTCAAAATCCTGCTCTGTCTGCGCTACCTGCAACCCAACGTGTATGGCACGGGTCCCTCTTCAACATCTGGCTAAACCAGACTACCCTTGGCAGAGAATACAAGTCGACCATATCCAAATGTCTAAAGCAAGAAAATAGGAGTACGTTTTGGTAGCCGTGGATATGTTCTCAGCCTGGCCCGAGGCCTACCCGGTTGTCAACATGACTGCTAAAGTCACAGCCAAGAAACTGATCACCGAAATTGCCTGCAGATTTGGAGTTCCCCAAGTCATAGAATCGGATCAAGGACCAGCTTTCACAGCAAATATCTACGAAGAACTCTGGAACATGTTGGGAACAGATTTGGGCCTCCACACTCCATACCATCCTGCCAGTTCAGGCAAAGTGGAGAGAATGAATTCCACACTCAAGACCCAGCTCTTGAAAATGACCTAAGATCATCCCCTCCCCTGGCCCGACCCACTCCCCATAGTATTGTATCATATCACACACACTCCTCAGGCCAAACATGGGCTGACTCCCTATAAAATTTTGTTTGGGACCCCACCCAAGATAGGAGAAATTAGGCCCTAAGAGTTGTCTGAAACACATGATAGAGTAGTAAAATTTGTGATTGCCTTGTCTAGAGAATTGACTAACACCCGCTCTCCAGTATCTGCTTCTCTCCCAGAATCTACAGGTGATGCAGTACATGATTTCATCCCAGGCGATCTAGTGTATGTGAAGAAGTTTGTCCGGAAAGACTGCCTCCAGCCGCGGTTCGAGGGACCGTACACTGTGCTTCTCACCACCCCGACGGCTCTGAAGCTTGAGGGCAAGAGCACCTGGATTCACGCCTCCCACTGCAAGAGAGACAGAACGAGTCTATAAAAGATGACTACCTTCTTCTATATCCTTTCCATATGCTTACTGTCTGTCCCAGGGTGGACAGCTACCACACAGCGGTAGATACCTCCTTTTTCTCAAGTTGGTTGGGAGGGCTCAAGGGATTCTTCCAACAAGTTTGTCTAGTAATGGGAGGTCTATTAGTATTGGGCCTGGTGGTCCTGTGCTGCATAGTCCCCTTATATAGAGAAATATACTCCTTTGAACAAGCCTGACCAGACCCCCTCATGATAAAGTTCAATTGAAAGATTCAGTTTAGGATCAGTTGGGAGAACTCCATGTGTCATTCAGGATAGGGCTCAATTGTCTGGGGGCGTCCCATAAGGGGGCAGCTTCTAAGATGATTGGGTGAAGAAATCCACCTCCCCTCTCCCCACACATGGACAGTCTCAAAGGCCCCGAAGCAAAGGAAAGCTTAGTGTTTAGGGGGGAATGTCGGGGTAAAAGAGAATATATATATTTGTAACTTTTATACTTTTGTAACTTTTATACGCTTTTTTGCTAATGTACTAACCACCATTTTGTATCATATAACAATAAGCTTTCCTTGCTACGTAATACTCAAATCGAAACTTAAACTAAGACATTTCCAGTGTTGCCAAGACTCATTCCAGAGAAACGAAACAAGATTATAAGCTGACGGCTGCAATATCTGCCCAGAGACTGAGATAAGGAGATGTGGACCAATCAGGAGTGGCCAGACACTGGACTTTCATGGCTTACCCCGCCCCGGACAACCCCTATCCCCTCCCCATTATGTAGTGTATTTAGATTTGTGCATGTAAAAAATAAATTCAGAACATTGCTGAGGACGTTGTCTGTAGTAGCCTTCTGAGCATGCTCTGAGCTTGAACCAGCTTGTTGTCTGACTCATTCTTTGAATGGTTGACCCATGCTCATAGTTTGAATTTGGAGTGACTGGAGGACGAGTGGAATGTCATCACGACCCCCACATTAGTTATGAGGTGAATCACATTAATATGAACCTCATTGTTAGTTATGAGGTGAATCACTTTAATATGAACCTCACTGTTAGTTATGAGGTGAATCACATTATTATGAACCTCACTGTTAGTTATGAGATGAATCACTTTAATACGAACCTCACTGTTAGTTATGAGGTGAATTACATTAATATGAACCTCACTGTTCGTTATGAGGTGAATCACATTAATATGAACCTCATTGTTATAAGGTGAATCACATTACTATGAACCTTATTGTTATTTATGAGGTGAATCACAGTAACATGAACCTCACTTTTAGTTATGAGATGAATCACACTAATATGGACCACATTGTTAGTTATGAGGTGAATGACATTAATATGAACCTCATTGTTAGTTATGAGGTGAATCACATTAATATGAACCTCATTGTTAGTTATGAGGTGAATCTCATTAATATGAACCTCACAGTCAGTTATGAGGTGAATCACATTAATATGAACCTCACTGTTAGTTATGAGGTGAATCACTTTAATATGAACCTCACTGTTCGTTATGAGGTGAATCACATTAATATGAACCTCACAGTCAGTTATGAGGTGATTCACACTAATATGAACCTCACTGTTAGTTATGAGATGAATCACATTAATATGGACCACATTGTTAGTTATGAGGTGCATCACATTAATATGAACCTCATTGTTAGTTATGAGGTGAATCACATTAATATGAACCTCACAGTCAGTTATGAGGTGAATCACATTAATATGAACCTCACTGTTAGTTATGAGGTGAATAACATTATTATGAACCTCACTGTTAGTTATGAGGTGAATCACATTAATATGAACCTCACTGTTAGTTATGAGGTGAATCACATTAATATGAACCTCACTGTTAGTTATGAGGTGAATCACATTAATATGAACCTCACTGGTAGGAGGTGAATCACATTAATATGAACCTCACTGTTAGTTATGAGGTGAATCACATTAATATGAACCTCACTTTTAGTTATGAGGTGAATCACATTATTATGAACCTCACTGTTAGTTATGAGGTGAATCACATTAATATGAACCTCATTGTTAGTTATGAGGTGAATCACTTTAATATGAACCTCACTGTTAGTTATGAGGTGAATCACATTATTATGAACCTCACTGTTAGTTATGAGATGAATCACTTTAATACGAACCTCACTGTTAGTTATGAGGTGAATTACATTAATATGAACCTCACTGTTCGTTATGAGGTGAATCACATTAATATGAACCTCATTGTTATAAGGTGAATCACATTACTATGAACCTTATTGTTATTTATGAGGTGAATCACAGTAACATGAACCTCACTTTTAGTTATGAGATGAATCACACTAATATGGACCACATTGTTAGTTATGAGGTGAATGACATTAATATGAACCTCATTGTTAGTTATGAGGTGAATCACATTAATATGAACCTCATTGTTAGTTATGAGGTGAATCTCATTAATATGAACCTCACAGTCAGTTATGAGGTGAATCACATTAATATGAACCTCACTGTTAGTTATGAGGTGAATCACTTTAATATGAACCTCACTGTTCGTTATGAGGTGAATCACACTAATATGAACCTCACTTTTAGTTATGAGGTGAATCAAATTAATATGAACCTCACAGTCAGTTATGAGGTGAATCACATTAATATGAACCTCACTGTTAGTTATGAGGTGAATCACTTTAATATGAACCTCACTATTCGTTATGAGGTTAATCACATTACTATGAACCTCATTGTTAGTTATGAGGTGAATCACATTATTATGAACCTCACAGTCTGTTATGAGGTGAATCACACTAATATGAACCTCACTTTTAGTTATGAGATGAATCACATTAATATGAACCTCATTGTTAGTTATGAGGTGAATCACATTAATATGAACCTCACAGTCTGCTATGAGGTGAATCACATTAATATGGACCACATTGTTAGTTATGAGGTGCATCACATTAATATGAACCTCATTGTTAGTTATGAGGTGAATCACATTAATATGAACCTCACAGTCAGTTATGAGGTGAATCACATTAATATGAACCTCACTGTTAGTTATGAGGTGAATAACATTATTATGAACCTCACTGTTAGTTATGAGGTGAATCACATTAATATGAACCTCACTGTTAGTTATGAGGTGAATCACATTAATATGAACCTCACTGTTCGTTATGAGGTGAATTACATTAATATGAACCTCACTGTTAGTTATGAAGTGAATCACATTATTATGTACCTCACTGTTAGTTATGAGGTGAATCACATTAATATGAACCTCACTGTTAGTTATGAGGTGAATCACTTTAATATGAACCTCACTGTTCGTTATGAGGTGAGTCACATTAATATGAACCTCACAGTCAGTTATGAGGTGAATCACATTAATATGAACCTCACTGTTAGTTATGAGGTGAATCACTTTAATATGAACCTCACTGTTAGTTATGAGGTGAATCACATTACTATGAACCTCATTGTTAGTTATGAGGTGAATCACAGTAATATGAACCTCATTGTTAGTTATGAGGTGAATCACTTTAATATGAACCTCACAGTCAGTTATGAGGTGAATCACATTAATATGAACCTCACTGTTAGTTATGAGGTGAATAACATTATTATGAACCTCACTGTTAGTTATGAGGTGAATCACATTAATATGAACCTCACTGTTAGTTATGAGGTGAATCACATTAATATGAACCTCACTGTTCGTTATGAGGTGAATTACATTAATATGAACCTCACTGTTAGTTATGAAGTGAATCACATTATTATGTACCTCACTGTTAGTTATGAGGTGAATTTCTTTAATATGAACCTCACTGTTCGTTATGAGGTGAATCACATTAATATGAACCTCACCGTTAGTTATGAAGTGAATCACATTAATATGAAACTCACTGTTAGTTATGAAGTGAATTACATTAATATGAACCTCAATGTTCGTTATGAGGTTAATTACATTAATATGAAGCTCACTGTTCGTTATGAGTTGAATCACATTAATATGAACCTCACTGTTCGTTATGAGGTGAATCACATTAATATGAACCTCACCGTTAGTTATGAGGTGAATCACATTAATATGAACCTCACTGTTAGTTATGAGATGAATCACATTATTATGAACCTCACTGTTAGTTATGAGGTGAATCACATTAATATAAACCTCATTGTTAGTTATGAGGTGAATCACATTAATATGAACCTCACTGTTAGTTATGAGGTGAATCACATTATTATGAACCTCACTGTTAGTTATGAGATGAATAACTTTAATACGAACCTCACTGTTAGTTATGAGGTGAATCACATTAATATGAACCTCACTGTTCGTTATGAGGTGAATCACATTAATATGAACCTCATTGTTAGATATGAGGTGAATCACATTAATATGAACATCACTGTTAGTTATGAGGTGAATGACAATAATATGAACCACATTGTTAGTTATGAGATGAATCACATTAATATGAACCTCATTGTTAGTTAAGAGGTGAATCTCATTAATATGAACCTCATTGTTATGAGGTGAATCACTTTAATATGAACCTCACTGTTAGTTATGAGGTGAATCACATTACTATGAACCTCATTGTTAGTTATGAGGTGAATCACATTAATATGAACCTCACTTTTAGTTATGAGATGAATCACATTGATATGGACCACATTGTTAGTTATGAGGTGAATCACTTTAATATGAACCTCATTGTTAGCTATGAGGTGAATCACATTAATATGAACCTCACAGTCAGTTATGAGGTGAATCACATTAATATGAATCTCACTGTTAGTTATGAGGTGAATCACATTATTATGAACCTCACTGTTAGTTATGAGGTGAATCACATTAACATGAACCTCACTGTTAGTTATGAGGTGAATCACATTAATATGAACCTCATTGTTAGCTATGAGGTGAATCACATTAATATGAACCTCACTGTTAGTTATGAGGTGAATCACATTAATATGAACCTCACTGTTCGTTATGAGGTGAATTACATTATTATGAACCTCACTGTTAGTTATGAGGTGAATTCCATTAATATGAACCTCATTGTTAGTTCTGAGGTGAATCACATTAATATGAACCTCACTGTTAGTTATGAGGTGAATCACATTATTATGAAAATCACTGTTAGTTATGAGAGGAATCACTTTAATACCAACCTCACTGTTAGTTATGAGGTGAATTACATTAATATGAACCTCATTGTTAGTTATGAGGTGAATCACATTAATATGAACCTCACTATTAGTTATGAGGTGAATCACATTATTATGAACCTCACTGTTAGTTATGAGGTGAATCACATTAATATGAACCTCATTGTTAGTTATGAGGTGAATCACATTAATATGAACCTCACTGTTAGTTATGAGGTGAATCACATTAATATGAACCTCACTGGTAGGAGGTGAATCACATTAATATGAACCTCACTGTTAGTTATGAGGTTAATCACATTAATATGAACCTCACTTTTAGTTATGAGGTGAATCACATTATTATGAACCTCACTGTTAGTTATGAGGTGAATCACATTAATATGAACCTCACAGTTAGTTATGAGGTGAATCACATTAATATGAACCTCACTGGTAGGAGGTGAATCACATTAATATGAACCTCACTGTTAGTTATGAGGTGAATCACATTATTATGAACCTCATTGTTAGTTATAAGGTGAATCACATTAATATGAACCTCACTGTTAGTTATGAGGTGAATCACATTATTATGAACCTCACTGTTAGTTATGAGATGAATCACTTTAATACGAACCTCACTGTTAGTTATGAGGTGAATCACATTAATATGAACCTCACTGTTCGTTATGAGGTGAATCACATTAATATGAACCTCATTGTTATGAGGTGAATCACATTAATATGAACCTCACTGTTAGTTATGAGATGAATTACATTAATATGAACCTTACTGTTAGTTATGAAGTGAATCACATTATTATGTACCTCACTGTTAGTAATGAGGTGAATCACATTAATATGAACCTCACTGTTAGTTATGAGATGAATCACATTATTATGAACCTCACTGTTAGTTATGAGGTGAATCACATTAATATGAACCTCATTGTTAGTTATGAGGTGAATCACATTAATATGAACCTCACTGTTAGTTATGAGGTGAATCACATTATTATGAACCTCACTGTTAGTTATGAGATGAATCACTTTAATACGAACCTCACTGTTAGTTATGAGGTGAATCACATTAATATGAACCTCACTGTTCGTTATGAGGTGAATCACATTAATATGAACCTCATTGTTATGAGGTGAATCACATTAATATGAACCTCACTGTTAGTTATGAGATGAACTACATTAATATGAACCTTACTGTTAGTTATGAAGTGAATCACATTATTATGTACCTCACTGTTAGTTATGAGGTGAATCACATTAATATGAACCTCACTGTTAGTTATGAGGTGATCACATTATTATGAACCTCACTGTTAGTTATGAGATGAATCACTTTAATACGAACCTCACTGTTAGTTATGAGGTGAATCACATTAATATGAACCTCACTGTTCGTTATGAGGTGAGTCACATTAATATGAACCTCACTGTTATGAGGTGAATCACATTAATATGAACCTCACAGTCTGCTATGAGGTGAATCACATTAATATGGACCACATTGTTAGTTATGAGGTGCATCACATTAATATGAACCTCATTGTTAGTTATGAGGTGAATCACATTAATATGAACCTCACAGTCAGTTATGAGGTGAATCACATTAATATGAACCTCACTGTTAGTTATGAGGTGAATAACATTATTATGAACCTCACTGTTAGTTATGAGGTGAATCACATTAATATGAACCTCACTGTTAGTTATGAGGTGAATCACATTAATATGAACCTCACTGTTCGTTATGAGGTGAATTACATTAATATGAACCTCACTGTTAGTTATGAAGTGAATCACATTATTATGTACCTCACTGTTAGTTATGAGGTGAATCACATTAATATGAACCTCACTGTTAGTTATGAGGTGAATCACTTTAATATGAACCTCACTGTTCGTTATGAGGTGAGTCACATTAATATGAACCTCACAGTCAGTTATGAGGTGAATCACATTAATATGAACCTCACTGTTAGTTATGAGGTGAATCACTTTAATATGAACCTCAATGTTAGTTATGAGGTGAATCACATTACTATGAACCTCATTGTTAGTTATGAGGTGAATCACAGTAATATGAACCTCATTGTTAGTTATGAGGTGAATCACTTTAATATGAACCTCACAGTCAGTTATGAGGTGAATCACATTAATATGAACCTCACAGTCAGTTATGAGGTGAATCACATTAATATGAACCTCACTGTTAGTTATGAGGTGAATCACATTAATATGAACCTCACTGTTAGTTATGAGGTGAATAACATTATTATGAACCTCACTGTTAGTTATGAGGTGAATCACATTAATATGAACCTCACTGTTAGTTATGAGGTGAATCACATTAATATGAACCTCACTGTTCGTTATGAGGTGAATTACATTAATATGAACCTCACTGTTAGTTATGAAGTGAATCACATTATTATGAACCTCACTGTTAGTTATGAGGTGAATTTCTTTAATATGAACCTCACTGTTCGTTATGAGGTGAATCACATTAATATGAACCTCATTGTTTGTTATGAGGTGAATCACATTAATATGAACCTCACTGTTAGTTATGAAGTGAATTTCTTTAATATGAACCTCACTGTTCGTTATGAGGTGAATCACATTAATATGAACCTCACCGTTAGTTATGAAGTGAATCACATTAATATGAACCTCACTGTTAGTTATGAAGTGAATTACATTAATATGAACCTCAATGTTCGTTATGAGGTGAATCACATTAATATGAACCTCACCATTAGTTATGAGGTGAATCACATTAATATGAACCTCACTGTTCGTTATGAGGTGAATCACATTAATATGAACCTCACCGTTAGTTATGAGGTGAATCACATTAATATGAACCTCACTGTTAGTTATGAGGTGAATCACTTTAATATGAACCTCACTGTTCGTTATGTGGTTAATTACATTACTATAAACCTCATTGTTATTTATGAGGTAAATCAAAGTAACATGAACCTCACTTTTAGTTATGAGATGAATCACATTAATATGAACCTCATTGTTAGTTATGAGGTGAATCACATTAATATGAACCTCACAGTCTGCTATGAGGTGAATCACATTAATATGGACCTCACAGTCAGTTATGAGGTGAATCACATTAATATGAAACTCACTGTTAGTTATGAGGTGAATAACATTATTATGAACGTCACTGTTAGTTATGAGGTGAATTACATTAATATGAACCTCACTGTTGTTATGAGGTGAATCACATTAATATGAACCTCACTGTTAGTTATGAAGTGAATCACATTATTATGTACCTCACTGTTAGTTATGAGGTGAATCACATTAATATGAACCTCACTGTTAGTTATGAGGTGAATTACATTAATATGAACCTCACTGTTAGTTATGAAGTGAATCACATTATTATGTACCTCACTGTTAGTTATGAGGTGAATCACATTAATATGAACCTCACTGTTAGTTATGAGGTGAATCGCTTTAATATGAACCTCACTGTTCGTTATGAGGTGAATCACATTAATATGAACCTCACATTCAGTTATGAGGTGAATCACATTAATATGAACCTCACTGTTAGTTATGAGGTGAATCACTTTAATATGAACCTCACTGTTAGTTATGAGGTGAATCACATTACTATGAACCTCATTGTTAGTTATGAGGTGAATCACAGTAATATGAACCTAATTGTTAGTTATGAGGTGAGTCACTTTAATATGAACCTCTCAGTCAGTTATGAGGTGATTCACACTAATATGAAGCTCACTGTTAGTTATGAGATGAATCACATTAATATGGACCACATTGTTAGTTATGAGGTGCATCACATTAATATGAACCTCATTGTTAGTTATGAGGTGAATCACATTAATATGAACCTCACAGTCAGTTATGAGGTGAATCACATTAATATGAACCTCACTGTTAGTTATGAGGTGAATCACATTAATATGAACCTCACTGTTAGTTATGAGGTGAATCACATTAATATGAACCTCACTGTTCGTTATGAGGTGAATTACATTAATATGAACCTCACTGTTAGTTATGAAGTGAATCACATTATTATGTACCTCACTGTTAGTTATGAGGTGAATCACTTTAATATGAACCTCACTGTTCGTTATGAGGTGAATCACATTAATATGAACCTCACCGTTAGTTATGAAGTGAATCACATTAATATGAACCTCACTGGTAGTTATGAAGTGAATTACATTAATATGAATCTCATTGTTCGTTATGAGTTGAATCACATGAATATGAACCTTACTGTTCGTTATGAGTTGAATCACATTAATATGAACCTTACTGTTCGTTATGAGGTGAAACACATTAATATGAACCTCACTGTTAGTTATGAGGTGAATCACATTAATATGAACCTCACTGTTAGTAATTAGGTGAATCACATTAATATGAACCTCACTGGTAGTTATGAGGTGAATCACATTAATATGAATCTCACTTTTAGTTATGAAGTGAATTACATTAATATGAACCTCACTGTTCGTTATGAGTTGAATCACATTAATATGAACCTTACTGTTCGTTATGAGGTGAAACACATTAATATGAACCTCACTGTTAGTTATGAGGTGAATCACATTAATATGAACCTCACTGTTAGTAATTAGGTGAATCACATTAATATGAACCTCACTGTTAGTTATGAGGTGAATCACTTTAATATGAACCTCACTGTTCGTTATGTGGTTAATTACATTACTATAAACCTCATTGTTATTTATGAGGTGAATCACAGTAACATGAACCTCACTTTTAGTTATGAGATGAATCACATTAATATGGACCACATTGTTAGTTATGAGGTGAATGACATTAATATGACCTCATTGTTAGTTATGAGGTGAATCAAATTAATATGAACCTCACAGTCAGTTATGAGGTGAATCACATTAATATGAACCTCACTGTTAGTTATGAGGTTAATCACATTACTATGAACCTCATTGTTAGTTATGAGGTGAATCACATTATTATGAACCTCACAGTCTGTTATGAGGTGAATCACACTAATATGAACCTCACTTTTAGTTATGAGATGAATCACATTAATATGAACCTCATTGTTAGTTATGAGGTGAATCACATTAATATGAACCTCACAGTCTGCTATGAGGTGAATCACATTAATATGGACCACATTGTTAGTTATGAGGTGAATCACATTAATATGAACCTCACAGTCAGTTATGAGGTGAATCACATTAATATGAACCTCACTGTTAGTTATGAGGTGAATACCATTATTATGAACCTCACTGTTAGTTATGAGGTAAATCACATTAATATGAACCTCACTGTTCGTTATGAGGTGATTCACATTATTATGTACCTCACTGTTAGTTATGAGGTGAATCACTTTAATATGAACCTCACTGTTAGTTATGAGGTGAATTACATTAATATGAACCTTACTGTTAGTTTTGAAGTGAATCACATTATTATGTACCTCACTGTTAGTTATGAGGTGAATCACATTATTATGAACCTCACTGTTAGTTACGAGGTGAATCACATTAATATGAACCTCATTGTTAGTTATAAGGTGAATCACATTAATATGAACCTCACTGTTAGTTATGAGGTGAATCACATTATTATGAACCTCACTGTTAGTTATGAGATGAATCACTTTAATACGAACCTCACTGTTAGTTATGAGGTGAATCACATTAATATGAACCTCACTGTTCGTTATGAGGTGAATCACATTAATATGAACCTCATTGTTATGAGGTGAATCACATTAATATGAACCTCACTGTTAGTTATGAGATGAATTACATTAATATGAACCTTACTGTTAGTTATGAAGTGAATCACATTATTATGTACCTCACTGTTAGTTATGAGGTGAATCACATTAATATGAACCTCACTATTAGTTATGAGATGAATCACATTATTATGAACCTCTCTGTTAGTTAAGAGGTGAATCACATTAATATGAACCTCATTGTTAGTTATGAGGTGAATCACATTAATATGAACCTCACTGTTAGTTATGAGGTGAATCACATTATTATGAACCTCACTGTTAGTTATGAGATGAATCACTTTAATACGAACCTCACTGTTAGTTATGAGGTGAATCACATTAATATGAAACTCACTGTTCGTTATGAGGTGAGTCACATTAATATGAACCTCACTGTTATGAGGTGAATCACATTAATATGAACCTCACTGTTCGTTATGAGGTGAATCACATTAATATGAACCTCACTGTTAGTTTTGAGGTGAATCACAATAATATGAACCACATTGTTAGTTATGAGATGAATCACATTAATATGAATCTCATTGTTAGTTAAGAGGTGAATAACATTAATATGAACCTCATTGTTATGAGGTGAATCACATTAATATGAACCTCACTGTTAGTTATGAGGTGAATCACATTAATATGAACCTCACTGTTAGTTATGAGGTGAATCACATTATTATGAACCTCACTGTTAGTTATAAGGTGAATCACATTATTATGTACCTCACTGTTAGTTATGAGGTGAATCACATTAATATGAACCTCACTGTTAGTTATGAGGTGAATCACATTAATGTGAACCACATTGTTAGTTATGAGGTGAATCACATTATTATGAACCTCACTGTTAGTTATGAGGTGAATCACATTAATATGAACCTCATTGTTAGTTATGAGGTGAATCACATTAATATGAACCTCACTGTTAGTTATGAGGTGAATCACATTATTATGAACCTCACTGTTAGTTATGAGGTGAATTACATTAATATGAACCTCAATGTTTGTTATGAGGTGAATCACATTAATATGAATCTCACTGTTAGTTTTGAGGTGAATTACATTAATATGAACCTCATTGTTATGAGGTTAAACACATTACTATGAACCTCATTGTTAGTTATGAGGTGAATCACATTAATATGAACCTCACTGTTCGTTATGAGGTAAATCACATTAATATGAACCTCACTGTTAGTTATGAGGTGAATCACTTTATTATGAACCTCACTGTCAGTTATGAGGTGAATCACTTTATTATGAACCTCACTGTTAGTTATTAGTTGAATCATATTATTATGAACCTCACTGTTAGTTATGAGGTGAATCACATAAATATGATCCACATTGTTAGTTATGAGGTGAATCACATTAATATGAACCTCATTGTTAGTTAAGAGGTGAATCACATTAATATGAACCTCATTGTTATGAGTTGAATCACATTAATATGAACCTCACTGTTAGTTATGAGGTGAATCGCATTAATATGAACATCACTGTTCGTTATGAGATGAATCACATTAATATGAACCTCATTGTTAGTTATGAGGTGAATCACATTAATATGAACCTCAATGTTAGTTATGAGGTGAAGCACATTAATATGAACCTCACTGTTAGTTATGAGGTGAATCACATTATTATGAACCTCACTGTTAGTTATGAGGTGATTCATATTAATATGAACCTCACTGTTAGTTATGAGGTGAATCACAATAATATGAGCCTCATTGTTATGAGGTGAATCACATTAATATGAGCCTCATTGTTATGAGGTGAATCACATTAATATGAACCTCACTGCTAGTTATGAGGTGAATCACATTAATATGAACCTCACTGTTAGTTATGAGTTAAATGACATTAATATGAACCTCACTGTTCTTTATGAGGTGAATCACATTAATATGAACCTCACTGTTCGTTATGAGGAGAATCACATTAATATGAACCTCATTGTTCGTTATGAGGTGAATCACATTAATATGTACCTCACTGTTAGTTATGAGGTGAATCACATTATTATGAACCTCACTCTTAGCTATGAGATGAATCACATTAATATGGACCACATTGTTAGTTATGAGGTGAATCACATTAATATGAACCTCACTGTTAGTTATGAGGTGAATCCCATTATTATGAACCTCACTGTTAGTTATGAGGTGAATCACATTAATATGAACCTCACTGTTAGTTATGAGGAGAATCACATTAATATGAACCTCATTGTTATGAGGTTAATCACATTACTATGAACCTCATTGTTAGTTATGAGGTGAATCACATTAATATGAACCTCACTGTTCGTTATGAGGTGAATCACATTAATATGAACCTCACTGTTAGTTATGAGGTGAATCACGTTAATATGAACCTCACTGTTCGTTATGAGGTGAATCACTTTATTATGAACCTCACTGTTAGTTATTAGTTGAATCATATTATTATGAACCTCACTGTTAGTTATAAGGTGAATCACATAAATATGATACACATTATTCGTTATGAGGTGAATCACATTAATATGAACCTCATTGTTATGAGTTGAATCACATTAATATGAACCTCACTGTTAGTTATGAGGTGAATCACATTAATATGAACCTCACTGTTCGTTATGAGGTGAATCACATTAATATGAAGCTCATTGTTAGTTATGAGGTGAATCACATTAATATGAATCTCAATGTTAGTTATGAGGTGAAGCACATTAATATGAACCACATTGCTAGTTATGAGGTGAATCACATTAATATGAACCTCACTGTTAGTTAGGAGGTGAATTACATTAATATGAACCTCACTGTTAGTTATGAGTTGAATCATATTAATATGAGCCTCATTGTTATGAGGTGAATCACATTAATATGAACCTCACTGTTAGTTATGAGGTTAATCACATTGATATGAACCTCACTGGTAGTTATGAGGTGAATCACATTAACATGAACCTCACTGTTAGTTATGAGGTGAATCACATTAATATGAACCTCACTGTTAGTTATGAGGTAAATCACATTAATATGAACCTCACTGTTCTTTATGAGGTGAATCACATTAATATGAACCTCACTTTTCGTTATGAGGTGAATCACATTAATATGAACCTCATTGTTATAAGGTGAATCACATTAATATGAACCTCACTGTTAGTTATGAGGTGAATCACATTAATATGAACCTCAATGTTTGTTATGAGGTGAATCACATTAATATGAACCTCACTGTTAGTTATGAGGTGAATCACATTAATATGAACCTCACTGTTAGTTATGAGGTGAATTACATTAATATGAACCTCACTGGTCGTTATGAGGATAATCACATTACTATGAACCTCATTGTTAATTATGAGGTGAATCACATTAATATGAACCTCACTGTTCGTTATGAGGTGAATCACATTAATATGAATCTCACTGTTAGTTATGAGGTGAATCACTTTATTATGAACCTCACTGTTAGTTATGAGGTGAATCACATTAATATGAACCTCACTGTTAGTTATGAGGTGAATCACATTAATATGAACCTCACTGTTAGTTATGAGGTGAATTACATTAATATAAACCTCACTGTTAGTTATGAGGTAAATCACATTAATATGAACCTCACTGTTAGTTATGAGGTGAATCACATTAATATGAACCTCATTGTTAGTTATGAGGAGAATCACATTAATATGAACCTCACTGTTAGTTATGAGGTGAATCACATTAATATGAACCTCACTGTTAGTTATGAGGTGAATTACATTAATATAAACATCACTGTTAGTTATGAGGTAAATCACATTAATATGAACCTCACTGTTAGTTATGAGGTAAATCACATTAATATGAACCTCACTTTTAGTTATGAGGTGAATCACATTAATATGAACCTCATTGTTAGTTATGAGGAGAATCACATTAATATGAACCTCACTGTTAGTTATGAGGTGAATTACATTAATATGAACCTCACTGTTAGTTATGAGGTGAATCACATTAATATGAATCTCACTTTTAGTTATGAGGTGAATCACTTTAATATGAACCTCACTGTTAGTTATGAGGTGAATTACATTAATATGAACCTCACTGTTAGTTATGAGGTGAATCACATTAATATGAATCTCACTTTTAGTTATGAAGTGAATTACATTAATATGAATCTCACTGTTCGTTATGAGGTGAATCACATTAATATGAACCTCACAGTCAGTTATGAGGTGAATCACATTAATATGAACCTCACTGTTAGTTATGAGGTGAATCACATTAATATGAACCTCACTGTTCGTTATGAGGTTAATCACAATACTATGAACCTCATTGTTCCTTATGAGATGAATCACATTAATATGAACCTCACTGTAAGTTATGAGGTGAATCACTTTAATATGAACCTCACTGTTAGTTATGAGGTGAATTACATTACTATGAACCTCATTGTTAGTTATGAGGTGAATCACATTAATATGAACCTCACTTTTAGTTATGAGATGAATCACATTAATATGGACCACATTGTTAGTTATAAGGTGAATCACGTTAATATGAACCTCATTGTTAGTTATGAGGTGAATCACATTAATATGAACCTCACAGTCAGTTATGAGGTGAATCACATTAATATGAACCTCACTGTTAGTTATGAGGTGAATCACATTATTATGAACCTCACTGTTAGTTAAGAGGTGAATCACATTAACATGAACCTCACTGTTAGTTATGAGGTGAATCACATTAATATGAACCTCATTGTTAGTTATGAGGTGAATCACATTAATATGAACCTCACAGTCAGTTATGAGGTGAATCACATTAATATGAACCTCACTGTTAGTTATGAGGTGAATCACATTAATATGAACCTCACTGTTCATTATGAGGTGAATCACATTATTATGTACCTCACTGTTAGTTATGAGGTGAATCACATTAACATGAACCTCACTGTTAGTTATGAGGTGAATCACATTAATATGAACCTCACTGTTAGTTATGAGGTAAATCACATTAATATGAACCTCACTGTTCTTTATGAGGTGAATCACATTAATATGAACCTCACTTTTTGTTATGAGGTGAATCACATTAATACGAACCTCATTGTTATAAGGTGAATCACATTAATATGAACCTCACTGTTAGTTATGAGGTGAATCACATTAATATGAACCTCAATGTTTGTTATGAGGTGAATCACATTAAAATGAACCTCACTGTTAGTTATGAGGTGAATCACATTAATATGAACCTCACTGTTAGTTATGAGGTGATTTACATTAATATGAACCTCACTGGTCGTTATGAGGTGAATCACATTAATATGAATCTCACTGTTAGTTATGAGGTGAATCACTTTATTATGAACCTCACTGTTAGTTATGAGGTGAATCACATTAATATGAACCTCACTGTTAGTTATGAGGTGAATCACATTAATATGAGCCTCACTGTTAGTTATGAGGTGAATTACATTAATATGAACCTCACTGTCAGTTATGAGGTTAATCACATTACTATGAACCTCATTGTTAGTTATGAGGTGAATCACATTAATATGAACCTCACTGTTAGTTATGAGGTGAATCACATTAATGTGAACCTCATTGTTAGTTATGAGGAGAATCACATTAATATGAACCTCACTGTTAGTTATGAGGTGAATTACATTAATATGAACCTCACTGTTGGTTATGAGGTGAATCACATTAATATGAATCTCACTTTTAGTTATAAAGTGAATTACATTAATATGAACCTCACTGTTCGTTATGAGGTGAATCACATTAATATGAACCTCACAGTCAGTTATGAGGTGAATCACATTAATATGAACCTCACTGTTCGTTATGAGGTGAATCACATTAATATGAACCTCACTGTTAGTTATGAGGTGAATCACATTAATGTGAACCTCACTGTTAGTTATGAGGTCAATCACATTAATATGAACCTCACTGTTCGTTATGAGGTTAATCACATTACTATGAACCTCATTGTTAGTTATGAGGAGAATTACATTAATATGAACCTCACTGTTCGTTATGAGGAGAATCACATTAATATGAACCTCATTGTTCGTTATGAGGTGAATCACATTAATATGTACCTCACTGTTAGTTATGAGGTGAATCACATTATTATGAACCTCACTCTTAGCTATGAGATGAATCACATTAATATGGACCACATTGTTAGTTATGAGGTGAATCACATTAATATGAACATCACAGTCAGTTATGAGGTGAATCACATTAATATGAACCTCACTGTTAGTTATGAGGTGAATTACATTAATATGAACCTCACTGTTAGTTATGAGGAGAATCACATTAATATGAACCTCATTGTTATGAGGTTAATCACATTACTATGAACCTCATTGTTAGTTATGAGGTGAATCACATTAATATGAACCTCACTGTTCGTTATGAGGTGAAACACATTAATATGAACCTCACTGTTAGTTATGAGGTGAATCACATTAATATGAACCTCACTGTTCGTTATGAGGTGAATCACTTTATTATGAACCTCACTGTTAGGTATGAGGTGAATCACTTTATTATGAACCTCACTGTTAATTATTAGTTGAATCATATTATTATGAACCTCACTGTTAGTTATGAGGTGAATCACATAAATATGATCCACATTGTTCATTATCTGGTGAATCACATTAATTTGAACCTCATTGTTATGAGTTGAATCACATTAATATGAACCTCACTGTTAGTTATGAGGTGAATCACATTAATATGAACCTCACTGTTCGTTATGAGGTGAATCACATTAATATGAACCTCATTGTTAGTTATGAGGTGAATCACATTAATATGAACCTCAATGTTAGTTATGAGGTGAAGCACATTAATATGAACCACATTGCCAGTTATGAGGTGAATCACATTAATATGAACCTCACTGTTAGTTAGGAGGTGAATTACATTAATATGAACCTCACTGTTAGTTATGAGGTGAATCATATTAATATGAACCTCACTGTTCGTTATGAGGTGAATCACATTAATTTGAGCCTCATTGTTATGAGGTGAATCACATTAATATGACCCTCACTGTTAGTTATGATGTTAATCACATTGATATGAACCTCACTGGTAGTTATGAGGTGAATCACATTAACATGAACCTCACTGTTAGTTATGAGGTGAATCACATTAATATGAACCTCACTGTTAGTTATGAGGTAAATCACATTAATATGAACCTCACTGTTCTTTATGAGGTGAATCACATTAATATGAACCTCACTTTTAGTTATGAGGTGAATCACATTAATATGAACCTCATTGTTATAAGGTGAATCACATTAATATGAACCTCACTGTTAGTTATGAGGTGAATCACATTAATATGAACCTCACTGTTCGTTATGAGGTGAAACACATTAATATGAACCTCACTGTTAGTTATGAGGTGAATCACATTAATATGAACCTCACTGTTCGTTATGAGGTGAATCACTTTATTATGAACCTCACTGTTAGGTATGAGGTGAATCACTTTATTATGAACCTCACTGTTAATTATTAGTTGAATCATATTATTATGAACCTCACTGTTAGTTATGAGGTGAATCACATAAATATGATCCACATTGTTCATTATCTGGTGAATCACATTAATTTGAACCTCATTGTTATGAGTTGAATCACATTAATATGAACCTCACTGTTAGTTATGAGGTGAATCACATTAATATGAACCTCACTGTTCGTTATGAGGTGAATCACATTAATATGAACCTCATTGTTAGTTATGAGGTGAATCACATTAATATGAACCTCAATGTTAGTTATGAGGTGAAGCACATTAATATGAACCACATTGCCAGTTATGAGGTGAATCACATTAATATGAACCTCACTGTTAGTTAGGAGGTGAATTACATTAATATGAACCTCACTGTTAGTTATGAGGTGAATCATATTAATATGAACCTCACTGTTCGTTATGAGGTGAATCACATTAATTTGAGCCTCATTGTTATGAGGTGAATCACATTAATATGACCCTCACTGTTAGTTATGATGTTAATCACATTGATATGAACCTCACTGGTAGTTATGAGGTGAATCACATTAACATGAACCTCACTGTTAGTTATGAGGTGAATCACATTAATATGAACCTCACTGTTAGTTATGAGGTAAATCACATTAATATGAACCTCACTGTTCTTTATGAGGTGAATCACATTAATATGAACCTCACTTTTAGTTATGAGGTGAATCACATTAATATGAACCTCATTGTTATAAGGTGAATCACATTAATATGAACCTCACTGTTAGTTATGAGGTGAATCACATTAATATGAACCTCAATGTTTGTTATGAGGTGAATCACATTAATATGAACCTCACTGTTAGTTATGAGGTGAATTACATTAATATGAACTTCACTGGTCGTTATGAGGATAATCACATTACTATGAACCTCATTGTTGCTTATGAGGTGAATCACATTAATATGAACCTCACTGTTCGTTATGAGGTGAATCACATTAATATAAATCTCACTGTTAGTTATGAGGTGAATCACTTTATTATGAACCTCACTGTTAGTTATGAGGTGAATCACATTAATATGAACCTCACTGTTAGTTATGAGGTGAATCACATTAATATGAACCTCACTGTTCGTTATGAGGTTAATCACATTACTATGAACCTCATTGTTAGTTATGAGGAGAATCACATTAATATGAACCTCACTGTTAGTTATGAGGTGAATTACATTAATATGAACCTCACTGTTAGTTATGAGGTGAATCACATTAATATGAATCTCACTTTTAGTTATGAGGTGAATCACTTTAATATGAACCTCACTGTTAGTTATGAGGTGAATTACATTAATATGAACCTCACTGTTAGTTATGAGGTGAATCACATTAATATGAATCTCACTTTTAGTTATGAAGTGAATTACATTAATATGAACCTCACTGTTCGTTATGAGGTGAATCACATTAATATGAACCTCACAGTCAGTTATGAGGTGAATCACATTAATATGAACCTCACTGTTCGTTATGAGGTGAATCACATTAATATGAACCTCACTGTTCGTTATGAGGTTAATCACATTACTATGAACCTCACTGTTAGTTATGAGGTGAATCACATTAATATGAACCTCACTGTTCGTTATGAGGTTAATCACATTACTATGAACCTCATTGTTCCTTATGAGATGAATCACATTAATATGAACCTCACTGTAAGTTATGACGTGAATCACTTTAATAAGAACCTCACTGTTAGTTATGAGGTGAATTACATTACTATGAACCTCATTGTTAGTTATGAGGTGAATCACATTAATATGAACCTCACTTTTAGTTATGAGATGAATCACATTAATATGGACCACATTGTTAGTTATGAGGTGAATCACGTTAATATGAACCTCATTGTTAGTTATGAGGTGAATCACATTAATATGAACCTCACAGTCAGTTATGAGGTGAATCACATTAATATGAACCTCACTGTTAGTTATGAGGTGAATCACATTATTATGAACCTCACTGTTAGTTATGAGGTGAATCACATTAACATGAACCTCACTGTTAGTTATGAGGTGAATCACTTTAATATGAACCTCATTGTTAGTTATGAGGTGAATCACATTAATATGAACCTCACAGTCAGTTATGAGGTGAATCACATTAATATGAACCTCACTGTTAGTTATGAGGTGAATCACATTAATATGAACCTCACTGTTCGTTATGAGGTGAATCACATTATTATGTACCTCACTGTTAGTTATGAGGTGAATCACATTAACATGAACCTCACTGTTAGTTATGAGGTGAATCACATTAATATGAACCTCACTGTTAGTTATGAGGTAAATCACATTAATATGAACCTCACTGTTCTTTATGAGGTGAATCACATTAATATGAACCTCACTTTTTGTTATGAGGTGAATCACATTAATATGAACCTCATTGTTATAAGGTGAATCACATTAATATGAACCTCACTGTTAGTTATGAGGTGAGTCACATTAATATGAACCTCAATGTTTGTTATGAGGTGAATCACATTAAAATGAATCTCTCTGTTAGTTATGAGGTGAATCACATTAATATGAACCTCATTGTTACTTATGATGTGAATCACATTAATATGAACCTCACTGTTAGTTATGAGGTAAATCACATTAATATGAACCTCATTGTTACTTATGAGGTGAATCACATTAATATGAACCTCACTGTTAGTTATGAGGTAAATCACATTAATATGAACCTCACTGTTCTTTATGAGGTGAATCACATTAATATGAACCTCACTTTTAGTTATGAGGTGAATCACATTAATATGAACCTCATTGTTATAAGGTGAATCACATTAATATGAACCTCACTGTTAGTTATGAGGTGAATCACATTAATATGAACCTCAATGTTTGTTATGAGGTGAATCACATTAATATGAACCTCACTGTTAGTTATGAGGTGAATTACATTAATATGAACTTCACTGGTCGTTATGAGGATAATCACATTACTATGAACCTCATTGTTACTTATGAGGTGAATCACATTAATATGAACCTCACTGTTCGTTATGAGGTGAATCACATTCATATAAATCTCACTGTTAGTTATGAGGTGAATCACTTTATTATGAACCTCACTGTTAGTTATGAGGTGAATCACATTAATATGAACCTCACTGTTAGTTATGAGGTGAATCACATTAATATGAACCTCACTGTTCGTTATGAGGTTAATCACATTACTATGAACCTCATTGTTAGTTATGAGGAGAATCACATTAATATGAACCTCACTGTTAGTTATAAGGTGAATTACATTAATATGAACCTCACTGTTAGTTATGAGGTGAATCACATTAATATGAATCTCACTTTTAGTTATGAGGTGAATCACTTTAATATGAACCTCACTGTTAGTTATGAGGTGAATTACATTAATATGAACCTCACTGTTAGTTATGAGGTCAATCACATTAATATGAATCTCACTTTTAGTTATGAAGTGAATTACATTAATATGAACCTCACTGTTCGTTATGAGGTGAATCACATTAATATGAACCTCACAGTCAGTTATGAGGTGAATCACATTAATATGAACCTCACTGTTCGTTATGAGGTGAATCACATTAATATGAACCTCACTGTTCGTTATGAGGTTAATCACATTACTATGAACCTCACTGTTAGTTATGAGGTGAATCACATTAATATGAACCTCACCGTTCGTTATGAGGTTAATCACATTACTATGAACCTCATTGTTCCTTATGAGATGAATCACATTAATATGAACCTCACTGTAAGTTACGACGTGAATCACTTTAATAAGAACCTCACTGTTAGTTATGAGGTGAATTACATTACTATGAACCTCACTTTTAGTTATGAGATGAATCACATTAATATGAACCTCACTTTTAGTTATGAGATGAATCACATTAATATGGACCACATTGTTAGTTATGAGGTGAATCACGTTAATATGAACCTCATTGTTAGTTATGAGGTGAATCACATTAATATGAACCTCACAGTCAGTTATGAGGTGAATCACATTAATATGAACCTCACTTTTAGTTATGAGATGAATCACATTAATATGGACCACATTGTTAGTTATGAGGTGAATCACGTTAATATGAACCTCATTGTTAGTTATGAGGTGAATCACATTAATATGAACCTCACAGTCAGTTATGAGGTGAATCACATTAATATGAACCTCACTGTTAGTTATGAGGTGAATCACATTATTATGAACCTCACTGTTAGTTATGAGGTGAATCACATTAACATGAACCTCACTGTTAGTTATGAGGTGAATCACTTTAATATGAACCTCATTGTTAGTTATGAGGTGAATCACATTAATATGAACCTCACAGTCAGTTATGAGGTGAATCACATTAATATGAACCTCACTGTTAGTTATGAGGTGAATCACATTAATATAAACCTCACTGTTCGTTATGAGGTGAATCACATTATTATGTACCTCACTGTTAGTTATGAGGTGAATCACATTAACATGAACCTCACTGTTAGTTATGAGGTGAATCACATTAATATGAACCTCACTGTTAGTTATGAGGTAAATCACATTAATATGAACCTCACTGTTCTTTATGAGGTGAATCACATTAATATGAACCTCACTTTTTGTTATGAGGTGAATCACATTAATATGAACCTCATTGTTATAAGGTGAATCACATTAATATGAACCTCACTGTTAGTTATGAGGTGAGTCACATTAATATGAACCTCAATGTTTGTTATGAGGTGAATCACATTAAAATGAATCTCTCTGTTAGTTATGAGGTGAATCACATTAATATGAACCTCATTGTTACTTATGAGGTGAATCACATTAATATGAACCTCACTGTTCGTTATGAGGTGAATCACATTAATATGAACCTCACTGTTAGTCATGAGGTGAATTACATTAATATGAACCTCACTTTTCGTTATGAGGTGAATCACATTAATATGAACCTCACAGTCAGTTATGAGGTGAATCACATTAATATGAACCTAACTGTTCGTTATGAGGTGAATCACATTAATATGAACCTCACTGTTCGTTATGAGGTTAATCACATTACTATGAACCTCACTGTTAGTTATGAGGTGAATCACATTAATATGAACCTCACTGTTCGTTATGAGGTGAATCACATTAATATGAACCTCATTGTTAGTTATGAGGTGAATCACATTAATATGAACCTCAATGTTAGTTATGAGGTGAAGCACATTAATATGAACCTCACTGTTAGTTATGAGGTGAATCACAGTATTATGAACCTCACTGTTAGTTATGAGGTGAATCATATTAATATGAACCTCACTGTTAGTTATGAGGTGAATCACAATAATATGAGCCTCATTGTTATGAGGTGAATCACATTAATATGAGCCTCATTGTTATGAGGTGAATCACATTAATATGAACCTCACTGCTAGTTATGAGGTGAATCACATTGATATGAACCTCACTGTTAGTTATGAGGTGAATTACATTAATATGAACCTCACTGTTAGTTATGAGGTGAATCACATTAACATGAACTTCACTGTTAGTTATGAGGTGAATCACATTAATATGAACCTCACTGTTAGTTATGAGGTAAATCACATTAATATGAATCTCACTGTTCTTTATGAGGTGAATCACATTAATATGAACCTCACTGTTCGTTATGAGGAGAATCACATTAATATGAACCTCATTGTTCGTTATGAGGTGAATCACATTAATATGAACCTCACTGTTAGTTATGAGGTGAATCCCATTATTATGAACTTCACTGTTAGTTATGAGGTGAATCACATTAATATGAACCTCACTGTTAGTTATGAGGTGAATTACATTAATATGAACCTCACTGTTAGTTATGAGGAGAATCACATTAATATGAACCTCATTGTTATGAGGTTAATCACATTACTATGAACCTCATTGTTAGTTATGAGGTGAATCACATTAATATGAACCTCACTGTTCGTTATGAGGTGAATCACATTAATATCAACCTCACTGTTAGTTATGAGGTGAATCACATTAATATGAACCTCACTGTTCGTTATGAGGTGAATCACTTTATTATGAACCTCACTGTTAGTTATGAGGTGAATCACTTTATTATGAACCTCACTGTTAGTTATTAGTTGAATCATATTATTATGAACCTCACTGTTAGTTATGAGGTGAATCACGTAAATATGATCCACATTGTTCGTTATGAGGTGAATCACATTAATATGAACCTCATTGTTATGAGTTGAATCACATTAATATGAACCTCACTGTTAGTTATGAGGTGAATCACATTAATATGAACCTCATTGTTAGTTATGAGGTGAATCACATTAATATGAACCTCAATGTTAGTTATGAGGTGAAGCACATTAATATGAACCACATTGCTAGTTATGAGGTGAATCACATTAATATGAACCTCACTGTTAGTTAGGAGGTGAATTACATTAATATGAACCTCACTGTTAGTTATGAGGTGAATCATATTAATATGAACTTCACTGTTCGTTATGAGGTGAATCACATTAATATGAGCCTCATTGTTATGAGGTGAATCACATTAATATGAACCTCACTGTTAGTTATGAGGTTAATCACATTGATATGAACCTCACTGGTAGTTATGAGGTGAATCACATTAACATGAACCTCACTGTTAGTTATGAGGTGAATAACATTAATATGAACCTCACTGTTAGTTATGAGGTAAATCACATTAATATGAACCTCACTGTTCGTTATGAGGTGAATCACATTAATATGAACCTCACTGTTAGTCATGAGGTGAATTACATTAATATGAACCTCACTTTTCGTTATGAGGTTAATCACATTACTATGAACCTCATTGTTAGTTATGAGGAGAATCACATTAATATGAACCTCACTGTTAGTTATGAGGTGAATTACATTAATATGAACCTCACTGTTAGTTATGAGGTGAATCACATTAATATGAATCTCACTTTTAGTTATGAAGTGAATTACATTAATATGAACCTCACTGTTCGTTATGAGGTGAATCACATTAATATGAACCTCACAGTCAGTTATGAGGTGAATCACATTAATATGAACCTAACTGTTCGTTATGAGGTGAATCACATTAATATGAACCTCACTGTTCGTTATGAGGTTAATCACATTACTATGAACCTCACTGTTAGTTATGAGGTGAATCACATTAATATGAACCTCACTGTTCGTTATGAGGTGAATCACATTAATATGAACCTCATTGTTAGTTATGAGGTGAATCACATTAATATGAACCTCAATGTTAGTTATGAGGTGAAGCACATTAATATGAACCTCACTGTTAGTTATGAGGTGAATCACAGTATTATGAACCTCACTGTTAGTTATGAGGTGAATCATATTAATATGAACCTCACTGTTAGTTATGAGGTGAATCACAATAATATGAGCCTCATTGTTATGAGGTGAATCACATTAATATGAGCCTCATTGTTATGAGGTGAATCACATTAATATGAACCTCACTGCTAGTTATGAGGTGAATCACATTGATATGAACCTCACTGTTAGTTATGAGGTGAATTACATTAATATGAACCTCACTGTTAGTTATGAGGTGAATCACATTAACATGAACTTCACTGTTAGTTATGAGGTGAATCACATTAATATGAACCTCACTGTTAGTTATGAGGTAAATCACATTAATATGAATCTCACTGTTCGTTATGAGGAGAATCACATTAATATGAACCTCACTGTTCGTTATGAGGAGAATCACATTAATATGAACCTCATTGTTCGTTATGAGGTGAATCACATTAATATGAACCTCACTGTTAGTTATGAGGTGAATCCCATTATTATGAACTTCACTGTTAGTTATGAGGTGAATCACATTAATATGAACCTCACTGTTAGTTATGAGGTGAATTACATTAATATGAACCTCACTGTTAGTTATGAGGAGAATTACATTAATATGAACCTCATTGTTATGAGGTTAATCACATTACTATGAACCTCATTGTTAGTTATGAGGTGAATCACATTAATATGAACCTCACTGTTCGTTATGAGGTGAATCACATTAATATCAACCTCACTGTTAGTTATGAGGTGAATCACATTAATATGAACCTCACTGTTCGTTATGAGGTGAATCACTTTATTATGAACCTCACTGTTAGTTATGAGGTGAATCACTTTATTATGAACCTCACTGTTAGTTATTAGTTGAATCATATTATTATGAACCTCACTGTTAGTTATGAGGTGAATCACGTAAATATGATCCACATTGTTCGTTATGAGGTGAATCACATTAATATGAACCTCATTGTTATGAGTTGAATCACATTAATATGAACCTCACTGTTAGTTATGAGGTGAATCACATTAATATGAACCTCATTGTTAGTTATGAGGTGAATCACATTAATATGAACCTCAATGTTAGTTATGAGGTGAAGCACATTAATATGAACCACATTGCTAGTTATGAGGTGAATCACATTAATATGAACCTCACTGTTAGTTAGGAGGTGAATTACATTAATATGAACCTCACTGTTAGTTATGAGGTGAATCATATTAATATGAACTTCACTGTTCGTTATGAGGTGAATCACATTAATATGAGCCTCATTGTTATGAGGTGAATCACATTAATATGAACCTCACTGTTAGTTATGAGGTTAATCACATTGATATGAACCTCACTGGTAGTTATGAGGTGAATCACATTAACATGAACCTCACTGTTAGTTATGAGGTGAATAACATTAATATGAACCTCACTGTTAGTTATGAGGTAAATCACATTAATATGAACCTCACTGTTAGTTATGAGGTGAATCACATTAATATGAACCTCATTGTTATAAGGTGAATCACATTAATATGAACCTCACTGTTCGTTATGAGGTGAATCACATTAATATGAATTTCACTGTTAGTTATGAGGTGAATCACTTTATTATGAACCTCACTGTTAGTTATGAGGTGAATCACATTAATATGAACCTCACTGTTAGTTATGAGGTGAATTACATTAATATGAACCTCACTGTTCGTTATGAGGTTAATCACATTAATATGAACCTCACTGTTCGTTATGAGGTGAATCACATTAATATGAATTTCACTGTTAGTTATGAGGTGAATCACTTTATTATGAACCTCACTGGTAGTTATGAGGTGAATCACATTAACATGAACCTCACTGTTAGTTATGAGGTGAATTACATTAATATGAACCTCACTGTTAGTTAAGAGGTAAATCACATTAATATGAACCTCACTGTTAGTTATGAGGTGAATCACATTAATATGAACCTCATTGTTATAAGGTGAATCACATTAATATGAACCTCACTGTTCGTTATGAGGTGAATCACATTAATATGAATTTCACTGTTAGTTATGAGGTGAATCACTTTATTATGAACCTCACTGTTAGTTATGAGGTGAATCACATTAATATGAACCTCACTGTTAGTTATGAGGAGAATCACATTACTATGAACCTCATTGTTAGTTTTGAGGTCAATCACATTAATATGAACCTCACTGTTCGTTATGAGGTTAATCACATTACTATAAACCTCATTGTTAGTTATGAGGAGAATCACATTAATATGAACCTCACTGTTAGTTATGAGGTGAATCACATTAATATGAATCTCACTTTTAGTTATGAGGTGAATCACTTTAATATGAACCTCACTGTTCGTTATGAGGTGAATCACATTAATATGAACCTCACAGTCAGTTATGAGGTGAATCACATTAATATGAACCTCACTGTTCGTTATGAGGTGAATCACATTAATATGAACCTCACTGTTCGTTATGAGGTTAATCACATTACTATGAACCTCACTGTTAGTTATGAGGTGAATCACATTAATATGAACCTCACTGTTCGTTATGAGGTTAATCACATTACTATGAACCTCATTGTTCCTTATGAGATGAATCACATTAATATGAACCTCACTGTAAGTTATGAGGTGAATCACTTTAATATGAACCTCATTGTTAGTTATGAGGTGAATCACATTAATATGAACCTCACTTTTAGTTATGAGATGAATCACATTAATATGGACCACATTGTTAGTTATGAGGTGAATCACGTTAATATGAACCTCATTGTTAGTTATGAGGTGAATCACATTAATATGAACCTCACAGTCAGTTATGAGGTGAATGACATTAATATGAACCTCACTGTTAGTTATGAGGTGAATCACATTATTATGAACCTCACTGTTAGTTATGAGGTGAATCACATTAACATGATACTCACTGTTAGTTATGAGGTGAATCACATTAATATGAACCTCATTGTTAGTTATGAGGTGAATCACATTAATATGAACCTCACAGTCAGTTATGAGGTGAATCACATTAATATGAACCTCACTGTTAGTTATGAGGTGAATCACATTAATATGAACCTCACTGTTCGTTATGAGGTTAATCACATTATTATGTACCTCACTGTTAGTTATGAGGTGAATCACATTAACATGAACCTCACTGTTAGTTATGAGGTGAATCACATTAATATGAACCTCACTGTTAGTTATGAGGTGAATCACATTAATATGAACCTCACTGTTAGTTATGAGGTGAATCACATTAACATGAACCTCACTGTTCTTTATGAGGTGAATCACATTAATATGAACCTCACTTTTTGTTATGAGGTGAATCACATTAATATGAACCTCATTGTTATAAGGTGAATCACATTAATATGAACCTCACTGTTAGTTATGAGGTGAATCACATTAATATGAACCTCACTGTTAGTTATGAGGTGAATCACATTAATATGAACCTCACTGTTAGTTATGAGGTGAATCACATTAATATGTACCTCAATGTTTGTTATGAGGTGAATCACATTAAAATGAACCTCACTGTTAGTTATGAGGTGAATCACATTAATATGAACCTCACTGTTAGTTATGAGGTGAATTACATTAATATGAACCTCACTGGTCGTTATGAGGATAATCACATTACTATGAACCTCATTGTTACTTATGAGGTGAATCACATTAATATGAACCTCACTGTTCGTTATGAGGTGAATCACATTAATATGAATCTCACTGTTAGTTATGAGGTGGATCACTTTATTATGAACCTCACTGTTAGTTATGAGGTGAATCACATTAATATGAACCTCACTGTTAGTTATGAGGTGAATCACATTATTATGTACCTCACTCTTAGTTATGAGGTGAATCACATTAATATGAACCTCACTGTTAGTTATGAGGTGAATCACATTAATATGAACCTCACTGTTCGTTATGAGGTGAATCACATAATTATGTACCTCACTGTTAGTTATGAGGTGAATCACATTAACATGAACCTCACTGTTAGTTATGAGGTGAATCACATTAATATGAAACTCACTGTTAGTTATGAGGTAAATCACATTAATATGAACCTCACTGTTCTTTATGAGGTGAATCACATTAATATGAACCTCACTTTTTGTTATGAGGTGAATCACATTAATATGAACCTCATTGTTATAAGGTGAATCACATTAATATGAACCTCACTGTTAGTTATGAGGTGAATCACATTAATATGAACCTCAATGTTTGTTATGAGGTGAATCACATTAAAATGAACCTCACTGTTAGTTATGAGGTGAATCACATTAATATGAACCTCACTGTTAGTTATGAGGTGAATCACATTAATATGAACCTCAATGTTTGTTATGAGGTGAATCACATTAAAATGAACCTCACTGTTAGTTATGAGGTGAATCACATTAATATGAACCTCACTGTTAGTTATGAGGTGAATTACATTAATATGAACCTCACTGGTCGTTATGAGGATAATCACATTACTATGAACCTCATTGTTACTTATGAGGTGAATCACATTAATATGAACCTCACTGTTCGTTATCAGGTGAATCACATTAATATGAATCTCACTGTTAGTTATGAGGTGAATCACTTTATTATGAACCTCACTGTTAGTTATGAGGTGAATCACATTAATATGAACCTCACTGTTAGTTATGAGATGAATCACATTAATATGAACCTCACAGTCAGTTATGAGGAGAATCACATTAATATGAACCTCACTGTTAGTTATGAGGTGAATTACATTAATATGAACCTCACTGTTAGTTATGAGGTGAATTACATTAATATGAACCTCACTGTTAGTTATGAAGTGAATCACATTAATATGAACCTCACAGTCAGTTATGAGGTGAATCACATTAATATGAACCTCACTGTTCGTTATGAGGTGAATCACATTAATATGAACCTCACTGTTCGTTATGAGGTTATTCACATTACTATGAACCTCACTGTTAGTTATGAGGTTATTCACATTAATATGAACCTCACTGTTAGTTATGAGGTGAATTACATTAATATGAACCTCACTGTTAGTTATGAGGTGAATTACATTAATATGAACCTCACTGTTCGTTATGAGGTGAATCACATTAATATGAACCTCACAGTCAGTTATGAGGTGAATCACATTAATATGAACCTCACTGTTCGTTATGAGGTGAATCACATTAATATGAACCTCACTGTTCGTTATGAGGTTATTCACATTACTATGAACCTCACTGTTAGTTATGAGGTTATTCACATTAATATGAACCTCACTGTTAGTTATGAGGTAAATCACATTAATATGAACCTCACAGTCAGTTATGAGGTGAATCACATTAATATGAACCTCATTGTTTGTTATGAGGTGAATCACATTAATATGAACCTCAATGTTAGTTATGAGGTGAAGCACATTAATATGAACCTCACTGTTAGTTATGAGGTGAATCACAGTATTATGAACCTCACTGTTAGTTATGAGGTGAATCATATTAATATGAACCTCACTGTTAGTTATGAGGTGAATCTCAATAATATGAGCCTCATTGTTATGAGGTGAATCACATTAATATGAGCCTCATTGTTATGAGGTGAATCACATTAATATGAACCTCACTGCTAGTTATGAGGTGAATCACATTGATATGAACCTCACTGTTAGTTATGAGGTGAATTACATTAATATGAACCTCACTGTTAGTTATGAGGTGAATCACATTAACATGAACTTCACTGTTAGTTATGAGGTGAATCACATTAATATGAACCTCACTGTTCTTTATGAGGTGAATCATATTAATATGAACCTCACTGTTCGTTATGAGGTGAATCACATTAATATGAACCTCACAGTCAGTTATGAGGTGAATCACATTAATATGAACCTAACTGTTCGTTATGAGGTGAATCACATTAATATGAACCTCACTGTTCGTTATGAGGTTAATCACATTACTATGAACCTCACTGTTAGTTATGAGGTGAATCACATTAATATGAACCTCACTGTTCGTTATGAGGTGAATCACATTAATATGAACCTCATTGTTAGTTATGAGGTGAATCACATTAATATGAACCTCAATGTTAGTTATGAGGTGAAGCACATTAATATGAACCTCACTGTTAGTTATGAGGTGAATCACAGTATTATGAACCTCACTGTTAGTTATGAGGTGAATCATATTAATATGAACCTCACTGTTAGTTATGAGGTGAATCACAATAATATGAGCCTCATTGTTATGAGGTGAATCACATTAATATGAGCCTCATTGTTATGAGGTGAATCACATTAATATGAACCTCACTGCTAGTTATGAGGTGAATCACATTGATATGAACCTCACTGTTAGTTATGAGGTGAATTACATTAATATGAACCTCACTGTTAGTTATGAGGTGAATCACATTAACATGAACTGCACTGTTAGTTATGAGGTGAATCACATTAATATGAACCTCACTGTTAGTTATGAGGTAAATCACATTAATATGAATCTCACTGTTCTTTATGAGGTGAATCACATTAATATGAACCTCACTGTTCGTTATGAGGAGAATCACATTAATATGAACCTCATTGTTCGTTATGAGGTGAATCACATTAATATGAACCTCACTGTTAGTTATGAGGTGAATCCCATTATTATGAACTTCACTGTTAGTTATGAGGTGAATCACATTAATATGAACCTCACTGTTAGTTATGAGGTGAATTACATTAATATGAACCTCACTGTTAGTTATGAGGAGAATCATATTAATATGAACCTCATTGTTATGAGGTTAATCACATTACTATGAACCTCATTGTTAGTTATGAGGTGAATCACATTAATATGAACCTCACTGTTCCTTATGAGGTGAATCACATTAATATCAACCTCACTGTTAGTTATGAGGTGAATCACATTAATATGAACCTCACTGTTCATTATGAGGTGAATCACTTTATTATGAACCTCACTGTTAGTTATGAGGTGAATCACTTTATTATGAACCTCACTGTTAGTTATTAGTTGAATCATATTATTATGAACCTCACTGTTAGTTATGAGGTGAATCACGTAAATATGATCCACATTGTTCGTTATGAGGTGAATCACATTAATATGAACCTCATTGTTATGAGTTGAATCACATTAATATGAACCTCACTGTTAGTTATGAGGTGAATCACATTAATATGAACCTCACTGTTCGTTATGAGGTGAATCACATTAATATGAACCTCATTGTTAGTTATGAGGTGAATCACATTAATATGAACCTCAATGTTAGTTATGAGGTGAAGCACATTAATATGAACCACATTGCTAGTTATGAGGTGAATCACATTAATATGAACCTCACTGTTAGTTAGGAGGTGAATTACATTAATATGAACCTCACTGTTAGTTATGAGGTGAATCATATTAATATGAACTTCACTGTTCGTTATGAGGTGAATCACATTAATATGAGCCTCATTGTTATGAGGTGAATCACATTAATATGAACCTCACTGTTAGTTATGAGGTTAATCACATTGATATGAACCTCACTGGTAGTTATGAGGTGAATCACATTAACATGAACCTCACTGTTAGTTATGAGGTGAATAACATTAATATGAACCTCACTGTTAGTTATGAGGTAAATCACATTAATATGAACCTCACTGTTAGTTATGAGGTGAATCACATTAATATGAACCTCATTGTTATAAGGTGAATCACATTAATATGAACCTCACTGTTCGTTATGAGGTGAATCACATTAATATGAATTTCACTGTTAGTTATGAGGTGAATCACTTTATTATGAACCTCACTGTTAGTTATGTGGTGAATCACATTAATATGAACCTCACTGTTAGTTATGAGGAGAATCACATTAATATGAACCTCACTGTTCGTTATGAGGTTAATCACATTAATATGAACCTCACTGTTCGTTATGAGGTGAATCACATTAATATGAATTTCACTGTTAGTTATGAGGTGAATCACTTTATTATGAACCTCACTGGTAGTTATGAGGTGAATCACATTAACATGAACCTCACTGTTAGTTATGAGGTGAATTACATTAATATGAACCTCACTGTTAGTTATGAGGTAAATCACATTAATATGAACCTCACTGTTAGTTATGAGGTGAATCACATTAATATGAACCTCATTGTTATAAGGTGAATCACATTAATATGAACCTCACTGTTCGTTATGAGGTGAATCACATTAATATGAATTTCACTGTTAGTTATGAGGTGAATCACTTTATTATGAACCTCACTGTTAGTTATGAGGTGAATCACATTAATATGAACCTCACTGTTAGTTATGAGGAGAATCACATTACTATGAACCTCATTGTTAGTTTTGAGGTCAATCACATTAATATGAACCTCACTGTTCGTTATGAGGTGAATCACATTAATATGAAACTCACTGTTAGTTATGAGGTAAATCACATTAATATGAACCTCACTGTTCTTTATGAGGTGAATCACATTAATATGAACCTCACTTTTTGTTATGAGGTGAATCACATTAATATGAACCTCATTGTTATAAGGTGAATCACATTAATATGAACCTCACTGTTAGTTATGAGGTGAATCACATTAACATGAACCTCACTGTTAGTTATGAGGTGAATCACATTAATATGAACCTCACTGTTCGTTATGAGGTTAATCACATTACTATGAACCTCACTGTTAGTTATGAGGTGAATCACATTAATATGAACCTCACTGTTCGTTATGAGGTTAATCACATTACTATGAACCTCATTGTTCCTTATGAGATGAATCACATTAATATGAACCTCGCTGTAAGTTATGAGGTGAATCACTTTAATATGAACCTCATTGTTAGTTATGAGGTGAATCACATTAATATGAACCTCACTTTTAGTTATGAGATGAATCACATTAATATGGACCACATTGTTAGTTATGAGGTGAATCACGTTAATATGAACCTCATTGTTAGTTATGAGGTGAATCACATTAATATGAACCTCACAGTCAGTTATGAGGTGAATGACATTAATATGAACCTCACTGTTAGTTATGAGGTGAATCACATTATTATGAACCTCACTGTTAGTTATGAGGTGAATCACATTAACATGATACTCACTGTTAGTTATGAGGTGAATCACATTAATATGAACCTCATTGTTAGTTAAGAGGTGAATCACATTAATATGAACCTCACAGTCAGTTATGAGGTGAATCACATTAATATGAACCTCACTGTTAGTTATGAGGTGAATCACATTAATATGAACCTCACTGTTCGTTATGAGGTTAATCACATTATTATGTACCTCACTGTTAGTTATGAGGTGAATCACATTAACATGAACCTCACTGTTAGTTATGAGGTGAATCACATTAATATGAACCTCACTGTTAGTTATGAGGTGAATCACATTAACATGAACCTCACTGTTCTTTATGAGGTGAATCACATTAATATGAACCTCACTTTTTGTTATGAGGTGAATCACATTAATATGAACCTCATTGTTATAAGGTGAATCACATTAATATGAACCTCACTGTTAGTTATGAGGTGAATCACATTAATATGAACCTCACTGTTAGTTATGAGGTGAATCACATTAATATGAACCTCACTGTTAGTTATGAGGTGAATCACATTAATATGTACCTCAATGTTTGTTATGAGGTGAATCACATTAAAATGAACCTCACTGTTAGTTATGAGGTGAATCACATTAATATGAACCTCACTGTTAGTTATGAGGTGAATTACATTAATATGAACCTCACTGGTCGTTATGAGGATAATCACATTACTATGAACCTCATTGTTACTTATGAGGTGAATCACATTAATATGAACCTCACTGTTCGTTATGAGGTGAATCACATTAATATGAATCTCACTGTTAGTTATGAGGTGGATCACTTTATTATGAACCTCACTGTTAGTTATGAGGTGAATCACATTAATATGAACCTCACTGTTAGTTATGAGGTGAATCACATTATTATGTACCTCACTCTTAGTTATGAGGTGAATCACATTAACATGAACCTCACTGTTAGTTATGAGGTGAATCACATTAATATGAACCTCACTGTTCGTTATGAGGTGAATCACATTATTATGTACCTCACTGTTAGTTATGAGGTGAATCACATTAACATGAACCTCACTGTTAGTTATGAGGTGAATCACATTAATATGAAACTCACTGTTAGTTATGAGGTAAATCACATTAATATGAACCTCACTGTTCTTTATGAGGTGAATCACATTAATATGAACCTCACTTTTTGTTATGAGGTGAATCACATTAATATGAACCTCATTGTTATAAGGTGAATCACATTAATATGAACCTCACTGTTAGTTATGAGGTGAATCACATTAATATGAACCTCAATGTTTGTTATGAGGTGAATCACATTAAAATGAACCTCACTGTTAGTTATGAGGTGAATCACATTAATATGAACCTCACTGTTAGTTATGAGGTGAATCACATTAATATGAACCTCAATGTTTGTTATGAGGTGAATCACATTAAAATGAACCTCACTGTTAGTTATGAGGTGAATCACATTAATATGAACCTCACTGTTAGTTATGAGGTGAATTACATTAATATGAACCTCACTGGTCGTTATGAGGATAATCACATTACTATGAACCTCATTGTTACTTATGAGGTGAATCACATTAATATGAACCTCACTGTTCGTTATCAGGTGAATCACATTAATATGAATCTCACTGTTAGTTATGAGGTGAATCACTTTATTATGAACCTCACTGTTAGTTATGAGGTGAATCACATTAATATGAACCTCACTGTTAGTTATGAGATGAATCACATTAATATGAACCTCACAGTCAGTTATGAGGAGAATCACATTAATATGAACCTCACTGTTAGTTATGAGGTGAATTACATTAATATGAACCTCACTGTTAGTTATGAGGTGAATTACATTAATATGAACCTCACTGTTAGTTATGAAGTGAATCACATTAATATGAACCTCACAGTCAGTTATGAGGTGAATCACATTAATATGAACCTCACTGTTCGTTATGAGGTGAATCACATTAATATGAACCTCACTGTTCGTTATGAGGTTATTCACATTACTATGAACCTCACTGTTAGTTATGAGGTTATTCACATTAATATGAACCTCACTGTTAGTTATGAGGTGAATTACATTAATATGAACCTCACTGTTAGTTATGAGGTGAATTACATTAATATGAACCTCACTGTTCGTTATGAGGTGAATCACATTAATATGAACCTCACAGTCAGTTATGAGGTGAATCACATTAATATGAACCTCACTGTTCGTTATGAGGTGAATCACATTAATATGAACCTCACTGTTCGTTATGAGGTTATTCACATTACTATGAACCTCACTGTTAGTTATGAGGTTATTCACATTAATATGAACCTCACTGTTAGTTATGAGGTAAATCACATTAATATGAACCTCACAGTCAGTTATGAGGTGAATCACATTAATATGAACCTCATTGTTTGTTATGAGGTGAATCACATTAATATGAACCTCAATGTTAGTTATGAGGTGAAGCACATTAATATGAACCTCACTGTTAGTTATGAGGTGAATCACAGTATTATGAACCTCACTGTTAGTTATGAGGTGAATCATATTAATATGAACCTCACTGTTAGTTATGAGGTGAATCACAATAATATGAGCCTCATTGTTATGAGGTGAATCACATTAATATGAGCCTCATTGTTATGAGGTGAATCACATTAATATGAACCTCACTGCTAGTTATGAGGTGAATCACATTGATATGAACCTCACTGTTAGTTATGAGGTGAATTACATTAATATGAACCTCACTGTTAGTTATGAGGTGAATCACATTAACATGAACTTCACTGTTAGTTATGAGGTGAATCACATTAATATGAACCTCACTGTTCTTTATGAGGTGAATCATATTAATATGAACCTCACTGTTCGTTATGAGGTGAATCACATTAATATGAACCTCACAGTCAGTTATGAGGTGAATCACATTAATATGAACCTAACTGTTCGTTATGAGGTGAATCACATTAATATGAACCTCACTGTTCGTTATGAGGTTAATCACATTACTATGAACCTCACTGTTAGTTATGAGGTGAATCACATTAATATGAACCTCACTGTTCGTTATGAGGTGAATCACATTAATATGAACCTCATTGTTAGTTATGAGGTGAATCACATTAATATGAACCTCAATGTTAGTTATGAGGTGAAGCACATTAATATGAACCTCACTGTTAGTTATGAGGTGAATCACAGTATTATGAACCTCACTGTTAGTTATGAGGTGAATCATATTAATATGAACCTCACAGTTAGTTATGAGGTGAATCACAATAATATGAGCCTCATTGTTATGAGGTGAATCACATTAATATGAGCCTCATTGTTATGAGGTGAATCACATTAATATGAACCTCACTGCTAGTTATGAGGTGAATCACATTGATATGAACCTCACTGTTAGTTATGAGGTGAATTACATTAATATGAACCTCACTGTTAGTTATGAGGTGAATCACATTAACATGAACTGCACTGTTAGTTATGAGGTGAATCACATTAATATGAACCTCACTGTTAGTTATGAGGTAAATCACATTAATATGAATCTCACTGTTCTTTATGAGGTGAATCACATTAATATGAACCTCACTGTTCGTTATGAGGAGAATCACATTAATATGAACCTCATTGTTCGTTATGAGGTGAATCACATTAATATGAACCTCACTGTTAGTTATGAGGTGAATCCCATTATTATGAACTTCACTGTTAGTTATGAGGTGAATCACATTAATATGAACCTCACTGTTAGTTATGAGGTGAATTACATTAATATGAACCTCACTGTTAGTTATGAGGAGAATCATATTAATATGAACCTCATTGTTATGAGGTTAATCACATTACTATGAACCTCATTGTTAGTTATGAGGTGAATCACATTAATATGAACCTCACTGTTCCTTATGAGGTGAATCACATTAATATCAACCTCACTGTTAGTTATGAGGTGAATCACATTAATATGAACCTCACTGTTCGTTATGAGGTGAATCACTTTATTATGAACCTCACTGTTAGTTATGAGGTGAATCACTTTATTATGAACCTCACTGTTAGTTATTAGTTGAATCATATTATTATGAACCTCACTGTTAGTTATGAGGTGAATCACGTAAATATGATCCACATTGTTCGTTATGAGGTGAATCACATTAATATGAACCTCATTGTTATGAGTTGAATCACATTAATATGAACCTCACTGTTAGTTATGAGGTGAATCACATTAATATGAACCTCACTGTTCGTTATGAGGTGAATCACATTAATATGAACCTCATTGTTAGTTATGAGGTGAATCACATTAATATGAACCTCAATGTTAGTTATGAGGTGAAGCACATTAATATGAACCACATTGCTAGTTATGAGGTGAATCACATTAATATGAACCTCACTGTTAGTTAGGAGGTGAATTACATTAATATGAACCTCACTGTTAGTTATGAGGTGAATCATATTAATATGAACTTCACTGTTCGTTATGAGGTGAATCACATTAATATGAGCCTCATTGTTATGAGGTGAATCACATTAATATGAACCTCACTGTTAGTTATGAGGTTAATCACATTGATATGAACCTCACTGGTAGTTATGAGGTGAATCACATTAACATGAACCTCACTGTTAGTTATGAGGTGAATAACATTAATATGAACCTCACTGTTAGTTATGAGGTAAATCACATTAATATGAACCTCACTGTTAGTTATGAGGTGAATCACATTAATATGAACCTCATTGTTATAAGGTGAATCACATTAATATGAACCTCACTGTTCGTTATGAGGTGAATCACATTAATATGAATTTCACTGTTAGTTATGAGGTGAATCACTTTATTATGAACCTCACTGTTAGTTATGTGGTGAATCACATTAATATGAACCTCACTGTTAGTTATGAGGAGAATCACATTAATATGAACCTCACTGTTCGTTATGAGGTTAATCACATTAATATGAACCTCACTGTTCGTTATGAGGTGAATCACATTAATATGAATTTCACTGTTAGTTATGAGGTGAATCACTTTATTATGAACCTCACTGGTAGTTATGAGGTGAATCACATTAACATGAACCTCACTGTTAGTTATGAGGTGAATTACATTAATATGAACCTCACTGTTAGTTATGAGGTAAATCACATTAATATGAACCTCACTGTTAGTTATGAGGTGAATCACATTAATATGAACCTCATTGTTATAAGGTGAATCACATTAATATGAACCTCACTGTTCGTTATGAGGTGAATCACATTAATATGAATTTCACTGTTAGTTATGAGGTGAATCACTTTATTATGAACCTCACTGTTAGTTATGAGGTGAATCACATTAATATGAACCTCACTGTTAGTTATGAGGAGAATCACATTACTATGAACCTCATTGTTAGTTTTGAGGTCAATCACATTAATATGAACCTCACTGTTCGTTATGAGGTGAATCACATTAATATGAAACTCACTGTTAGTTATGAGGTAAATCACATTAATATGAACCTCACTGTTCTTTATGAGGTGAATCACATTAATATGAACCTCACTTTTTGTTATGAGGTGAATCACATTAATATGAACCTCATTGTTATAAGGTGAATCACATTAATATGAACCTCACTGTTAGTTATGAGGTGAATCACATTAACATGAACCTCACTGTTAGTTATGAGGTGAATCACATTAATATGAACCTCACTGTTCGTTATGAGGTTAATCACATTACTATGAACCTCACTGTTAGTTATGAGGTGAATCACATTAATATGAACCTCACTGTTCGTTATGAGGTTAATCACATTACTATGAACCTCATTGTTCCTTATGAGATGAATCACATTAATATGAACCTCGCTGTAAGTTATGAGGTGAATCACTTTAATATGAACCTCATTGTTAGTTATGAGGTGAATCACATTAATATGAACCTCACTTTTAGTTATGAGATGAATCACATTAATATGGACCACATTGTTAGTTATGAGGTGAATCACGTTAATATGAACCTCATTGTTAGTTATGAGGTGAATCACATTAATATGAACCTCACAGTCAGTTATGAGGTGAATGACATTAATATGAACCTCACTGTTAGTTATGAGGTGAATCACATTATTATGAACCTCACTGTTAGTTATGAGGTGAATCACATTAACATGATACTCACTGTTAGTTATGAGGTGAATCACATTAATATGAACCTCACTGTTAGTTAAGAGGTGAATCACATTAATATGAACCTCACAGTCAGTTATGAGGTGAATCACATTAATATGAACCTCACTGTTAGTTATGAGGTGAATCACATTAATATGAACCTCACTGTTCGTTATGAGGTTAATCACATTATTATGTACCTCACTGTTAGTTATGAGGTGAATCACATTAACATGAACCTCACTGTTAGTTATGAGGTGAATCACATTAATATGAACCTCACTGTTAGTTATGAGGTGAATCACATTAATATGAACCTCACTGTTAGTTATGAGGTGAATCACATTAACATGAACCTCACTGTTCTTTATGAGGTGAATCACATTAATATGAACCTCACTTTTTGTTATGAGGTGAATCACATTAATATGAACCTCATTGTTATAAGGTGAATCACATTAATATGAACCTCACTGTTAGTTATGAGGTGAATCACATTAATATGAACCTCACTGTTAGTTATGAGGTGAATCACATTAATATGAACCTCACTGTTAGTTATGAGGTGAATCACATTAATATGTACCTCAATGTTTGTTATGAGGTGAATCACATTAAAATGAACCTCACTGTTAGTTATGAGGTGAATCACATTAATATGAACCTCACTGTTAGTTATGAGGTGAATTACATTAATATGAACCTCACTGGTCGTTATGAGGATAATCACATTACTATGAACCTCATTGTTACTTATGAGGTGAATCACATTAATATGAACCTCACTGTTCGTTATGAGGTGAATCACATTAATATGAATCTCACTGTTAGTTATGAGGTGGATCACTTTATTATGAACCTCACTGTTAGTTATGAGGTGAATCACATTAATATGAACCTCACTGTTAGTTATGAGGTGAATCACATTATTATGTACCTCACTCTTAGTTATGAGGTGAATCACATTAACATGAACCTCACTGTTAGTTATGAGGTGAATCACATTAATATGAACCTCACTGTTCGTTTTGAGGTGAATCACATTATTATGTACCTCACTGTTAGTTATGAGGTGAATCACATTAACATGAACCTCACTGTTAGTTATGAGGTGAATCACATTAATATGAAACTCACTGTTAGTTATGAGGTAAATCACATTAATATGAACCTCACTGTTCTTTATGAGGTGAATCACATTAATATGAACCTCACTTTTTGTTATGAGGTGAATCACATTAATATGAACCTCATTGTTATAAGGTGAATCACATTAATATGAACCTCACTGTTAGTTATGAGGTGAATCACATTAATATGAACCTCAATGTTTGTTATGAGGTGAATCACATTAAAATGAACCTCACTGTTAGTTATGAGGTGAATCACATTAATATGAACCTCACTGTTAGTTATGAGGTGAATCACATTAATATGAACCTCAATGTTTGTTATGAGGTGAATCACATTAAAATGAACCTCACTGTTAGTTATGAGGTGAATCACATTAATATGAACCTCACTGTTAGTTATGAGGTGAATTACATTAATATGAACCTCACTGGTCGTTATGAGGATAATCACATTACTATGAACCTCATTGTTACTTATGAGGTGAATCACATTAATATGAACCTCACTGTTCGTTATCAGGTGAATCACATTAATATGAATCTCACTGTTAGTTATGAGGTGAATCACTTTATTATGAACCTCACTGTTAGTTATGAGGTGAATCACATTAATATGAACCTCACTGTTAGTTATGAGATGAATCACATTAATATGAACCTCACAGTCAGTTATGAGGAGAATCACATTAATATGAACCTCACTGTTAGTTATGAGGTGAATTACATTAATATGAACCTCACTGTTAGTTATGAGGTGAATTACATTAATATGAACCTCACTGTTAGTTATGAAGTGAATCACATTAATATGAACCTCACAGTCAGTTATGAGGTGAATCACATTAATATGAACCTCACTGTTCGTTATGAGGTGAATCACATTAATATGAACCTCACTGTTCGTTATGAGGTTATTCACATTACTATGAACCTCACTGTTAGTTATGAGGTTATTCACATTAATATGAACCTCACTGTTAGTTATGAGGTGAATTACATTAATATGAACCTCACTGTTAGTTATGAGGTGAATTACATTAATATGAACCTCACTGTTCGTTATGAGGTGAATCACATTAATATGAACCTCACAGTCAGTTATGAGGTGAATCACATTAATATGAACCTCACTGTTCGTTATGAGGTGAATCACATTAATATGAACCTCACTGTTCGTTATGAGGTTATTCACATTACTATGAACCTCACTGTTAGTTATGAGGTTATTCACATTAATATGAACCTCACTGTTAGTTATGAGGTAAATCACATTAATATGAACCTCACAGTCAGTTATGAGGTGAATCACATTAATATGAACCTCATTGTTTGTTATGAGGTGAATCACATTAATATGAACCTCAATGTTAGTTATGAGGTGAAGCACATTAATATGAACCTCACTGTTAGTTATGAGGTGAATCACAGTATTATGAACCTCACTGTTAGTTATGAGGTGAATCATATTAATATGAACCTCACTGTTAGTTATGAGGTGAATCACAATAATATGAGCCTCATTGTTATGAGGTGAATCACATTAATATGAGCCTCATTGTTATGAGGTGAATCACATTAATATGAACCTCACTGCTAGTTATGAGGTGAATCACATTGATATGAACCTCACTGTTAGTTATGAGGTGAATTACATTAATATGAACCTCACTGTTAGTTATGAGGTGAATCACATTAACATGAACTTCACTGTTAGTTATGAGGTGAATCACATTAATATGAACCTCACTGTTCTTTATGAGGTGAATCATATTAATATGAACCTCACTGTTCGTTATGAGGTGAATCACATTAATATGAACCTCACAGTCAGTTATGAGGTGAATCACATTAATATGAACCTAACTGTTCGTTATGAGGTGAATCACATTAATATGAACCTCACTGTTCGTTATGAGGTTAATCACATTACTATGAACCTCACTGTTAGTTATGAGGTGAATCACATTAATATGAACCTCACTGTTCGTTATGAGGTGAATCACATTAATATGAACCTCATTGTTAGTTATGAGGTGAATCACATTAATATGAACCTCAATGTTAGTTATGAGGTGAAGCACATTAATATGAACCTCACTGTTAGTTATGAGGTGAATCACAGTATTATGAACCTCACTGTTAGTTATGAGGTGAATCATATTAATATGAACCTCACAGTTAGTTATGAGGTGAATCACAATAATATGAGCCTCATTGTTATGAGGTGAATCACATTAATATGAGCCTCATTGTTATGAGGTGAATCACATTAATATGAACCTCACTGCTAGTTATGAGGTGAATCACATTGATATGAACCTCACTGTTAGTTATGAGGTGAATTACATTAATATGAACCTCACTGTTAGTTATGAGGTGAATCACATTAACATGAACTGCACTGTTAGTTATGAGGTGAATCACATTAATATGAACCTCACTGTTAGTTATGAGGTAAATCACATTAATATGAATCTCACTGTTCTTTATGAGGTGAATCACATTAATATGAACCTCACTGTTCGTTATGAGGAGAATCACATTAATATGAACCTCATTGTTCGTTATGAGGTGAATCACATTAATATGAACCTCACTGTTAGTTATGAGGTGAATCCCATTATTATGAACTTCACTGTTAGTTATGAGGTGAATCACATTAATATGAACCTCACTGTTAGTTATGAGGTGAATTACATTAATATGAACCTCACTGTTAGTTATGAGGAGAATCATATTAATATGAACCTCATTGTTATGAGGTTAATCACATTACTATGAACCTCATTGTTAGTTATGAGGTGAATCACATTAATATGAACCTCACTGTTCCTTATGAGGTGAATCACATTAATATCAACCTCACTGTTAGTTATGAGGTGAATCACATTAATATGAACCTCACTGTTCGTTATGAGGTGAATCACTTTATTATGAACCTCACTGTTAGTTATGAGGTGAATCACTTTATTATGAACCTCACTGTTAGTTATTAGTTGAATCATATTATTATGAACCTCACTGTTAGTTATGAGGTGAATCACGTAAATATGATCCACATTGTTCGTTATGAGGTGAATCACATTAATATGAACCTCATTGTTATGAGTTGAATCACATTAATATGAACCTCACTGTTAGTTATGAGGTGAATCACATTAATATGAACCTCACTGTTCGTTATGAGGTGAATCACATTAATATGAACCTCATTGTTAGTTATGAGGTGAATCACATTAATATGAACCTCAATGTTAGTTATGAGGTGAAGCACATTAATATGAACCACATTGCTAGTTATGAGGTGAATCACATTAATATGAACCTCACTGTTAGTTAGGAGGTGAATTACATTAATATGAACCTCACTGTTAGTTATGAGGTGAATCATATTAATATGAACTTCACTGTTCGTTATGAGGTGAATCACATTAATATGAGCCTCATTGTTATGAGGTGAATCACATTAATATGAACCTCACTGTTAGTTATGAGGTTAATCACATTGATATGAACCTCACTGGTAGTTATGAGGTGAATCACATTAACATGAACCTCACTGTTAGTTATGAGGTGAATAACATTAATATGAACCTCACTGTTAGTTATGAGGTAAATCACATTAATATGAACCTCACTGTTAGTTATGAGGTGAATCACATTAATATGAACCTCATTGTTATAAGGTGAATCACATTAATATGAACCTCACTGTTCGTTATGAGGTGAATCACATTAATATGAATTTCACTGTTAGTTATGAGGTGAATCACTTTATTATGAACCTCACTGTTAGTTATGTGGTGAATCACATTAATATGAACCTCACTGTTAGTTATGAGGAGAATCACATTAATATGAACCTCACTGTTCGTTATGAGGTTAATCACATTAATATGAACCTCACTGTTCGTTATGAGGTGAATCACATTAATATGAATTTCACTGTTAGTTATGAGGTGAATCACTTTATTATGAACCTCACTGGTAGTTATGAGGTGAATCACATTAACATGAACCTCACTGTTAGTTATGAGGTGAATTACATTAATATGAACCTCACTGTTAGTTATGAGGTAAATCACATTAATATGAACCTCACTGTTAGTTATGAGGTGAATCACATTAATATGAACCTCATTGTTATAAGGTGAATCACATTAATATGAACCTCACTGTTCGTTATGAGGTGAATCACATTAATATGAATTTCACTGTTAGTTATGAGGTGAATCACTTTATTATGAACCTCACTGTTAGTTATGAGGTGAATCACATTAATATGAACCTCACTGTTAGTTATGAGGAGAATCACATTACTATGAACCTCATTGTTAGTTTTGAGGTCAATCACATTAATATGAACCTCACTGTTCGTTATGAGGTGAATCACATTAATATGAAACTCACTGTTAGTTATGAGGTAAATCACATTAATATGAACCTCACTGTTCTTTATGAGGTGAATCACATTAATATGAACCTCACTTTTTGTTATGAGGTGAATCACATTAATATGAACCTCATTGTTATAAGGTGAATCACATTAATATGAACCTCACTGTTAGTTATGAGGTGAATCACATTAACATGAACCTCACTGTTAGTTATGAGGTGAATCACATTAATATGAACCTCACTGTTCGTTATGAGGTTAATCACATTACTATGAACCTCACTGTTAGTTATGAGGTGAATCACATTAATATGAACCTCACTGTTCGTTATGAGGTTAATCACATTACTATGAACCTCATTGTTCCTTATGAGATGAATCACATTAATATGAACCTCGCTGTAAGTTATGAGGTGAATCACTTTAATATGAACCTCATTGTTAGTTATGAGGTGAATCACATTAATATGAACCTCACTTTTAGTTATGAGATGAATCACATTAATATGGACCACATTGTTAGTTATGAGGTGAATCACGTTAATATGAACCTCATTGTTAGTTATGAGGTGAATCACATTAATATGAACCTCACAGTCAGTTATGAGGTGAATGACATTAATATGAACCTCACTGTTAGTTATGAGGTGAATCACATTATTATGAACCTCACTGTTAGTTATGAGGTGAATCACATTAACATGATACTCACTGTTAGTTATGAGGTGAATCACATTAATATGAACCTCACTGTTAGTTAAGAGGTGAATCACATTAATATGAACCTCACAGTCAGTTATGAGGTGAATCACATTAATATGAACCTCACTGTTAGTTATGAGGTGAATCACATTAATATGAACCTCACTGTTCGTTATGAGGTTAATCACATTATTATGTACCTCACTGTTAGTTATGAGGTGAATCACATTAACATGAACCTCACTGTTAGTTATGAGGTGAATCACATTAATATGAACCTCACTGTTAGTTATGAGGTGAATCACATTAATATGAACCTCACTGTTAGTTATGAGGTGAATCACATTAACATGAACCTCACTGTTCTTTATGAGGTGAATCACATTAATATGAACCTCACTTTTTGTTATGAGGTGAATCACATTAATATGAACCTCATTGTTATAAGGTGAATCACATTAATATGAACCTCACTGTTAGTTATGAGGTGAATCACATTAATATGAACCTCACTGTTAGTTATGAGGTGAATCACATTAATATGAACCTCACTGTTAGTTATGAGGTGAATCACATTAATATGTACCTCAATGTTTGTTATGAGGTGAATCACATTAAAATGAACCTCACTGTTAGTTATGAGGTGAATCACATTAATATGAACCTCACTGTTAGTTATGAGGTGAATTACATTAATATGAACCTCACTGGTCGTTATGAGGATAATCACATTACTATGAACCTCATTGTTACTTATGAGGTGAATCACATTAATATGAACCTCACTGTTCGTTATGAGGTGAATCACATTAATATGAATCTCACTGTTAGTTATGAGGTGGATCACTTTATTATGAACCTCACTGTTAGTTATGAGGTGAATCACATTAATATGAACCTCACTGTTAGTTATGAGGTGAATCACATTATTATGTACCTCACTCTTAGTTATGAGGTGAATCACATTAACATGAACCTCACTGTTAGTTATGAGGTGAATCACATTAATATGAACCTCACTGTTCGTTTTGAGGTGAATCACATTATTATGTACCTCACTGTTAGTTATGAGGTGAATCACATTAACATGAACCTCACTGTTAGTTATGAGGTGAATCACATTAATATGAAACTCACTGTTAGTTATGAGGTAAATCACATTAATATGAACCTCACTGTTCTTTATGAGGTGAATCACATTAATATGAACCTCACTTTTTGTTATGAGGTGAATCACATTAATATGAACCTCATTGTTATAAGGTGAATCACATTAATATGAACCTCACTGTTAGTTATGAGGTGAATCACATTAATATGAACCTCAATGTTTGTTATGAGGTGAATCACATTAAAATGAACCTCACTGTTAGTTATGAGGTGAATCACATTAATATGAACCTCACTGTTAGTTATGAGGTGAATCACATTAATATGAACCTCAATGTTTGTTATGAGGTGAATCACATTAAAATGAACCTCACTGTTAGTTATGAGGTGAATCACATTAATATGAACCTCACTGTTAGTTATGAGGTGAATTACATTAATATGAACCTCACTGGTCGTTATGAGGATAATCACATTACTATGAACCTCATTGTTACTTATGAGGTGAATCACATTAATATGAACCTCACTGTTCGTTATCAGGTGAATCACATTAATATGAATCTCACTGTTAGTTATGAGGTGAATCACTTTATTATGAACCTCACTGTTAGTTATAAGGTGAATCACATTAATATGAACCTCACTGTTAGTTATGAGATGAATCACATTAATATGAACCTCACAGTCAGTTATGAGGAGAATCACATTAATATGAACCTCACTGTTAGTTATGAGGTGAATTACATTAATATGAACCTCACTGTTAGTTATGAGGTGAATTACATTAATATGAACCTCACTGTTAGTTATGAAGTGAATTACATTAATATGAACCTCACTGTTCGTTATGAGGTGAATCACATTAATATGAACCTCACAGTCAGTTATGAGGTGAATCACATTAATATGAACCTCACTGTTCGTTATGAGGTGAATCACATTAATATGAACCTCACTGTTCGTTATGAGGTTATTCACATTACTATGAACCTCACTGTTAGTTATGAGGTTATTCACATTAATATGAACCTCACTGTTAGTTATGAGGTAAATCACATTAATATAAACCTCACAGTCAGTTATGAGGTGAATCACATTAATATGAACCTCATTGTTTGTTATGAGGTGAATCACATTAATATGAACCTCAATGTTAGTTATGAGGTGAAGCACATTAATATGAACCTCACTGTTAGTTATGAGGTGAATCACAGTATTATGAACCTCACTGTTAGTTATGAGGTGAATCATATTAATATGAACCTCACTGTTAGTTATGAGGTGAATCACAATAATATGAGCCTCATTGTTATGAGGTGAATCACATTAATATGAGCCTCATTGTTATGAGGTGAATCACATTAATATGAACCTCACTGCTAGTTATGAGGTGAATCACATTGATATGAACCTCACTGTTAGTTATGAGGTGAATTACATTAATATGAACCTCACTGTTAGTTATGAGGTGAATCACATTAACATGAACTTCACTGTTAGTTATGAGGTGAATCACATTAATATGAACCTCACTGTTCTTTATGAGGTGAATCATATTAATATGAACCTCACTGTTCGTTATGAGGTGAATCACATTAATATGAACCTCACTGTTCGTTATGAGGTTAATCACATTACTATGAACCTCACTGTAAGTTATGAGGTGAATCACTTTAATATGAACCTCATTGTTAGTAATGAGGTGAATCACATTAATATGAACCTCACTTTTAGTTATGAGATGAATCACATTAATATGGACCACATTGTTAGTTATGAGGTGAATCACGTTAATATGAACCTCATTGTTAGTTATGAGGTGAATCACATTAATATGAACCTCACAGTCAGTTATGAGGTGAATGACATTAATATGAACCTCACTGTTAGTTATGAGGTGAATCACATTATTATGAACCTCACTGTTAGTTATGAGGTGAATCACATTAACATGAAACTCACTGTTAGTTATGAGGTGAATCACATTAATATGAACCTCATTGTTAGTTATGAGGTGAATCACATTAATATGAAACTCACAGTCAGTTATGAGGTGAATCACATTAATATGAACCTCACTGTTAGTTATGAGGTGAATCACATTAATATGAACCTCACTGTTCGTTATGAGGTTAATCACATTATTATGTACCTCACTGTTAGTTATGAGGTGAATCACATTAACATGAACCTCACTGTTAGTTATGAGGTGAATCACATTAATATGAAACTCACTGTTAGTTATGAGGTAAATCACATTAATATGAACCTCACTGTTCTTTATGAGGTGAATCACATTAATATGAACCTCACTTTTTGTTATGAGGTGAATCACATTAATATGAACCTCACTGTTATAAGGTGAATCACATTAATATGAACCTCACTGTTAGTTATGAGGTGAATCACATTAACATGAACCTCACTGTTAGTTATGAGGTGAATCACATTAATATGAAACTCACTGTTAGTTATGAGGTAAATCACATTAATATGAACCTCAATGTTTGTTATGAGGTGAATCACATTAAAATGAACCTCACTGTTAGTTATGAGGTGAATCACATTAATATGAACCTCACTGTTAGTTATGAGGTGAATCACATTAATATGAACCTCAATGTTTGTTATGAGGTGAATCACATTAAAATGAACCTCACTGTTAGTTATGAGGTGAATCACATTAATATGAACCTCACTGTTAGTTATGAGGTGAATTACATTAATATGAACCTCACTGGTCGTTATGAGGATAATCACATTACTATGAACCTCATTGTTACTTATGAGGTGAATCACATTAATATGAACCTCACTGTTCGTTATGAGGTGAATCACATTAACATGAATCTCACTGTTAGTTATGAGGTGGATCACTTTATTATGAACCTCACTGTTAGTTATGAGGTGAATCACATTAATATGAACCTCACTGTTAGTTATGAGGTGAATCACATTATTATGTACCTCACTGTTAGTTATGAGGTGAATCACATTAACATGAACCTCGCTGTTAGTTATGAGGTGAATCACATTAATATGGACCTCACTGTTCGTTATGAGGTGAATCACATTATTATGTACCTCACTGTTAGTTATGAGGTGAATCACATTAACATGAACCTCACTGTTAGTTATGAGGTGAATCACATTAATATGAAACTCACTGTTAGTTATGAGGTAAATCACATTAATATGAACCTCACTGTTCTTTATGAGGTGAATCACATTAATATGAACCTCACTTTTTGTTATGAGGTGAATCACATTAATATGAACCTCAATGTTTGTTATGAGGTGAATCACATTAATATGAACCTCACTGTTAGTTATGAGGTGAATCACATTAATATGAACCTCACTGTTAGTTATGAGGTGAATCACATTAATATGAACCTCAATGTTTGTTATGAGGTGAATCACATTAATATGAACCTCACTGTTAGTTATGAGGTGAATCACATTAATATGAACCTCACTGTTAGTTATGAGGTGAATCACATTAATATGAACCTCACTGTGAGTTATGAGGTGAATTACATTAATGTGAACGTCACTGTTAGTTATGAGGTTAATCACATTAATATGAATCTCACTTTTTGTTATGAGGTGAATCACTTTAATATGAACCTCACTGTTAGTTATGAGGTGAATTACATTAATATGAACCTCACTGTTAGTTATGAGGTGAATCACATTAATATGAACCTCACTGTTAGTTATGAGGTGAATTACATTAATGTGAACGTCACTGTTAGTTATGAGGTTAATCACATTAATATGAATCTCACTTTTAGTTATGAGGTGAATCACTTTAATATGAACCTCACTGTTAGTTATGAGGTGAATTACATTAATATGAACCTCACTGTTCGTTATGAGGAGAATCACATTAATATGAACCTCATTGTTCGTTATGAGGTGAATCACATTAATATGAACCTCACTGTTAGTTATGAGGTGAATCACATTTATTATGAACCTCACTCTTAGCTATGACATGAATCACATTAATATGGACCACATTGTTAGTTATGAGGTGAATCACATTAATATGAACCTCAATGTTTGTTATGAGGTGAATCACATTAATATGAACCTCACTGTTAGTTATGAGGTGAATCACATTAATATGAACCTCACTGTTAGTTATGAGGTGAATCACATTAATATGAACCTCACTGTTAGTTATGAGGTGAATTACATTAATATGAACCTCACTGTTAGTTATGAGGTGAATCACATTAATATGAACCTCACTGTTAGTTATGAGGTGAATCACATTAATATGAACCTCATTGTTAGTTATGAGGTGAATCACATTAATATGAACCTCACTGTTAGTTATGAGGTGAATTACATTAATATGAACCTCACTGTTAGTTATGAGGTGAATCACATTAATATGAATCTCACTTTTAGTTATGAGGTGAATCACTTTAATATGAACCTCACTGTTAGTTATGAGGTGAATTACATTAATATGAACCTCACTGTTAGTTATGAGGTGAATCACATTAATATGAATCTCACTTTTAGTTATGAAGTGAATTACATTAATATGAACCTCACTGTTCGTTATGAGGTGAATCACATTAATATGAACCTCACAGTCAGTTATGAGGTGAAACACATTAATATGAACCTCACTGTTCGTTATGAGGTGAAACACATTAATATGAACCTCACTGTTCGTTATGAGGTTAATCACATTACTATGAACCTCACTGTTAGTTATGAGGTGAATCACATTAATATGAACCTCACTGTTCATTATGAGGTTAATCACATTAATATGGACCACACTGTTAGTTATGAAGTGAATCACTTTAATATGAACCTCACTGTTAGTTATGAGGTGAATCACTTTAATATGAACCTCACTGTAAGTTATGAGGTGAATCACTTTAATTTGAACCTCACTGTTAGTTATGAGGTGAATCACTTTATTATGAACCTCACTGTTAGTTATGAGGTGAATCACATTAATATGAACCTCACTGTTAGTTATGAGGTGAATCACATTAATATGAACCTCACTGTTAGTTATGAGGTGAATTACATTAATATGAACCTCACTGTTAGTTATGAGGTGAATCACATTAACATGAACTTCACTGTTAGTTATGAGGTGAATCACATTAATATGAACCTCACTGTTAGTTATGAGGTAAATCACATTAATATGAACCTCACTGTTCTTTATGAGGAGAATCACATTAATATGAACCTCACTGTTCGTTATGAGGAGAATCACATTAATATGAACCTCATTGTTCGTTATGAGGTGAATCACATTAATATGAACCTCACTGTTAGTTATGAGGTGAATCACATTATTATGAACCTCACTCTTAGCTATGACATGAATCACATTAATATGGACCACATTGTTAGTTATGAGGTGAATCACATTAATATGAACATCACAGTCAGTTGTGAGGTGAATCACATTAATATGAACCTCACTGTTAGTTATGAGGTGAATCCCATTATTATGAACCTCACTGTTAGTTATGAGGTGAATCACATTAATATGAACCTCACTGTTAGTTATGAGGTGAATTACATTAATATGAACCTCACTGTTAGTTATGAGGAGAATCACATTAATATGAACCTCATTGTTATGAGGTTAATCACATTACTATGAACCTCATTGTTAGTTATGAGGTGAATCACATTAATATGAACCTCACTGTTCGTTATGAGGTGAATCACATTAATATCAACCTCACTGTTAGTTATGAGGTGAATCACATTAATATGAACCTCACTGTTCGTTATGAGGTGAATCACTTTATTATGAACCTCACTGTTAGTTATGAGGTGAATCACTTTATTATGAACCTCACTGTTAGTTATTAGTTGAATCATATTATTATGAACCTCACTGTTAGTTATGAGGTGAATCACATAAATATGATCCACATTGTTCGTTATGAGGTGAATCACATTAATATGAACCTCATTGTTAGTTATGAGGTGAATCACATTAATATGAACCTCAATGTTAGTTATGAGGTGAAGCACATTAATATGAACCACATTGCTAGTTATGAGGTGAATCACATTAATATGAACCTCACTGTTAGTTATGAGGTGAATTACATTAATATGAACCTCACTGTTAGTTATGAGGTGAATCATATTAATATGAACCTCACTGTTCGTTATGAGGTGAATCACATTAATATGAGCCTCATTGTTAGTTATGAGGTTAATCACATTAATATGAACCTCACTGTTAGTTATGAGGTAAATCACATTAATATGAACCTCACTGTTAGTTATGAGGTGAATCACATTAATATGAACCTCATTGTTATAAGGTGAATCACATTAATATGAACCTCACTGTTCGTTATGAGGTGAATCACATTAATATGAATTTCACTGTTAGTTATGAGGTGAATCACTTTATTATGAACCTCACTGTTAGTTATGAGGTGAATCACATTAATATGAACCTCATTGTTAGTTATGAGGTGAATCACATTAATATGAACCTCACTGTTAGTTATGAGGTGAATCACATTAATATGAACCTCACTGTTAGTTATGAGGTGAATCACATTAATATGAACCTCACTGTTAGTTATGAGGTGAATCACATTAATATGAACCTCACTGTTAGTTATGAGGTGAATTACATTAATATGAACCTCACTGTTAGTTATGAGGTGAATCACATTAATATGAATCTCACTTTTAGTTATGAGGTGAATCACTTTAATATGAACCTGACTGTTCGTTATGAGGTGAATCACTTTAATATGAACCTCACTGTTCGTTATGAGGTGAATCACATTAATATGAACCTCACAGTCAGTTATGAGGTGAATCATAATAATATGAACCTCACTGTTCGTTATGAGGTTAATCACATTACTATGAACCTCACTGTAAGTTATGAGGTGAATCACTTTAATATGAACCTCATTGTTAGTTATGAGGTGAATCACATTAATATGAACCTCACTTTTAGTTATGAGATGAATCACATTAATATGGACCACATTGTTAGTTATGAGGTGAATCACGTTAATATGAACCTCATTGTTAGTTATGAGGTGAATCACATTAATATGAACCTCACAGTCAGTTATGAGGTGAATGACATTAATATGAACCTCACTGTTAGTTATGAGGTGAATCACATTATTATGAACCTCACTGTTAGTTATGAGGTGAATCACATTAACATGAAACTCACTGTTAGTTATGAGGTGAATCACATTAATATGAACCTCATTGTTAGTTATGAGGTGAATCACATTAATATGAACCTCACAGTCAGTTATGAGGTGAATCACATTAATATGAACCTCACTGTTAGTTATGAGGTGAATCACATTAATATGAACCTCACTGTTCGTTATGAGGTTAATCACATTATTATGTACCTCACTGTTAGTTATGAGGTGAATCACATTAACATGAACCTCACTGTTAGTTATGAGGTGAATCACATTAATATGAAACTCACTGTTAGTTATGAGGTAAATCACATTAATATGAACCTCACTGTTCTTTATGAGGTGAATCACATTAATATGAACCTCACTTTTTGTTATGAGGTGAATCACATTAATATGAACCTCATTGTTATAACGTGAATCACATTAATATGAACCTCACTGTTAGTTATGAGGTGAATCACATTAATATGAACCTCAATGTTTGTTATGAGGTGAATCACATGAAAATGAACCTCACTGTTAGTTATGAGGTGAATCACATTAATATGAACCTCACTGTTAGTTATGAGGTGAATCACATTAATATGAACCTCAATGTTTGTTATGAGGTGAATCACATTAAAATGAACCTCACTGTTAGTTATGAGGTGAATCACATTAATATGAACCTCACTGTTAATTATGAGGTGAATTACATTAATATGAACCTCACTGGTCGTTATGAGGATGATCACATTACTATGAACCTCATTGTTACTTATGAGGTGAATCACATTAATATGAACCTCACTGTTCGTTATGAGGTGAATCACATTAATATGAACCTCACTGTTCGTTATGAGGTGAATCACATTAACATGAATCTCACTGTTAGTTATGAGGTGGATCACTTTATTATGAACCTCACTGTTAGTTATGAGGTGAATCACATTAATATGAACCTCACTGTTAGTTATGAGGTGAATCACATTATTATGTACCTCACTGTTAGCTATGAGGTGAATCACATTAACATGAACCTCACTGTTAGTTATGAGGTGAATCACATTAATATGAACCTCACTGTTCGTTATGAGGTGAATCACATTATTATGTACCTCACTGTTAGTTATGAGGTGAATCACATTAACATGAACCTCACTGTTAGTTATGAGGTGAATCACATTAATATGAAACTCACTGTTAGTTATGAGGTAAATCACATTAATATGAACCTCACTGTTAGTTATGAGGTGAATCACATTAATATGAAACTCACTGTTAGTTATGAGGTAAATCACATTAATATGAACCTCACTGTTCTTTATGAGGTGAATCACAATAATATGAACCTCACTTTTTGTTATGAGGTGAATCACATTAATATGAACCTCAATGTTTGTTATGAGGTGAATCACATTAATATGAACCTCACTGTTAGTTATGAGGTGAATCACATTAATATGAACCTCACTGTTAGTTATGAGGTGAATCACATTAATATGAACCTCAATGTTTGTTATGAGGTGAATCACATTAATATGAACCTCACTGTTAGTTATGAGGTGAATCACATTAATATGAACCTCACTGTTAGTTATGAGGTGAATCACATTAATATGAACCTCAATGTTTGTTATGAGGTGAATCACATTAATATGAACCTCACTGTTAGTTATGAGGTGAATCACATTAATATGAACCTCACTGTTAGTTATGAGGTGAATCACATTAATATGAACCTCACTGTTAGTTATGAGGTGAATCACATTAATATGAACCTCACTGTTAGTTATGAGGTTAATCACATTAATATGAATCTCACTTTTAGTTATGAGGTGAATCACTTTAATATGAACCTCACTGTTAGTTATGAGGTGAATTACATTAATATGAACCTCACTGTTAGTTATGAGGTGAATCACATTAATATGAAACTCACTGTTAGTTATGAGGTGAATTACATTAATATGAACCTCACTGTTAGTTATGAGGTGAATCACATTAATATGAACCTCACTGTTAGTTATGAGGTGAATCACATTAATATGAACCTCATTGTTAGTTATGAGGTGAATCACATTAATATGAACCTCACTGTTAGTTATGAGGTGAATTACATTAATATGAACCTCACTGTTAGTTATGAGGTGAATCACATTAATATGAATCTCACTTTTAGTTATGAGGTGAATCACTTTAATATGAACCTCACTGTTAGTTATGAGGTGAATTACATTAATATGAACCTCACTGTTAGTTATGAGGTGAATCACATTAATATGAATCTCACTTTTAGTTATGAAGTGAATTACATTAATATGAACCTCACTGTTCGTTATGAGGTGAATCACATTAATATGAACCTCACAGTCAGTTATGAGGTGAAACACATTAATATGAACCTCACTGTTCGTTATGAGGTTAATCACATTACTATGAACCTCACTGTTAGTTATGAGGTGAATCACATTAATATGAACCTCACTGTTCATTATGAGGTTAATCACATTAATATGGACCACACTGTTAGTTATGAAGTGAATCACTTTAATATGAACCTCACTGTAAGTTATGAGGTGAATCACTTTAATATGAACCTCACTGTTAGTTATGAGGTGAATCACTTTATTATGAACCTCACTGTTAGTTATGAGGTGAATCACATTAATATGATCCTCACTGTTAGTTATGAGGTGAATCACATTAATATGAACCTCACTGTTAGTTATGAGGTGAATTACATTAATATGAACCTCACTGTTAGTTATGAGGTGAATCACATTAACATGAACTTCACTGTTAGTTATGAGGTGAATCACATTAATATGAACCTCACTGTTAGTTATGAGGTAAATCACATTAATATGAACCTCACTGTTCTTTATGAGGAGAATCACATTAATATGAACCTCACTGTTCGTTATGAGGAGAATCACATTAATATGAACCTCATTGTTCGTTATGAGGTGAATCACATTAATATGAACCTCACTGTTAGTTATGAGGTGAATCACATTATTATGAACCTCACTCTTAGCTATGACATGAATCACATTAATATGGACCACATTGTTAGTTATGAGGTGAATCACATTAATATGAACATCACAGTCAGTTGTGAGGTGAATCACATTAATATGAACCTCACTGTTAGTTATGAGGTGAATCCCATTATTATGAACCTCACTGTTAGTTATGAGGTGAATCACATTAATATGAACCTCACTGTTAGTTATGAGGTGAATTACATTAATATGAACCTCACTGTTAGTTATGAGGAGAATCACATTAATATGAACCTCATTGTTATGAGGTTAATCACATTACTATGAACCTCATTGTTAGTTATGAGGTGAATCACATTAATATGAACCTCACTGTTCGTTATGAGGTGAATCACATTAATATCAACCTCACTGTTAGTTATGAGGTGAATCACATTAATATGAACCTCACTGTTCGTTATGAGGTGAATCACTTTATTATGAACCTCACTGTTAGTTATGAGGTGAATCACTTTATTATGAACCTCACTGTTAGTTATTAGTTGAATCATATTATTATGAACCTCACTGTTAGTTATGAGGTGAATCACATAAATATGATCCACATTGTTCGTTATGAGGTGATTCACATTAATATGAACCTCATTGTTATGAGTTGAATCACATTAATATGAACCTCACTGTTAGTTATGAGGTGAATCACATTAATATGAACCTCACTGTTCGTTATGAGGTGAATCACATTAATATGAACCTCATTGTTAGTTATGAGGTGAATCACATTAATATGAACCTCAATGTTAGTTATGAGGTGAAGCACATTAATATGAACCACATTGCTAGTTATGAGGTGAATCACATTAATATGAACCTCACTGTTAGTTATGAGGTGAATTACATTAATATGAACCTCACTGTTAGTTATGAGGTGAATCATATTAATATGAACCTCACTGTTCGTTATGAGGTGAATCACATTAATATGAGCCTCATTGTTAGTTATGAGGTTAATCACATTAATATGAACCTCACTGTTAGTTATGAGGTAAATCACATTAATATGAACCTCACTGTTAGTTATGAGGTGAATCACATTAATATGAACCTCATTGTTATAAGGTGAATCACATTAATATGAACCTCACTGTTCGTTATGAGGTGAATCACATTAATATGAATTTCACTGTTAGTTATGAGGTGAATCACTTTATTATGAACCTCACTGTTAGTTATGAGGTGAATCACGTTAATATGAACCTCACTGTTAGTTATGAGGTGAATCACATTAATATGAACCTCACTGTTAGTTATGAGGTGAATCACATTAATATGAACCTCACTGTTAGTTATGAGGTGAATCACATTAATATGAACCTCACTGTTAGTTATGAGGTGAATCACATTAATATGAACCTCACTGTTAGTTATGAGGTGAATTACATTAATATGAACCTCACTGTTAGTTATGAGGTGAATCACATTAATATGAATCTCACTTTTAGTTATGAGGTGAATCACTTTAATATGAACCTGACTGTTCGTTATGAGGTGAATCACTTTAATATGAACCTCACTGTTCGTTATGAGGTGAATCACATTAATATGAACCTCACAGTCAGTTATGAGGTGAATCATATTAATATGAACCTCACTGTTCGTTATGAGGTTAATCACATTACTATGAACCTCACTGTAAGTTATGAGGTGAATCACTTTAATATGAACCTCATTGTTAGTTATGAGGTGAATCACATTAATATGAACCTCACTTTTAGTTATGAAATGAATCACATTAATATGGACCACATTGTTAGTTATGAGGTGAATCACGTTAATATGAACCTCATTGTTAGTTATGAGGTGAATCACATTAATATGAACCTCACAGTCAGTTATGAGGTGAATGACATTAATATGAACCTCACTGTTAGTTATGAGGTGAATCACATTATTATGAACCTCACTGTTAGTTATGAGGTGAATCACATTAACATGAAACTCACTGTTAGTTATGAGGTGAATCACATTAATATGAACCTCATTGTTAGTTATGAGGTGAATCACATTAATATGAACCTCACAGTCAGTTATGAGGTGAATCACATTAATATGAACCTCACTGTTAGTTATGAGGTGAATCACATTAATATGAACCTCACTGTTCGTTATGAGGTTAATCACATTATTATGTACCTCACTGTTAGTTATGAGGTGAATCACATTAACATGAACCTCACTGTTAGTTATGAGGTGAATCACATTAATATGAAACTCACTGTTAGTTATGAGGTAAATCACATTAATATGAACCTCACTGTTCTTTATGAGGTGAATCACATTAATATGAACCTCACTTTTTGTTATGAGGTGAATCACATTAATATGAACCTCAATGTTTGTTATGAGGTGAATCACATGAAAATGAACCTCACTGTTAGTTATGAGGTGAATCACATTAATATGAACCTCACTGTTAGTTATGAGGTGAATCACATTAATATGAACCTCAATGTTTGTTATGAGGTGAATCACATTAAAATGAACCTCACTGTTAGTTATGAGGTGAATCACATTAATATGAACCTCACTGTTAATTATGAGGTGAATTACATTAATATGAACCTCACTGGTCGTTATGAGGATGATCACATTACTATGAACCTCATTGTTACTTATGAGGTGAATCACATTAATATGAACCTCACTGTTCGTTATGAGGTGAATCACATTAATATGAACCTCACTGTTCGTTATGAGGTGAATCACATTAACATGAATCTCACTGTTAGTTATGAGGTGGATCACTTTATTATGAACCTCACTGTTAGTTATGAGGTGAATCACATTAATATGAACCTCACTGTTAGTTATGAGGTGAATCACATTATTATGTACCTCACTGTTAGTTATGAGGTGAATCACATTAATATGAACCTCACTGTTCGTTATGAGGTGAATCACATTATTATGTACCTCACTGTTAGTTATGAGGTGAATCACATTAACATGAACCTCACTGTTAGTTATGAGGTGAATCACATTAATATGAAACTCACTGTTAGTTATGAGGTAAATCACATTAATATGAACCTCACTGTTAGTTATGAGGTGAATCACATTAATATGAAACTCACTGTTAGTTATGAGGTAAATCACATTAATATGAACCTCACTGTTCTTTATGAGGTGAATCACAATAATACGAACCTCACTTTTTGTTATGAGGTGAATCACATTAATATGAACCTCAATGTTTGTTATGAGGTGAATCACATTAATATGAACCTCACTGTTAGTTATGAGGTGAATCACATTAATATGAACCTCACTGTTAGTTATGAGGTGAATTACATTAATATGAACCTCACTGTTAGTTATGAGGTGAATCACATTAATATGAACCTCACTGTTAGTTATGAGGTGAATCACATTAATATGAACCTCATTGTTAGTTATGAGGTGAATCACATTAATATGAACCTCACTGTTAGTTATGAGGTGAATTACATTAATATGAACCTCACTGTTAGTTATGAGGTGAATCACATTAATATGAATCTCACTTTTAGTTATGAGGTGAATCACTTTAATATGAACCTCATTGTTAGTTATGAGGTGAATTACATTAATATGAACCGCACTGTTAGTTATGAGGTGAATCACATTAATATGAGTCTCACTTTTAGTTATGAAGTGAATTACATTAATATGAACCTCACTGTTCGTTATGAGGTGAATCACATTAATATGAACCTCACAGTCAGTTATGAGGTGAAACACATTAATATGAACCTCACTGTTCGTTATGAGGTGAATTACATTATTATGAAACTCACTGTTAGTTATGAGGTGAATCACTTTATTATGAACCTCACTGTAAGTTATGAGGTGAATCACTTTAATATGAACCTCACTGTTAGTTATGAGGTGAATCACTTTATTATGAACCTCACTGTTAGTTATGAGGTGAATCACATTAATATGAACCTCACTGTTAGTTATGAGGTGAATCACTTTAATATGAACCTCACTGTAAGTTATGAGGTGAATCACTTTAATATGAACCTCACTGTTAGTTATGAGGTGAATCACTTTATTATGAACCTCACTGTTAGTTATGAGGTGAATCACATTAATATGAACCTCACTGTTAGTTATGAGGTGAATCACATTAATATGAACCTCACTGTTAGTTATGAGGTGAATTACATTAATATGAACCTCACTGTTAGTTATGAGGTGAATCACATTAATATAAACCTCACTGTTAGTTATGAGGTGAATCACATTAATATGAACCTCACTGTTAGTTATGAGGTGAATCACATTAATATGAACCTCACTGTTAGTTATGAGGTGAATCACATTAATATGAACCTCACTGTTAGTTATGAGGTGAATCACATTAATATGAACCTCACTGTTCTTTATGAGGTGAATCACATTAATATGAACCTCACTTTTTGTTATGAGGTGAATCACATTAATATGAACCTCAATGTTTGTTATGAGGTGAATCACATGAAAATGAACCTCACTGTTAGTTATGAGGTGAATCACATTAATATGAACCTCACTGTTAGTTATGAGGTGAATCACATTAATATGAACCTCAATGTTTGTTATGAGGTGAATCACATTAAAATGAACCTCACTGTTAGTTATGAGGTGAATCACATTAATATGAACCTCACTGTTAATTATGAGGTGAATTACATTAATATGAACCTCACTGGTCGTTATGAGGATGATCACATTACTATGAACCTCATTGTTACTTATGAGGTGAATCACATTAATATGAACCTCACTGTTCGTTATGAGGTGAATCACATTAATATGAACCTCACTGTTCGTTATGAGGTGAATCACATTAACATGAATCTCACTGTTAGTTATGAGGTGGATCACTTTATTATGAACCTCACTGTTAGTTATGAGGTGAATCACATTAATATGAACCTCACTGTTAGTTATGAGGTGAATCACATTATTATGTACCTCACTGTTAGTTATGAGGTGAATCACATTAATATGAACCTCACTGTTCGTTATGAGGTGAATCACATTATTATGTACCTCACTGTTAGTTATGAGGTGAATCACATTAACATGAACCTCACTGTTAGTTATGAGGTGAATCACATTAATATGAAACTCACTGTTAGTTATGAGGTAAATCACATTAATATGAACCTCACTGTTAGTTATGAGGTGAATCACATTAATATGAAACTCACTGTTAGTTATGAGGTAAATCACATTAATATGAACCTCACTGTTCTTTATGAGGTGAATCACAATAATACGAACCTCACTTTTTGTTATGAGGTGAATCACATTAATATGAACCTCAATGTTTGTTATGAGGTGAATCACATTAATATGAACCTCACTGTTAGTTATGAGGTGAATCACATTAATATGAACCTCACTGTTAGTTATGAGGTGAATTACATTAATATGAACCTCACTGTTAGTTATGAGGTGAATCACATTAATATGAACCTCACTGTTAGTTATGAGGTGAATCACATTAATATGAACCTCATTGTTAGTTATGAGGTGAATCACATTAATATGAACCTCACTGTTAGTTATGAGGTGAATTACATTAATATGAACCTCACTGTTAGTTATGAGGTGAATCACATTAATATGAATCTCACTTTTAGTTATGAGGTGAATCACTTTAATATGAACCTCATTGTTAGTTATGAGGTGAATTACATTAATATGAACCGCACTGTTAGTTATGAGGTGAATCACATTAATATGAGTCTCACTTTTAGTTATGAAGTGAATTACATTAATATGAACCTCACTGTTCGTTATGAGGTGAATCACATTAATATGAACCTCACAGTCAGTTATGAGGTGAAACACATTAATATGAACCTCACTGTTCGTTATGAGGTGAATTACATTATTATGAAACTCACTGTTAGTTATGAGGTGAATCACTTTATTATGAACCTCACTGTAAGTTATGAGGTGAATCACTTTAATATGAACCTCACTGTTAGTTATGAGGTGAATCACTTTATTATGAACCTCACTGTTAGTTATGAGGTGAATCACATTAATATGAACCTCACTGTTAGTTATGAGGTGAATCACTTTAATATGAACCTCACTGTAAGTTATGAGGTGAATCACTTTAATATGAACCTCACTGTTAGTTATGAGGTGAATCACTTTATTATGAACCTCACTGTTAGTTATGAGGTGAATCACATTAATATGAACCTCACTGTTAGTTATGAGGTGAATCACATTAATATGAACCTCACTGTTAGTTATGAGGTGAATTACATTAATATGAACCTCACTGTTAGTTATGAGGTGAATCACATTAATATAAACCTCACTGTTAGTTATGAGGTGAATCACATTAATATGAACCTCACTGTTAGTTATGAGGTGAATCACATTAATATGAACCTCACTGTTAGTTATGAGGTGAATCACATTAATATGAACCTCACTGTTCGTTATGAGGTGAATCACATTAATATGAATCTCACTGTTAGTTATGAGGTGAATCACTTTATTATGAACCTCACTGTTAGTTATGAGGTGAATTACATTAATATGAACCTCACTGTTAGTTATGAGGTGAATCACATTACTATGAACCTCATTGTTAGTTATGAGGTGAATCACTTTATTATGAACCTCACTGTTAGTTATGAGGTGAATTACATTAATATGAACCTCACTGTTAGTTATGAGGTGAATCACATTACTATGAACCTCATTGTTAGTTATGAGGTCAATCACATTAATATGAACCTCACTGTTCGTTATGAGGTTAATCACATTACTATGAACCTCATTGTTAGTTATGAGGAGAATCACATTAATATGAACCTCACTGTTAGTTATGAGGTGAATTACATTAATATGAACCTCACTGTTAGTTATGAGGTGAATTACATTAATATGAACCTCACTGTTAGTTATGAGGTGAATCACATTACTATGAACCTCATTGTTAGTTATGAGGAGAAACACATTAATATGAACCTCACTGTTAGTTATGAGGTGAATTACATTAATATGAACCTCATTGTTAGTTATGAGGAGAATCACATTAATATGAACCTCACTGTTAGTTATGAGGAGAATCACATTAATATGAACCTCACAGTTAGTTATGAGGTGAATCACATTAATATGAATCTCACTTTTAGTTATGAGGTGAATCACTTTAATATGAACCTCACTGTTAGTTATGAGGTGAATTACATTAATATGAACCTCACTGTTAGTTATGAGGTGAATCACATTAATATGAATCTCACTTTTACTTATGAAGTGAATTACATTAATATGAACCTCACTGTTCGTTATGAGGTGAATCACATTAATATGAACCTCACAGTCAGTTATGAGGTGAATCACATTAATATGAACCTCACTGTTCGTTATGAGGTTAATCACATTACTATGAACCTCATTGTTCCTTATGAGATGAATCACATTAATATGAACCTCACTGTAAGTTATGAGGTGAATCACTTTAATATGAACCTCACTGTTAGTTATGAGGTGAATTACATTACTATGAACCTCATTGATAGTTATGAGGTGAATCACATTAATATGAACCTCACTTTTAGTTATGAGATGAATCACATTAGTATGGACCACATTGTTAGTTATGAGGTGAATCAAGTTAATATGAACCTCATTGTTAGTTATGAGGTGAATCACATTAATATGAACCTCACAGTCAGTTATGAGGTGAATCACTTTAATATGAACCTCACTGTTATTTATGAGGTGAATCACATTATTATGAACCTCACTGTTAGTTATGAGGTGAATCACATTAACATGAACCTCACTGTTAGTTATGAGGTGAATCACATTAATATGAACCTCATTGTTAGTTATGAGGTGAATCACATTAATATGAACATCACAGTCAGTTATGAGGTGAATCACATTAATATGAACCTCACTGTTAGTTATGAGGTGAATCACATTAATATGAACCTCACTGTTCGTTATGAGGTGAATCACATTATTATGTACCTCACTGTTAGTTATGAGGTGAATCACATTAACATGAACCTCACTGTTAGTTATGAGGTGAATCACATTAATATGAACCTCACTGTTAGTTATGAGGTAAATCACATTAATATGAACCTCACTGTTCTTTATGAGGTGAATCACATTAATATGAACCTCACTTTTTGTTATGAGGTGAATCACATTAATATGAACCTCATTGTTATAAGGTGAATCACATTAATATGAACCTCACTGTTAGTTATGAGGTGAATCACATTAATATAAACCTCAATGTTTGTTGTGAGGTGAATCACATTAAAATGAACCTCACTGTTAGTTATGAGGTGAATCACATTAATATGAACCTCATTGTTACTTATGAGGTGAATCACATTAATATGAACCTCACTGTTCGTTATGAGGTGAATCACATTAATATGAATCTCACTGTTAGTTATGAGGTGAATCACTTTATTATGAACCTCACTGTTAGTTATGAGGTGAATCACATTAATATGAACCACACTGTTAGTTATGAGGTGAATCACATTAATATGAACCTCACTGTTAGTTATGAGGTGAATCACACTAATATGAACCTCACTTTTAGTTATGAGGTGAATCAAATTAATATGAACCTCACTGTTAGTTATGAGGTTAATCACATTACTATGAACCTCATTGTTAGTTATGAGGTCAATCACATTAATATGAACCTCACTGTTCGTTATGAGGTTAATCACATTACTATGAACCTCATTGTTAGTTATGAGGTGAATCACATTAATATGAACCTCACTGTTAGTTATGAGGTGAATTACATTAATATGAACCTCACTGTTAGTTATGAGGTGAATTACATTAATATGAACCTCAATGTTCGTTATGAGGTTCATCACATTACTATGAACCTCATTGTTACTTATGAGGTGAATCACATTAATATGAACCTCACTGTTAGTTATGAGGTTAATCACATTACTATGAACCTCATTGTTAGTTATGAGGTGAATCACATTAATATGAATCTCACTTTTAGTTATGAGGTGAATCACTTTAATATGAACCTCACTGTTAGTTATGAGGTGAATTACATTAATATGAACCTCACTCTTAGTTATGAGGTTAATCACATTACTATGAACCTCATTGTTAGTTATGAGGTCAATCACATTAATATGAACCTCACTGTTCGTTATGAGGTGAATCACATTACTATGAACCTCATTGTTACTTATGAGGTGAATCACATTAATATGAACCTCACTGTTAGTTATGAGGTTAATCACATTACTATGAATCTCACTGTTAGTTATGAGGTTAATCACATTACTATGAACCTCATTGTTAGTTATGAGGTGAATCACATTAATATGAACCTCACTGTTAGTTATGAGGTGAATTACATTAATATGAACCTCACTGTTAGTTATGAGGTGAATCACATTAATATGAATCTCACTTTTAGTTATGAAGTGAATTACATTAATATGAACCTCACTGTTCGTTATGAGGTGAATCACATTAATATGAACCTCACAGTCAGTTATGAGGTGAATCACATTAATATGAACCTCACTGTTCGTTATGAGGTTAATCACATTACTATGAACCTCATTGTTCCTTATGAGATGAAGCACATTAATATGAACCTCACTGTAAGTTATGAGGTGAATCACTTTAATATGAACCTCACTGTTAGTTATGAGGTGAATTACATTACTATGAACCTCATTGTTAGTTATGAGGTGAATCACATTAATATGAACCTCACTGTTCTTTATGAGGTGAATCACATTAATATGGACCACATTGTTAGTTATGAGGTGAATCACGTTAATATGAACCTCATTGTTAGTTATGAGGTGAATTACATTAATATGAACCTCACTGGTCGTTATGAGGATAATCACATTACTATGAACCTCATTGTTACTTATGAGGTGAATCACATTAATATGAACCTCACTGTTCGTTATGAGGTGAATCACATTAACATGAATCTCACTGTTAGTTATGAGGTGGATCACTTTATTATGAACCTCACTCTTAGTTATGAGGTGAATCACATTAATATGAACCTCACTGTTAGTTATGAGGTGAATCACATTATTATGTACCTCACTGTTAGTTATGAGGTGAATCACATTAATATGAACCTCACTGTTAGTTATGAGGTGAATCACATTAATATGAACCTCACTGTTCGTTATGAGGTGAATCACATTATTATGTACCTCACTGTTAGTTATGAGGTGAATCACATTAACATGAACCTCACTGTTAGTTATGAGGTGAATCACATTAATATGAAACTCACTTTAAGTTATGAGGTAAATCACATTAATATGAACCTCACTGTTCTTTATGAGGTGAATCACATTAATATGAACCTCACTTTTTGTTATGAGGTGAATCCCATTAATATGAACCTCAATGTTTGTTATGAGGTGAATCACATTAATATGAACCTCACTGTTAGTTATGAGGTGAATCACATTAATATGAACCTCACTGTTAGTTATGAGGTGAATCACATTAATATGAACCTCAATGTTTGTTATGAGGTGAATTACATTAATATGAACCTTACTGTTAGTTATGAGGTGAATCACATTAAAATGAACCTCACTGTTAGTTATGAGGTGAATCACATTAATATGAACCTCACTGTTAGTTATGAGGTGAATTACATTAATGGGAACGTCACTGTTAGTTATGAGGTTAATCACATTAATATGAATCTCACTTTTAGTTATGAGGTGAATCACTTTAATATGAACCTCACTGTTAGTTATGAGGTGAATTACATTAATATGAACCTCACTGTTAGTTATGAGGTGAATCACATTAATATGAACCTCACTGTTAGTTATGAGGTGAATCACATTAATATGAACCTCATTGTTAGTTATGAGGTGAATCACATTAATATGAACCTCACTGTTAGTTATGAGGTGAATTACATTAATATGAACCTCACTGTTAGTTATGAGGTGAATCACATTAATATGAATCTCACTTTTAGTTATGAGGTGAATCACTTTAATATGAACCTCACTGTTAGTTATGAGGTGAATTACATTAATATGAACCTCACTGTTAGTTATGAGGTGAATCACATTAATATGAATCTCACTTTTAGTTATGAAGTGAATTACATTAATATGAACCTCACTGTTCGTTATGAGGTGAAACACATTAATATGAACATCACTGTTCGTTATGAGGTTAATCACATTACTATGAACCTCACTGTTAGTTATGAGGTGAATCACATTAATATGAACCTCACTGTTCATTATGAGGTTAATCACTTTAATATGAACCTCACTGTTAGTTATGAGGTGAATCACTTTAATATGAACCTCACTGTTAGTTATGAGGTGAATCACTTTATTATGAACCTCACTGTTAGTTATGAGGTGAATCACATTAATATGAACCTCACTGTTAGTTATGAGGTGAATCACATTAATATGAACCTCACTGTTAGTTATGAGGTGAATTACATTAATATGAACCTCACTGTTAGTTATGAGGTGAATCACATTAACATGAACTTCACTGTTAGTTTTGAGGTGAATCACATTAATATGAACATCACTGTTAGTTATGAGGTAAATCACATTAATATGAACCTCACTGTTCTTTATGAGGAGAATCACATTAATATGAACCTCACTGTTCGTTATGAGGAGAATCACATTAATATGAACCTCATTGTTCGTTATGAGGTGAATCACATTAATATGAACCTCACTGTTAGTTATGAGGTGAATCACATTATTATGAACCTCACTCTTAGCTATGACATGAATCACATTAATATGGACCACATTGTTAGTTATGAGGTGAATCACATTAATATGAACATCACAGTCAGTTGTGAGGTGAATCACATTAATATGAACCTCACTGTTAGTTATGAGGTGAATCCCATTATTATGAACCTCACTGTTAGTTATGAGGTGAATCACATTAATATGAACCTCACTGTTAGTTATGAGGTGAATTACATTAATATGAACCTCACTGTTAGTTATGAGGAGAATCACATTAATATGAACCTCATTGTTATGAGGTTAATCACATTACTATGAACCTCATTGTTAGTTATGAGGTAAATCACATTAATATGAACCTCACTGTTCGTTATGAGGTGAATCACATTAATATCAACCTCACTGTTAGTTATGAGGTGAATCACATTAATATGAACCTCACTGTTCGTTATGAGGTGAATCACTTTATTATGAACCTCACTGTTAGTTATGAGGTGAATCACTTTATTATGAATCTCACTGTTAGTTATTAGTTGAATCATATTATTATGAACCTCACTGTTAGTTATGAGGTGAATCACATAAATATGATCCACATTGTTCGTTATGAGGTGAATCACATTAATATGAACCTCATTGTTATGAGTTGAATCACATTAATATGAACCTCACTGTTAGTTATGAGGTGAATCACATTAATATGAACCTCACTGTTCGTTATGAGGTGAATCACATTAATATGAACCTCATTGTTAGTTATGAGGTGAATCACATTAATATGAACCTCAATGTTAGTTATGAGGTGAAGCACATTAATATGAACCACATTGTTATGAGGTTAATCACATTACTATGAACCTCATTGTTAGTTATGAGGTAAATCACATTAATATGAACCTCACTGTTCGTTATGAGGTGAATCACATTAATATCAACCTCACTGTTAGTTATGAGGTGAATCACATTAATATGAACCTCACTGTTCGTTATGAGGTGAATCACTTTATTATGAACCTCACTGTTAGTTATGAGGTGAATCACTTTATTATGAATCTCACTGTTAGTTATTAGTTGAATCATATTATTATGAACCTCACTGTTAGTTATGAGGTGAATCACATAAATATGATCCACATTGTTCGTTATGAGGTGAATCACATTAATATGAACCTCATTGTTATGAGTTGAATCACATTAATATGAACCTCACTGTTAGTTATGAGGTGAATCACATTAATATGAACCTCACTGTTCGTTATGAGGTGAATCACATTAATATGAACCTCATTGTTAGTTATGAGGTGAATCACATTAATATGAACCTCAATGTTAGTTATGAGGTGAAGCACATTAATATGAACCACATTGCTAGTTATGAGGTGAATCACATTAATATGAACCTCACTGTTAGTTATGAGGTGAATTACATTAATATGAACCTCACTGTTAGTTATGAGGTGAATCATATTAATATGAACCTCACTGTTCGTTATGAGGTGAATCACATTAATATGAGCCTCATTGTTATGAGGTGAATCACATTAATATGAACCTCACTGTTAGTTATGAGGTTAATCACATTGATATGAACCTCACTGGTAGTTATGAGGTGAATCACATTAACATGAACCTCACTGTTAGTTATGAGGTGAATCACATTACTATGAACCTCACTGTTAGTTATGAGGTAAATCACATTAATATGAACCTCACTGTTAGTTATGAGGTGAATCACATTAATATGAACCTCATTGTTATAAGGTGAATCACATTAATATGAACCTCACTGTTCGTTATGAGGTGAATCACATTAATATGAATTTCACTGTTAGTTATGAGGTGAATCACTTTATTATGAACCTCACTGTTAGTTATGAGGTGAATCACATTAATATGAACCTCACTGTTAGTTATGAGGTGAATCACATTAATATGAACCTCACTGTTAGTTATGAGGTGAATCACATTAATATGAACCTCACTGTTAGTTATGAGGTGAATCACATTAATATGAACCTCACTGTTAGTTATGAGGTGAATCACATTAATATGAACCTCACTGTTAGTTATGAGGTGAATCACATTAATACGAACCTCACTGTTAGTTATGAGGTGAATTACATTAATATGAACCTCACTGTTAGTTATGAGGTGAATCACATTAATATGAATCTCACTTTTAGTTATGAGGTGAATCACTTTAATATGAACCTGACTGTTCGTTATGAGGTGAATCACTTTAATATGAACCTCACTGTTCGTTATGAGGTGAATCACATTAATATGAACCTCACAGTCAGTTATGAGGTGAATCATATTAATATGAACCTCACTGTTCGTTATGAGGTGAATCACATTAATATGAACCTCACTGTTCGTTATGAGGTTAATCACATTACTATGAACCTCACTGTAAGTTATGAGGTGAATCACTTTAATATGAACCTCATTGTTAGTTATGAGGTGAATCACATTAATATGAACCTCACTTTTAGTTATGAGATGAATCAAATTAATATGGACCACATTGTTAGTTATGAGGTGAATCACGTTAATATGAACCTCATTGTTAGTTATGAGGTGAATCACATTAATATGAACCTCACAGTCAGTTATGAGGTGAATGACATTAATATGAACCTCACTGTTAGTTATGAGGTGAATCACATTATTATGAACCTCACTGTTAGTTATGAGGTGAATCACATTAACATGAAACTCACTGTTAGTTATGAGGTGAATCACATTAATATGAACCTCATTGTTAGTTATGAGGTGAATCGCATTAATATGAACCTCACAGTCAGTTATGAGGTGAATCACATTAATATGAACCTCACTGTTAGTTATGAGGTGAATCACATTAATATGAACCTCACTGTTCGTTATGAGGTTAATCACATTATTATGTACCTCACTGTTAGTTATGAGGTGAATCACATTAACATGAACCTCACTGTTAGTTATGAGGTGAATCACATTAATATGAAACTCACTGTTAGTTATGAGGTAAATCACATTAATATCAACCTCACTGTTCTTTATGAGGTGAATCACATTAATATGAACCTCACTTTTTGCTATGAGGTGAATCACATTAATATGAACCTCATTGTTATAAGGTGAATCACATTAATATGAACCTTACTGTTAGTTATGAGGTGAATCACATTAATATGAACCTCAATGTTTGTTATGAGGTGAATCACATTAAAATGAACCTCACTGTTAGTTATGAGGTGAATCACATTAATATGAACCTCACTGTTAGTTATGAGGTGAATCACATTAATATGAACCTCAATGTTTGTTATGAGGTGAATCACATTAAAATGAACCTCACTGTTAGTTATGAGGTGAATCACATTAATATGAACCTCACTGTTAGTTATGAGGTGAATTACATTAATATGAACCTCACTGGTCGTTATGAAGATGATCACATTACTATGAACCTCATTGTTACTTATGAGGTGAATCACATTAATATGAACCTCACTGTTCGTTATGAGGTGAATCACATTAACATGAATCTCACTGTTAGTTATGAGGTGGATCACTTTATTATGAACCTCACTGTTAGTTATGAGGTGAATCACATTAATATGGACCACATTGTTAGTTATGAGGTGAATCACGTTAATATGAACCTCATTGTTAGTTATGAGGTGATTTACATTAATATGAACCTCACTGGTCGTTATGAGGATAATCACATTACTATGAACCTCATTGTTACTTATGAGGTGAATCACATTAATATGAACCTCACTATTCGTTATGAGGTGAATCACATTAACATGAATCTCACTGTTAGTTATGAGGTGGATCACTTTATTATGAACCTCACTCTTAGTTATGAGGTGAATCACATTAATATGAACCTCACTGTTAGTTATGAGGTGAATCACATTATTATGTACCTCACTGTTAGTTATGAGGTGAATCACATTAATATGAACCTCACTGTTAGTTATGAGGTGAATCACATTAATATGAACCTCACTGTTCGTTATGAGGTGAATCACATTATTATGTACCTCACTGTTAGTTATGAGGTGAATCACATTAACATGAACCTCACTGTTAGTTATGAGGTGAATCACATTAATATGAAACTCACTGTTAGTTATGAGGTAAATCACATTAATATGAACCTCACTGTTCTTTATGAGGTGAATCACATTAATATGAACCTCACTTTTTGTTATGAGGTGAATCACATTAATATGAACCTCAATGTTTGTTATGAGGTGAATCACATTAATATGAACCTCACTGTTAGTTATGAGGTGAATCACATTAATATGAACCTCACTGTTAGTTATGAGGTGAATCACATTAATATGAACCTCAATGTTTGTTATGAGGTGAATCACATTAATATGAACCTTACTGTTAGTTATGAGGTGAATCACATTAATATGAACCTCACTGTTAGTTATGAGGTGAATCACATTAATATGAACCTCACTGTTAGTTATGAGGTGAATTACATTAATGTGAACGTCACTGTTAGTTATGAGGTTAATCACATTAATATGAATCTCACTTTTAGTTATGAGGTGAATCACATTAATATGAACCTCACTGTTAGTTATGAGGTGAATCACATTAATATGAACCTCACTGTTAGTTATGAGGTGAATCACATTAATATGAACCTCACTGTTAGTTATGAGGTGAATCACATTAATATGAACCTCATTGTTAGTTATGAGGTGAATCACATTAATATGAACCTCACTGTTAGTTATGAGGTGAATTACATTAATATGAACCTCACTGTTAGTTATGAGGTGAATCACATTAATATGAATCTCACTTTTAGTTATGAGGTGAATCACTTTAATATGAACCTCACTGTTAGTTATGAGGTGAATTACATTAATATGAACCTCACTGTTAGTTATGAGGTGAATCACATTAATATGAATCTCACTTTTAGTTATGAAGTGAATTACATTAATATGAACCTCACTGTTCGTTATGAGGTGAAACACATTAATATGAACCTCACTGTTCGTTATGAGGTTAATCACATTACTATGAACCTCACTGTTAGTTATGAGGTGAATCACATTAATATGAACCTCACTGTTCATTATGAGGTTAATCACTTTAATATGAACCTCACTGTTAGTTATGAGGTGAATCACTTTAATATGAACCTCACTGTTAGTTATGAGGTGAATCACTTTATTATGAACCTCACTGTTAGTTATGAGGTGAATCACATTAATATGAACCTCACTGTTAGTTATGAGGTGAATCACATTAATATGAACCTCACTGTTAGTTATGAGGTGAATTACATTAATATGAACCTCACTGTTAGTTATGAGGTGAATCACATTAACATGAACTTCACTGTTAGTTATGAGGTGAATCACATTAATATGAACATCACTGTTAGTTATGAGGTAAATCACATTAATATGAACCTCACTGTTCTTTATGAGGAGAATCACATTAATATGAACCTCACTGTTCGTTATGAGGAGAATCACATTAATATGAACCTCATTGTTCGTTATGAGGTGAATCACATTAATATGAACCTCACTGTTAGTTATGAGGTGAATCACATTATTATGAACCTCACTCTTAGCTATGACATGAATCACATTAATATGGACCACATTGTTAGTTATGAGGTGAATCACATTAATATGAACATCACAGTCAGTTGTGAGGTGAATCACATTAATATGAACCTCACTGTTAGTTATGAGGTGAATCCCATTATTATGAACCTCACTGTTAGTTATGAGGTGAATCACATTAATATGAACCTCACTGTTAGTTATGAGGTGAATTACATTAATATGAACCTCACTGTTAGTTATGAGGAGAATCACATTAATATGAACCTCATTGTTATGAGGTTAATCACATTACTATGAACCTCATTGTTAGTTATGAGGTAAATCACATTAATATGAACCTCACTGTTCGTTATGAGGTGAATCACATTAATATCAACCTCACTGTTAGTTATGAGGTGAATCACATTAATATGAACCTCACTGTTCGTTATGAGGTGAATCACTTTATTATGAACCTCACTGTTAGTTATGAGGTGAATCACTTTATTATGAACCTCACTGTTAGTTATTAGTTGAATCATATTATTATGAACCTCACTGTTAGTTATGAGGTGAATCACATAAATATGATCCACATTGTTCGTTATGAGGTGAATCACATTAATATGAACCTCATTGTTATGAGTTGAATCACATTAATATGAACCTCACTGTTAGTTATGAGGTGAATCACATTAATATGAACCTCACTGTTCGTTATGAGGTGAATCACATTAATATGAACCTCATTGTTAGTTATGAGGTGAATCACATTAATATGAACCTCAATGTTAGTTATGAGGTGAAGCACATTAATATGAACCACATTGCTAGTTATGAGGTGAATCACATTAATATGAACCTCACTGTTAGTTATGAGGTGAATTACATTAATATGAACCTCACTGTTAGTTATGAGGTGAATCATATTAATATGAACCTCACTGTTCGTTATGAGGTGAATCACATTAATATGAGCCTCATTGTTATGAGGTGAATCACATTAATATGAACCTCACTGTTAGTTATGAGGTTAATCACATTGATATGAACCTCACTGGTAGTTATGAGGTGAATCACATTAACATGAACCTCACTGTTAGTTATGAGGTGAATCACATTACTATGAACCTCACTGTTAGTTATGAGGTAAATCACATTAATATGAACCTCACTGTTAGTTATGAGGTGAATCACATTAATATGAACCTCATTGTTATAAGGTGAATCACATTAATATGAACCTCACTGTTCGTTATGAGGTGAATCACATTAATATGAATTTCACTGTTAGTTATGAGGTGAATCACTTTATTATGAACCTCACTGTTAGTTATGAGGTGAATCACATTAATATGAACCTCACTGTTAGTTATGAGGTGAATCACATTAATATGAACCTCACTGTTAGTTATGAGGTGAATCACATTAATATGAACCTCACTGTTAGTTATGAGGTGAATCACATTAATATGAACCTCACTGTTAGTTATGAGGTGAATCACATTAATATGAACCTCACTGTTAGTTATGAGGTGAATCACATTAATATGAACCTCACTGTTAGTTATGAGGTGAATTACATTAATATGAACCTCACTGTTAGTTATGAGGTGAATCACATTAATATGAATCTCACTTTTAGTTATGAGGTGAATCACTTTAATATGAACCTGACTGTTCGTTATGAGGTGAATCACTTTAATATGAACCTCACTGTTCGTTATGAGGTGAATCACATTAATATGAACCTCACAGTCAGTTATGAGGTGAGTCATATTAATATGAACCTCACTGTTCGTTATGAGGTGAATCACATTAATATGAACCTCACTGTTCGTTATGAGGTTAATCACATTACTATGAACCTCACTGTAAGTTATGAGGTGAATCACTTTAATATGAACCTCATTGTTAGTTATGAGGTGAATCACATTAATATGAACCTCACTTTTATTTATGAGATGAATCACATTAATATGGACCACATTGTTAGTTATGAGGTGAATCACGTTAATATGAACCTCATTGTTAGTTATGAGGTGAATCACATTAATATGAACCTCACAGTCAGTTATGAGGTGAATGACATTAATATGAACCTCACTGTTAGTTATGAGGTGAATCACATTATTATGAACCTCACTGTTAGTTATGAGGTGAATCACATTAACATGAAACTCACTGTTAGTTATGAGGTGAATCACATTAATATGAACCTCATTGTTAGTTATAAGGTGAATCACATTAATATGAACCTCACAGTCAGTTATGAGGTGAATCACATTAATATGAACCTCACTGTTAGTTATGAGGTGAATCACATTAATATGAACCTCACTGTTCGTTATGAGGTTAATCACATTATTATGTACCTCACTGTTAGTTATGAGGTGAATCACATTAACATGAACCTCACTGTTAGTTATGAGGTGAATCACATTAATATGAAACTCACTGTTAGTTATGAGGTAAATCACATTAATATGAACCTCACTGTTCTTTATGAGGTGAATCACATTAATATGAACCTCACTTTTTGTTATGAGGTGAATCACATTAATATGAACCTCATTGTTATAAGGTGAATCACATTAATATGAACCTCACTGTTAGTTATGAGGTGAATCACATTAATATGAACCTCAATGTTTGTTATGAGGTGAATCACATTAAAATGAACCTCACTGTTAGTTATGAGGTGAATCACATTAATATGAACCTCAATGTTTGTTATGAGGTGAATCACATTAAAATGAACCTCACTGTTAGTTATGAGGTGAATCACATTAATATGAACCTCACTGTTAGTTATGAGGTGAATTACATTAATATGAACCTCACTGGTCGTTATGAAGATGATCACATTACTATGAACCTCATTGTTACTTATGAGGTGAATCACATTAATATGAACCTCACTGTTCGTTATGAGGTGAATCACATTAACATGAATCTCACTGTTAGTTATGAGGTGGATCACTTTATTATGAACCTCACTGTTAGTTATGAGGTGAATCACATTAATATGAACCTCACTGTTAGTTATGAGGTGAATCACATTATTATGTACCTCACTGTTAGTTATGAGGTGAATCACATTAACATGAACCTCACTGTTAGTTATGAGGTGAATCACATTAATATGAACCTCACTGTTCGTTATGAGGTGAATCACATTATTATGTACCTCACTGTTAGTTATGAGGTGAATCACATTAACATGAACCTCACTGTTAGTTATGAGGTGAATCACATTAATATGAAACTCACTGTTAGTTATGAGGTAAATCACATTAATATGAACCTCACTGTTAGTTATGAGGTGAATCACATTAATATGAAACTCACTGTTAGTTATGAGGTAAATCACATTAATATGAACCTCACTGTTAGTTATGAGGTGAATCACATTAATATGAACCTCACTGTTAGTTATGAGGTGAATCACATTAATATGAACCTCACTGTTAGTTATGAGGTGAATTACATTAATATGAACCTCACTGTTAGTTATGAGGTGAATCACATTAACATGAACTTCACTGTTAGTTATGAGGTGAATCACATTAATATGAACATCACTGTTAGTTATGAGGTAAATCACATTAATATGAACCTCACTGTTCTTTATGAGGAGAATCACATTAATATGAACCTCACTGTTCGTTATGAGGAGAATCACATTAATATGAACCTCATTGTTCGTTATGAGGTGAATCACATTAATATGAACCTCACTGTTAGTTATGAGGTGAATCACATTATTATGAACCTCACTCTTAGCTATGACATGAATCACATTAATATGGACCACATTGTTAGTTATGAGGTGAATCACATTAATATGAACATCACAGTCAGTTGTGAGGTGAATCACATTAATATGAACCTCACTGTTAGTTATGAGGTGAATCCCATTATTATGAACCTCACTGTTAGTTATGAGGTGAATCACATTAATATGAACCTCACTGTTAGTTATGAGGTGAATTACATTAATATGAACCTCACTGTTAGTTATGAGTAGAATCACATTAATATGAACCTCATTGTTATGAGGTTAATCACATTACTATGAACCTCATTGTTAGTTATGAGGTAAATCACATTAATATGAACCTCACTGTTCGTTATGAGGTGAATCACATTAATATCAACCTCACTGTTAGTTATGAGGTGAATCACATTAATATGAACCTCACTGTTCGTTATGAGGTGAATCACTTTATTATGAACCTCACTGTTAGTTATGAGGTGAATCACTTTATTATGAACCTCACTGTTAGTTATTAGTTGAATCATATTATTATGAACCTCACTGTTAGTTATGAGGTGAATCACATAAATATGATCCACATTGTTCGTTATGAGGTGAATCACATTAATATGAACCTCATTGTTATGAGTTGAATCACATTAATATGAACCTCACTGTTAGTTATGAGGTGAATCACATTAATATGAACCTCACTGTTCGTTATGAGGTGAATCACATTAATATGAACCTCATTGTTAGTTATGAGGTGAATCACATTAATATGAACCTCAATGTTAGTTATGAGGTGAAGCACATTAATATGAACCACATTGCTAGTTATGAGGTGAATCACATTAATATGAACCTCACTGTTAGTTATGAGGTGAATTACATTAATATGAACCTCACTGTTAGTTATGAGGTGAATCATATTAATATGAACCTCACTGTTCGTTATGAGGTGAATCACATTAATATGAGCCTCATTGTTATGAGGTGAATCACATTAATATGAACCTCACTGTTAGTTATGAGGTTAATCACATGGATATGAACCTCACTGGTAGTTATGAGGTGAATCACATTAACATGAACCTCACTGTTAGTTATGAGGTGAATCACATTACTATGAACCTCACTGTTAGTTATGAGGTAAATCACATTAATATGAACCTCACTGTTAGTTATGAGGTGAATCACATTAATATGAACCTCATTGTTATAAGGTGAATCACATTAATATGAACCTCACTGTTCGTTATGAGGTGAATCACATTAATATGAATTTCACTGTTAGTTATGAGGTGAATCACTTTATTATGAACCTCACTGTTAGTTATGAGGTGAATCACATTAATATGAACCTCACTGTTAGTTATGAGGTGAATCACATTAATATGAACCTCACTGTTAGTTATGAGGTGAATCACATTAATATGAACCTCACTGTTAGTTATGAGGTGAATCACATTAATATGAACCTCACTGTTAGTTATGAGGTGAATCACATTAATATGAACCTCACTGTTAGTTATGAGGTGAATCACATTAATATGAACCTCACTGTTAGTTATGAGGTGAATCACTTTAATATGAACCTGACTGTTCGTTATGAGGTGAATCACTTTAATATGAACCTCACTGTTCGTTATGAGGTGAATCACATTAATATGAACCTCACAGTCAGTTATGAGGTGAGTCATATTAATATGAACCTCACTGTTCGTTATGAGGTGAATCACATTAATATGAACCTCACTGTTCGTTATGAGGTTAATCACATTACTATGAACCTCACTGTAAGTTATGAGGTGAATCACTTTAATATGAACCTCATTGTTAGTTATGAGGTGAATCACATTAATATGAACCTCACTTTTATTTATGAGATGAATCACATTAATATGGACCACATTGTTAGTTATGAGGTGAATCACGTTAATATGAACCTCATTGTTAGTTATGAGGTGAATCACATTAATATGAACCTCACAGTCAGTTATGAGGTGAATGACATTAATATGAACCTCACTGTTAGTTATGAGGTGAATCACATTATTATGAACCTCACTGTTAGTTATGAGGTGAATCACATTAACATGAAACTCACTGTTAGTTATGAGGTGAATCACATTAATATGAACCTCATTGTTAGTTATAAGGTGAATCACATTAATATGAACCTCACAGTCAGTTATGAGGTGAATCACATTAATATGAACCTCACTGTTAGTTATGAGGTGAATCACATTAATATGAACCTCACTGTTCGTTATGAGGTTAATCACATTATTATGTACCTCACTGTTAGTTATGAGGTGAATCACATTAACATGAACCTCACTGTTAGTTATGAGGTGAATCACATTAATATGAAACTCACTGTTAGTTATGAGGTAAATCACATTAATATCAACCTCACTGTTCTTTATGAGGTGAATCACATTAATATGAACCTCACTTTTTGTTATGAGGTGAATCACATTAATATGAACCTCATTGTTATAAGGTGAATCACATTAATATGAACCTCACTGTTAGTTATGAGGTGAATCACATTAATATGAACCTCAATGTTTGTTATGAGGTGAATCACATTAAAATGAACCTCACTGTTAGTTATGAGGTGAATCACATTAATATGAACCTCACTGTTAGTTATGAGGTGAATCACATTAATATGAACCTCAATGTTTGTTATGAGGTGAATCACATTAAAATGAACCTCACTGTTAGTTATGAGGTGAATCACATTAATATGAACCTCACTGTTAGTTATGAGGTGAATTACATTAATATGAACCTCACTGGTCGTTATGAAGATGATCACATTACTATGAACCTCATTGTTACCTATGAGGTGAATCACATTAATATGAACCTCACTGTTCGTTATGAGGTGAATCACATTAACATGAATCTCACTGTTAGTTATGAGGTGGATCACTTTATTATGAACCTCACTGTTAGTTATGAGGTGAATCACATTAATATGAACCTCACTGTTAGTTATGAGGTGAATCACATTATTATGTACCTCACTGTTAGTTATGAGGTGAATCACATTAACATGAACCTCACTGTTAGTTATGAGGTGAATCACATTAATATGAACCTCACTGTTCGTTATGAGGTGAATCACATTATTATGTACCTCACTGTTAGTTATGAGGTGAATCACATTAACATGAACCTCACTGTTAGTTATGAGGTGAATCACATTAATATGAAACTCACTGTTAGTTATGAGGTAAATCACATTAATATGAACCTCACTGTTAGTTATGAGGTGAATCACATTAATATGAAACTCACTGTTAGTTATGAGGTAAATCACATTAATATGAACCTCACTGTTAGTTATGAGGTGAATCACATTAATATGAACCTCACTGTTAGTTATGAGGTGAATCACATTAATATGAACCTCACTGTTAGTTATGAGGTGAATTACATTAATATGAACCTCACTGTTAGTTATGAGGTGAATCATATTAACATGAACTTCACTGTTAGTTATGAGGTGAATCACATTAATATGAACATCACTGTTAGTTATGAGGTAAATCACATTAATATGAACCTCACTGTTCTTTATGAGGAGAATCACATTAATATGAACCTCACTGTTCGTTATGAGGAGAATCACATTAATATGAACCTCATTGTTCGTTATGAGGTGAATCACATTAATATGAACCTCACTGTTAGTTATGAGGTGAATCACATTATTATGAACCTCACTCTTAGCTATGACATGAATCACATTAATATGGACCACATTGTTAGTTATGAGGTGAATCACATTAATATGAACATCACAGTCAGTTGTGAGGTGAATCACATTAATATGAACCTCACTGTTAGTTATGAGGTGAATCCCATTATTATGAACCTCACTGTTAGTTATGAGGTGAATCACATTAATATGAACCTCACTGTTAGTTATGAGGTGAATTACATTAATATGAACCTCACTGTTAGTTATGAGGAGAATCACATTAATATGAACCTCATTGTTATGAGGTTAATCACATTACTATGAACCTCATTGTTAGTTATGAGGTAAATCACATTAATATGAACCTCACTGTTCGTTATGAGGTGAATCACATTAATATCAACCTCACTGTTAGTTATGAGGTGAATCACATTAATATGAACCTCACTGTTCGTTATGAGGTGAATCACTTTATTATGAACCTCACTGTTAGTTATGAGGTGAATCACTTTATTATGAACCTCACTGTTAGTTATTAGTTGAATCATATTATTATGAACCTCACTGTTAGTTATGAGGTGAATCACATAAATATGATCCACATTGTTCGTTATGAGGTGAATCACATTAATATGAACCTCATTGTTATGAGTTGAATCACATTAATATGAACCTCACTGTTAGTTATGAGGTGAATCACATTAATATGAACCTCACTGTTCGTTATGAGGTGAATCACATTAATATGAACCTCATTGTTAGTTATGAGGTGAATCACATTAATATGAACCTCAATGTTAGTTATGAGGTGAAGCACATTAATATGAACCACATTGCTAGTTATGAGGTGAATCACATTAATATGAACCTCACTGTTAGTTATGAGGTGAATTACATTAATATGAACCTCACTGTTAGTTATGAGGTGAATCATATTAATATGAACCTCACTGTTCGTTATGAGGTGAATCACATTAATATGAGCCTCATTGTTATGAGGTGAATCACATTAATATGAACCTCACTGTTAGTTATGAGGTTAATCACATTGATATGAACCTCACTGGTAGTTATGAGGTGAATCACATTAACATGAACCTCACTGTTAGTTATGAGGTGAATCACATTACTATGAACCTCACTGTTAGTTATGAGGTAAATCACATTAATATGAACCTCACTGTTAGTTATGAGGTGAATCACATTAATATGAACCTCATTGTTATAAGGTGAATCACATTAATATGAACCTCACTGTTCGTTATGAGGTGAATCACATTAATATGAATTTCACTGTTAGTTATGAGGTGAATCACTTTATTATGAACCTCACTGTTAGTTATGAGGTGAATCACATTAATATGAACCTCACTGTTAGTTATGAGGTGAATCACATTAATATGAACCTCACTGTTAGTTATGAGGTGAATCACATTAATATGAACCTCACTGTTAGTTATGAGGTGAATCACATTAATATGAACCTCACTGTTAGTTATGAGGTGAATCACATTAATATGAACCTCACTGTTAGTTATGAGGTGAATCACATTAATATGAACCTCACTGTTAGTTATGAGGTGAATCACTTTAATATGAACCTGACTGTTCGTTATGAGGTGAATCACTTTAATATGAACCTCACTGTTCGTTATGAGGTGAATCACATTAATATGAACCTCACAGTCAGTTATGAGGTGAGTCATATTAATATGAACCTCACTGTTCGTTATGAGGTGAATCACATTAATATGAACCTCACTGTTCGTTATGAGGTTAATCACATTACTATGAACCTCACTGTAAGTTATGAGGTGAATCACTTTAATATGAACCTCATTGTTAGTTATGAGGTGAATCACATTAATATGAACCTCACTTTTATTTATGAGATGAATCACATTAATATGGACCACATTGTTAGTTATGAGGTGAATCACGTTAATATGAACCTCATTGTTAGTTATGAGGTGAATCACATTAATATGAACCTCACAGTCAGTTATGAGGTGAATGACATTAATATGAACCTCACTGTTAGTTATGAGGTGAATCACATTATTATGAACCTCACTGTTAGTTATGAGGTGAATCACATTAACATGAAACTCACTGTTAGTTATGAGGTGAATCACATTAATATGAACCTCATTGTTAGTTATAAGGTGAATCACATTAATATGAACCTCACAGTCAGTTATGAGGTGAATCACATTAATATGAACCTCACTGTTAGTTATGAGGTGAATCACATTAATATGAACCTCACTGTTCGTTATGAGGTTAATCACATTATTATGTACCTCACTGTTAGTTATGAGGTGAATCACATTAACATGAACCTCACTGTTAGTTATGAGGTGAATCACATTAATATGAAACTCACTGTTAGTTATGAGGTAAATCACATTAATATCAACCTCACTGTTCTTTATGAGGTGAATCACATTAATATGAACCTCACTTTTTGTTATGAGGTGAATCACATTAATATGAACCTCATTGTTATAAGGTGAATCACATTAATATGAACCTCACTGTTAGTTATGAGGTGAATCACATTAATATGAACCTCAATGTTTGTTATGAGGTGAATCACATTAAAATGAACCTCACTGTTAGTTATGAGGTGAATCACATTAATATGAACCTCACTGTTAGTTATGAGGTGAATCACATTAATATGAACCTCAATGTTTGTTATGAGGTGAATCACATTAAAATGAACCTCACTGTTAGTTATGAGGTGAATCACATTAATATGAACCTCACTGTTAGTTATGAGGTGAATTACATTAATATGAACCTCACTGGTCGTTATGAAGATGATCACATTACTATGAACCTCATTGTTACTTATGAGGTGAATCACATTAATATGAACCTCACTGTTCGTTATGAGGTGAATCACATTAACATGAATCTCACTGTTAGTTATGAGGTGGATCACTTTATTATGAACCTCACTGTTAGTTATGAGGTGAATCACATTAATATGAACCTCACTGTTAGTTATGAGGTGAATCACATTATTATGTACCTCACTGTTAGTTATGAGGTGAATCACATTAACATGAACCTCACTGTTAGTTATGAGGTGAATCACATTAATATGAACCTCACTGTTCGTTATGAGGTGAATCACATTATTATGTACCTCACTGTTAGTTATGAGGTGAATCACATTAACATGAACCTCACTGTTAGTTATGAGGTGAATCACATTAATATGAAACTCACTGTTAGTTATGAGGTAAATCACATTAATATGAACCTCACTGTTAGTTATGAGGTGAATCACATTAATATGAAACTCACTGTTAGTTATGAGGTAAATCACATTAATATGAACCTCACTGTTCTTTATGAGGTGAATCACATTAATATGAACCTCACTTTTTGTTATGAGGTGAATCACATTAATATGAACCTCAATGTTTGTTATGAGGTGAATCACATTAATATGAACCTCACTGTTAGTTATGAGGTGAATCACATTAATATGAACCTCACTGTTAGTTATGAGGTGAATCACATTAATATGAACCTCAATGTTTGTTATGAGGTGAATCACATTAATATGAACCTCACTGTTAGTTATGAGGTGAATCACATTAATATGAACCTCACTGTTAGTTATGAGGTGAATCACATTAATATGAACCTCACTGTTAGTTATGAGGTGAATTACATTAATGTGAACGTCACTGTTAGTTATGAGGTGAATCACATTAATATGAATCTCACTTTTAGTTATGAGGTGAATCACTTTAATATGAACCTCACTGTTAGTTATGAGGTGAATTACATTAATATGAACCTCACTGTTAGTTATGAGGTGAATAACATTAATATGAACCTCACTGTTAGTTATGAGGTGAATCACATTAATATGAACCTCATTGTTAGTTATGAGGTGAATCACATTAATATGAACCTCACTGTTAGTTATGAGGTGAATTACATTAATATGAACCTCACTGTTAGTTATGAGGTGAATCACATTAATATGAATCTCACTTTTAGTTATGAGGTGAATCACTTTAATATGAACCTCATTGTTAGTTATGAGGTGAATTACATTAATATGAACCTCACTGTTAGTTATGAGGTGAATCACATTAATATGAATCTCACTTTTAGTTATGAAGTGAATTACATTAATATGAACCTCACTGTTCGTTATGAGGTGAATCACATTAATATGAACCTCACAGTCAGTTATGAGGTGAAACACATTAATATGAACCTCACTGTTCGTTATGAGGTGAAACACATTAATATGAACCTCACTGTTCGTTATGAGGTTAATCACATTACTATGAACCTCACTGTTAGTTATGAGGTGAATCACATTAATATGAACCTCACTGTTCATTATGAGGTTAATCACATTAATATGGACCACACTGTTAGTTATGAAGTGAATCACTTTAATATGAACCTCACTGTTAGTTATGAGGTGAATCACTTTAATATGAACCTCACTGTAAGTTATGAGGTGAATCACTTTAATATGAACCTCACTGTTAGTTATGAGGTGAATCACTTTATTATGAACCTCACTGTTAGTTATGAGGTGAATCACATTAATATGAACCTCACTGTTAGTTATGAGGTGAATCACATTAATATGAACCTCACTGTTAGTTATGAGGTGAATTATATTAATATGAACCTCACTGTTAGTTATGAGGTGAATCACATTAATATAAACCTCACTGTTAGTTATGAGGTGAATCACATTAATATGAACCTCACTGTTAGTTATGAGGTGAATCACATTAATATGAACCTCACTGTTAGTTATGAGGTGAATCACATTAATATGAACCTCACTGTTCGTTATGAGGTGAATCACATTAATATGAATCTCACTGTTAGTTATGGGGTGAATCACTTTATTATGAACCTCACTGTTAGTTATGAGGAGAATCACATTAATATGAACCTCACTGTTAGTTATGAGGTGAATTACATTAATATTAACCTCACTGTTAGTTATGAGGTGAATCACATTACTATGAACCTCATTGTTAGTTATGAGGTGAATCACTTTATTATGAACCTCACTGTTAGTTATGAGGTGAATTACATTAATATGAACCTCACTGTTAGTTATGAGGTGAATCACATTACTATGAACCTCATTGTTAGTTATGAGGTCAATCACATTAATATGAACCTCACTGTTCGTTATGAGGTTAATCACATTACTATGAACCTCATTGTTAGTTATGAGGAGAATCACATTAATATGAACCTCACTGTTAGTTATGAGGTGAATTACATTAATATGAACCTCACTGTTAGTTATGAGGTGAATTACATTAATATGAACCTCACTGTTAGTTATGAGGTGAATCACATTACTATGAACCTCATTGTTAGTTATGAGGAGAATCACATTAATATGAACCTCACTGTTAGTTATGAGGTGAATTACATTAATATGAACCTCACTGTTAGTTATGAGGTGAATTACATTAATATGAACCTCACTGTTCGTTATGAGGTTAATCACATTACTATGAACCTCATTGTTAGTTATGAGGAGAATCACATTAATATGAACCTCATTGTTAGTTATGAGGTGAATTACATTAATATGAACCTCACTGTTAGTTATGAGGTGAATCACATTACTATGAACCTCATTGTTAGTTATGAGGAGAATCACATTAATATGAACCTCACTGTTAGTTATGAGGAGAATCACATTAATATGAACCTCACAGTTAGTTATGAGGTGAATCACATTAATATGAATCTCACTTTTAGTTATGAGGTGAATCACTTTAATATGAACCTCACTGTTAGTTATGAGGTGAATTACATTAATATGAACCTCACTGTTAGTTATGAGGTGAATCACATTAATATGAATCTCACTTTTAGTTATGAAGTGAATTACATTAATATGAACCTCACTGTTCGTTATGAGGTGAATCACATTAATATGAACCTCACAGTCAGTTATGAGGTGAATCACATTAATATGAACCTCACTGTTCGTTATGAGGTTAATCACATTACTATGAACCTCATTGTTCCTTATGAGATGAATCACATTAATATGAACCTCACTGTAAGTTATGAGGTGAATCACTTTAATATGAACCTCACTGTTAGTTATGAGGTGAATTACATTACTATGAACCTCATTGTTAGTTATGAGGTGAATCACATTAATATGAACCTCACTTTTAGTTATGAGATGAATCACATTAGTATGGACCACATTGTTAGTTATGAGGTGAATCAAGTTAATATGAACCTCATTGTTAGTTATGAGGTGAATCACATTAATATGAACCTCACAGTCAGTTATGAGGTGAATCACTTTAATATGAACCTCACTGTTATTTATGAGGTGAATCACATTATTGTGAACCTCACTGTTAGTTATGAGGTGAATCACATTAACATGAACCTCACTGTTAGTTATGAGGTGAATCACATTAATATGAACCTCATTGTTAGTTATGAGGTGAATCACATTAATATGAACATCACAGTCAGTTATGAGGTGAATCACATTAATATGAACCTCACTGTTAGTTATGAGGTGAATCACATTAATATGAACCTCACTGTTCGTTATGAGGTGAATCACATTATTATGTACCTCACTGTTAGTTATGAGGTGAATCACATTAACATGAACCTCACTGTTAGTTATGAGGTGAATCACATTAATATGAACCTCACTGTTAGTTATGAGGTAAATCACATTAATATGAACCTCACTGTTCTTTATGAGGTGAATCACATTAATATGAACCTCACTTTTTGTTATGAGGTGAATCACATTAATATGAACCTCATTGTTATAAGGTGAATCACATTAATATGAACCTTCCTGTTAGTTATGAGGTGAATCACATTAATATAAACCTCAATGTTTGTTGTGAGGTGAATCACATTAAAATGAACCTCACTGTTAGTTATGAGGTGAATCACATTAATATGAACCTCATTGTTACTTATGAGGTGAATCACATTAATATGAACCTCACTGTTCGTTATGAGGTGAATCACATTAATATGAATCTCACTGTTAGTTATGAGGTGAATCACTTTATTATGAACCTCACTGTTAGTTATGAGGTGAATCACATTAATATGAACCACACTGTTAGTTATGAGGTGAATCACATTAATATGAACCTCACTGTTAGTTATGAGGTGAATCACACTAATATGAACCTCACTTTTAGTTATGAGGTGAATCAAATTAATATGAACCTCACAGTCAGTTATGAGGTGAATCACATTAATATGAACCTCACTGTTAGTTATGAGGTGAATCACTTTAATATGAACCTCACTGTTAGTTATGAGGTTAATCACATTACTATGAACCTCATTGATAGTTATGAGGTCAATCACATTAATATGAACCTCACTGTTCGTTATGAGGTTAATCACATTACTATAAACCTCATTGTTAGTTATGAGGTGAATCACATTAATATGAACCTCACTGTTAGTTATGAGGTGAATTACATTAATATGAACCTCACTGTTAGTTATGAGGTGAATTACATTAATATGAACCTCACTGTTCGTTATGAGGTTCATCACATTACTATGAACCTCATTGTTACTTATGAGGTGAATCACATTAATATGAACCTCACTGTTAGTTATGAGGTTAATCACATTACTATGAACCTCATTGTTAGTTATGAGGTGAATCACATTAATATGAATCTCACTTTTAGTTATGAGGTGAATCACTTTAATATGAACCTCACTGTTAGTTATGAGGTGAATTACATTAATATGAACCTCACTGTTAGTTATGAGGTTAATCACATTACTATGAACCTCTTTGTTAGTTATGAGGTCAATCACATTAATATGAACCTCACTGTTCGTTATGAGGTGAATCACATTACTATGAACCTCATTGTTACTTATGAGGTGAATCACATTAATATGAACCTCACTGTTAGTTATGAGGTTAATCACATTACTATGAATCTCACTGTTAGTTATGAGGTTAATCACATTACTATGAACCTCATTGTTAGTTATGAGGTGAATCACATTAATATGAACCTCACTGTTAGTTATGAGGTGAATTACATTAATATGAACCTCACTGTTAGTTATGAGGTGAATCACATTAATATGAATCTCACTTTTAGTTATGAAGTGAATTACATTAATATGAACCTCACTGTTCGTTATGAGGTGAATCACATTAATATGAACCTCACAGTCAGTTATGAGGTGAATCACATTAATATGAACTTCACTGTTCGTTATGAGGTTAATCACATTACTATGAACCTCATTGTTCCTTATGAGATGAAGCACATTAATATGAACCTCACTGTAAGTTATGAGGTGAATCACTTTAATATGAACCTCACTGTTAGTTATGAGGTGAATTACATTACTATGAACCTCATTGTTAGTTATGAGGTGAATCACATTAATATGAACCTCACTGTTCGTTATGAGGTGAATCACATTAATATGGACCACATTGTTAGTTATGAGGTGAATCACGTTAATATGAACCTCATTGTTAGTTATGAGGTGAATCACATTAATATGAACCTCACAGTCATTTATGAGGTGAATCACTTTAATATGAACCTCACTGTTATTTATGAGGTGAATCACATTATTATGAACCTCACTGTTCGTTATGAGGTGAATCACATTACTATGAACCTCACTGTTAGTTATGAGGTGAATCACATTAATATGAACCTCACTGTTCATTATGAGGTTAATCACATTAATATGGACCACACTGTTAGTTATGAAGTGAATCACTTTAATATGAACCTCACTGTTAGTTATGAGGTGAATCACTTTAATATGAACCTCACTGTAAGTTATGAGGTGAATCACTTTAATATGAACCTCACTGTTAGTTATGAGGTGAATCACTTTATTATGAACCTCACTGTTAGTTATGAGGTGAATCACATTAATATGAACCTCACTGTTAGTTATGAGGTGAATCACATTAATATGAACCTCACTGTTAGTTATGAGGTGAATTACATTAATATGAACCTCACTGTTAGTTATGAGGTGAATCACATTAATATAAACCTCACTGTTAGTTATGAGGTGAATCACATTAATATGAACCTCACTGTTAGTTATGAGGTGAATCACATTAATATGAACCTCACTGTTAGTTATGAGGTGAATCACATTAATATGAACCTCACTGTTCGTTATGAGGTGAATCACATTAATATGAATCTCACTGTTAGTTATGAGGTGAATCACTTTATTATGAACCTCACTGTTAGTTATGAGGAGAATCACATTAATATGAACCTCACTGTTAGTTATGAGGTGAATTACATTAATATGAACCTCACTGTTAGTTATGAGGTGAATCACATTACTATGAACCTTATTGTTAGTTATGAGGTGAATCACTTTATTATGAACCTCACTGTTAGTCATGAGGTGAATTACATTAATATGAACCTCACTGTTAGTTATGAGGTGAATCACATTACTATGAACCTCATTGTTAGTTATGAGGTGAATCACATTAATATGAACCTCACTGTTAGTTATGAGGTGAATTACATTAATATGAACCTCACTGTTAGTTATGAGGTGAATCACATTACTATGAACCTCATTGTTAGTTATGAGGAGAATCACATTAATATGAACCTCACTGTTAGTTATGAGGTGAATTACATTAATATGAACCTCACTGTTCGTTATGAGGTTAATCACATTACTATGAACCTCATTGTTAGTTATGAGGAGAATCACATTAATATGAACCTCATTGTTAGTTATGAGGTGAATTACATTCATATGAACCTCACTGTTAGTTATGAGGTGAATCACATTACTATGAACCTCATTGTTAGTTATGAGGAGAATCACATTAATATGAACCTCACTGTTAGTTATGAGGAGAATCACATTAATATGAACCTCACAGTTAGTTATGAGTTGAATCACATTAATATGAATCTCACTTTTAGTTATGAGGTGAATCACTTTAATATGAACCTCACTGTTAGTTATGAGGTGAATTACATTAATATGAACCTCACTGTTAGTTATGAGGTGAATCACATTAATATGAATCTCACTTTTAGTTATGAAGTGAATCACATTAATATGAACCTCATTGTTAGTTATGAGGTGAATCACATTAATATGAACCTCACTTTTAGTTATGAGATGAATCACATTAGTATGGACCACATTGTTAGTTATGAGGTGAATCAAGTTAATATGAACCTCATTGTTAGTTATGAGGTGAATCACATTAATATGAACCTCACAGTCAGTTATGAGGTGAATCACTTTAATATGAACCTCACTGTTATTTATGAGGTGAATCACATTATTATGAACCTCACTGTTAGTTATGAGGTGAATCACATTAACATGAACCTCACTGTTAGTTATGAGGTGAATCACATTAATATGAACCTCATTGTTAGTTATGAGGTGAATCACATTAATATGAACATCACAGTCAGTTATGAGGTGAATCACATTAATATGAACCTCACTGTTAGTTATGAGGTGAATCACATTAATATGAACCTCACTGTTCGTTAGGAGGTGAATCACATTATTATGTACCTCACTGTTAGTTATGAGGTGATTCACATTAACATGAACCTCACTGTTAGTTATGAGGTGAATCACATTAATATGAACCTCACTGTTAGTTATGAGGTAAATCACATTAATATGAACCTCACTGTTCTTTATGAGGTGAATCACATTAATATGAACCTCACTTTTTGTTATGAGGTGAATCACATTAATATGAACCTCATTGTTATAAGGTGAATCACATTAATATGAACCTCCCTGTTAGTTATGAGGTGAATCACATTAATATAAACCTCAATGTTTGTTGTGAGGTGAATCACATTAAATGAACCTCACTGTTAGTTATGAGGTGAATCACATTAATATGAACCTCATTGTTACTTATGAGGTGAATCACATTAATATGAACCTCACTGTTAGTTATGAGGTGAATCACTTTATTATGAACCTCACTGTTAGTTATGAGGTGAATCACATTAATATGAACCTCATTGTTACTTATGAGGTGAATCACATTAATATGAACCTCACTGTTCGTTATGAGGTGAATCACATTAATATGAATCTCACTGTTAGTTATGAGGTGAATCACTTTATTATGAACCTCACTGTTAGTTATGAGGTGAATCACATTAATATGAACCTCACTGTTAGTTATGAGGTTAATCACATTACTATGAACCTCATTGTTAGTTATGAGGTGAATCACATTAATATGAACCTCACTGTTAGTTATGAGGTGAATCACATTAATGTGAACCTCACTGTTAGTTATGAGGTGAATTACATTAATATGAACCTCACTGTTAGTTATGAGGTGAATCACATTAATATGAATCTCACTTTTAGTAATGAAGTAAATTACATTAATATGAACCTCACTGTTCGTTATGAGGTGAATCACATTAATATGAACCTCACTGTTCGTTATGAGGTTAATCACATTAATGTGAACCTCACTGTTAGTTATGAGGTCAATCACATTAATATGAACTTCACTGTTCGTTATGAGGTTAATCACATTACTATGAACCTCATTGTTAGTTATGAGGAGAATCACATTAATATGAACCTCACTGTTAGTTATGAGGTGAATCACATTAATATGAATCTCACTTTTAGTTATGAAGTGAATTACATTAATATGAACCTCACTGTTCGTTATGAGGTGAATCACATTAATATGAACCTCACAGTCAGTTATGAGGTGAATCACATTAATATGAACCTCACTGTTCGTTATGAGATGAATCACATTAATATGAACCTCACTGTTCGTTATGAGGTTAATCACATTACTATGAACCTCACTGTTAGTTATGAGGTGAATCACATTAATATGAACCTCACTGTTCGTTATGAGGTTAATCACATTACTATGAACCTCATTGTTCCTTATGAGATGAATCACATTAATATGAACCTCACTGTAAGTTATGAGGTGAATCACTTTAATATGAACCTCACTGTTAGTTATGAGGTGAATTACATTAATATGAACCTCACTTTTAGTTATGAGATGAATCACATTAATATGGACCACATTGTTAGTTATGAGGTGAATCACGTTAATATGAACCTCATTGTTAGTTATGAGGTGAATTACATTAATATGAACCTCACTGTCAGTTATGAGGTGAATCACATTAATATGAACCTCACTGTTAGTTATGAGGTGAATCACATTATTATGAACCTCACTGTTAGTTATGAGGTGAATCACATTAACATGAACCTCACTGTTAGTTATGAGGTGAATCACATTAATATGAACCTCATTGTTAGTTATGAGGTGAATCACATTAATATGAACCTCACAGTCAGTTATGAGGTGAATCACATTAATATGAACCTCACTGTTAGTTATGAGGTGAATCACATTAATATGAACCTCACTGTTCGTTATGAGGTGAATCACATTATTATGTACCTCACTGTTAGTTATGAGGTGAATCACATTAACATGAACCTCACTGTTAGTTATGAGGTAAATCACATTAATATGAACCTCACTGTTCTTTATGAGGTGAATCACATTAATATGAACCTCACTTTTTGTTATGAGGTGAATCACAGTAATATGAACCTCATTGTTATAAGGTGAATCACATTAATATGAACCTCACTGTTAGTTATGAGGTGAATCACATTAATATGAACCTCAATGTTTGTTATGAGGTGAATCACATTAAAATGAACCTCACTGTTAGTTATGAGGTGAATCACATTAATATGAACCTCACTGTTAGTTATGAGGTGAATTACATTAATATGAACCTCACTGGTCGTTATGAGGATAATCACATTACTATGAACCTCATTGTTACTTATGAGGTGAATCACATTAATATGAACCTCACTGTTCGTTATGAGGTGAATCACATTAACATGAATCTCACTGTTAGTAATGAGGTGGATCACTTTATTATGAACCTCACTGTTAGTTATGAGGTGAATCACATTAATATGAACCTCACTGTTAGTTATGAGGTGAATCACATTAATATGAACCTCAATGTTTGTTATGAGGTGAATCACATTAATATGAACCTCATTGTTACTTATGAGGTGAATCACATTAATATGAACCTCACTGTTCGTTATGAGGTGAATCACATTAATATGAATCTCACTGTTAGTTATGAGGTGAATCACTTTATTATGAACCTCACTGTTAGTTATGATGTGAATCACATTAATATTAACCACACTGTTAGTTATGAGGTGAATCACATTAATATGAACCTCACTGTTAGTTATGAGGTGAATTACATTAATATGAACCTCACTGTTAGTTATGAGGTTAATCACATTAATATGAACCTCACTGTTCATTATGAGGTTAATCACATTACTATGAACCTCATTGTTACTTATGAGGTGAATCACATTAATATGAACCTCACTGTTAGTTATGAGGTTAATCACATTACTATGAACCTCATTGTTACTTATGAGGTGAATCACATTAATATGAACCTCACTGTTAGTTATGAGGTTAATCACATTACTATGAACCTCATTGTTAGTTATGAGGTGAATCACATTAATATGAACCTCACTGTTCGTTATGAGGTGAATCACATTAACATGAATCTCACTGTTAGTTATGAGGTGGATCACTTTATTATGAACCTCACTGTTAGTTATGAGGTGAATCACATTAATATGAACCTCACTGTTAGTTATGAGGTGAATCACATTATTATGTACCTCACTGTTAGTTATGAGGTGAATCACATTAACATGAACCTCACTGTTAGTTATGAGGTGAATCACATTAATATGAACCTCACTGTTCGTTATGAGGTGAATCACATTATTATGTACCTCACTGTTAGTTATGAGGTGAATCACATTAACATGAACCTCACTGTTAGTTATGAGGTGAATCACATTAATATGAAACTCACTGTTCTTTATGAGGTGAATCACATTAATATGAACCTCACTGTTAGTTATGAGGTGAATCACATTAATATGAACCTCAATGTTTGTTATGAGGTGAATCACATTAAAATGAACCTCACTGTTAGTTATGAGGTGAATCACATTAATATGAACCTCACTGTTAGTTATGAGGTGAATCACATTAATATGAACCTCAATGTTTGTTATGAGGTGAATCACATTAAAATGAACCTCACTGTTAGTTATGAGGTGAATCACATTAATATGAACCTCACTGTTAGTTATGAGGTGAATCACATTAATATGAACCTCATTGTTCATTATGAGGTGAATCACATTAATATGATCCTCATTGTTAGCTATGAGGTGAATCACATTAATATGAACCTCACTGTTCGTTATGAGGTGAATCACATTAATATGAACCTCACTGTTCGTTATGAGGTGAATCACATTAATATGAACCTCATTGTTTGTTATGAGGTGAATCCCATTATTATGAACCTCACTGTTAGTTATGAGGTGAATCACATTAATATGAACCTCATTGTTCGTTATGAGGTGAATCACATTAATATGAACCTCATTGTTTGTTATGAGGTGAATCCCATTATTATGAACCTCACTGTTAGTTATGAGGTGAATCACATTAATATGAACCTCACTGTTCGTTATCAGGTGAATCACATTAATATGAACCTCATTGTTAGCTATGAGGTGAATCACATTAATATGAACCTCACTGTTAGTTATGAGGTGAATTACATTAATATGAACCTCACTGGTCGTTATGAGGTGAATTACATTAATATGAACCTCATTGTTCGTTATGAGGTGAATCACATTAATATGAACCTCATTGTTTGTTATGAGGTTAATCACATTACTATGAACCTCATTGTTACTTATGAGGTGAATCACATTAATATGAACCTCACTGTTCGTTATGAGGTGAATCACATTAATATGAATCTCACTGTTAGTTATGAGGTGGATCACTTTATTATGAACCTCACTGTTAGTTATGAGGTGAATCACATTAATATGAACCTCACTGTTAGTTATGAGGTGAATTACATTAATATGAACCTCACTGTTAGTTATGAGGTTAATCAAATTACTTTGAACCTCATTGTTAGTTATGAGGTGAATCACATTAATATGAACCTCACTGTTAGTTATGAGGTTAATCACATTACTTTGAACCTCATTGTTAGTTATGAGGTGAATCACATTAATATGAACCTCATTGTTTGTTATGAGGTGAATCCCATTATTATGAACCTCACTGTTAGTTATGAGGTGAATCACATTAATATGAACCTCATTGTTCGTTATGAGGTGAATCACATTAATATGAACCTCATTGTTTGTTATGAGGTGAATCCCATTATTATGAACCTCACTGTTAGTTATGAGGTGAATCACATTAATATGAACCTCACTGTTCGTTATGAGGTGAATCACATTAATATGAACCTCATTGTTAGCTATGAGGTGAATCACATTACTATGAACCTCATTGTTAGTTATGAGGTGAATCACATTAATATGAATCTCACTGTTCGTTATGAGGTGAATCACATTAATATGAATCTCACTGTTAGTTATGAGGTGGATCACTTTATTATGAACCTCACTGTTAGTTATGAGGTGAATCACATTAATATGAACCTCACTGTTAGTTATGAGGTGAATCACATTAATATGAACCTCACTGTTAGTTATGAGGTGAATTACATTAATATGAACCTCACTGTTAGTTATGAGGTGAATCACATTAATATAAACCTCACTGTTAGTTATGAGGTGAATCACATTAATATGAACCTCACTGTTAGTTATGAGGTGAATCACATTAATATGAACCTCACTGTTAGTTATGAGGTGAATCACATTAATATGAACCTCACTGTTCGTTATGAGGTGAATCACATTAATATGAATCTCACTGTTAGTTATGAGGTGAATCACTTTATTATGAACCTCACTGTTAGTTATGAGGAGAATCACATTAATATGAACCTCACTGTTAGTTATGAGGTGAATTACATTAATATGAACCTCACTGTTAGTTATGAGGTGAATCACATTACTATGAACCTCATTGTTAGTTATGAGGTGAATCACTTTATTATGAACCTCACTGTTAGTTATGAGGTGAATCACATTAATATGAACCTCACTGTTAGTTATGAGGTGAATCACATTACTATGAACCTCATTGTTAGTTATGAGGTCAATCACATTAATATGAACCTCACTGTTCGTTATGAGGTTAATCACATTACTATGAACCTCATTGTTAGTTATGAGGAGAATCACATTAATATGAACCTCACTGTTAGTTATGAGGTGAATTACATTAATATGAACCTCACTGTTAGTTATGAGGTGAATTACATTAATATGAACCTCACTGTTAGTTATGAGGTGAATCACATTACTATGAACCTCATTGTTAGTTATGAGGAGAATCACATTAATATGAACCTCACTGTTAGTTATGAGGTGAATTACATTAATATGAACCTCACTGTTAGTTATGAGGTGAATTACATTAATATGAACCTCATTGTTCCTTATGAGATGAATCACATTAATATGAACCTCACTGTAAGTTATGAGGTGAATCACTTTAATATGAACCTCACTGTTAGTTATGAGGTGAATTACATTACTATGAACCTCATTGTTAGTTATGAGGTGAATCACATTAATATGAACCTCACTTTTAGTTATGAGATGAATCACATTAGTATGGACCACATTGTTAGTTATGAGGTGAATCAAGTTAATATGAACCTCATTGTTAGTTATGAGGTGAATCACATTAATATGAACCTCACAGTCAGTTATGAGGTGAATCACTTTAATATGAACCTCACTGTTATTTATGAGGTGAATCACATTATTATGAACCTCACTGTTAGTTATGAGGTGAATCACATTAACATGAACCTCACTGTTAGTTATGAGGTGAATCACATTAATATGAACCTCATTGTTAGTTATGAGGTGAATCACATTAATATGAACATCACAGTCAGTTATGAGGTGAATCACATTAATATGAACCTCACTGTTAGTTATGAGGTGAATCACATTAATATGAACCTCACTGTTCGTTATGAGGTGAATCACATTATTATGTACCTCACTGTTAGTTATGAGGTGAATCACATTAACATGAACCTCACTGTTAGTTATGAGGTGAATCACATTAATATGAACCTCACTGTTAGTTATGAGGTAAATCACATTAATATGAACCTCACTGTTCTTTATGAGGTGAATCACATTAATATGAACCTCACTTTTTGTTATGAGGTGAATCACATTAATATGAATCTCACTTTTAGTTATGAAGTGAATTACATTAATATGAACCTCACTGTTCGTTATGAGGTGAATCACATTAATATGAACCTCATTGTTAGTTATGAGGAGAATCACATTAATATGAACCTCACTGTTAGTTATGAGGTGAATTACATTAATATGAACCTCACTGTTAGTTATGAGGTGAATTACATTAATATGAACCTCATTGTTCCTTATGAGATGAATCACATTAATATGAACCTCACTGTAAGTTATGAGGTGAATCACTTTAATATGAACCTCACTGTTAGTTATGAGGTGAATTACATTACTATGAACCTCATTGTTAGTTATGAGGTGAATCACATTAATATGAACCTCACTTTTAGTTATGAGATGAATCACATTAGTATGGACCACATTGTTAGTTATGAGGTGAATCAAGTTAATATGAACCTCATTGTTAGTTATGAGGTGAATCACATTAATATGAACCTCACAGTCAGTTATGAGGTGAATCACTTTAATATGAACCTCACTGTTATTTATGAGGTGAATCACATTATTATGAACCTCACTGTTAGTTATGAGGTGAATCACATTAACATGAACCTCACTGTTAGTTATGAGGTGAATCACATTAATATGAACCTCATTGTTAGTTATGAGGTGAATCACATTAATATGAACATCACAGTCAGTTATGAGGTGAATCACATTAATATGAACCTCACTGTTAGTTATGAGGTGAATCACATTAATATGAACCTCACTGTTCGTTATGAGGTGAATCACATTATTATGTACCTCACTGTTAGTTATGAGGTGAATCACATTAACATGAACCTCACTGTTAGTTATGAGGTGAATCACATTAATATGAACCTCACTGTTAGTTATGAGGTAAATCACATTAATATGAAACTCACTGTTCTTTATGAGGTGAATCACATTAATATGAACCTCACTTTTTGTTATGAGGTGAATCACATTAATATGAATCTCACTTTTAGTTATGAAGTGAATTACATTAATATGAACCTCACTGTTCGTTATGAGGTGAATCACATTAATATGAACCTCACAGTCAGTTATGAGGTGAATCACATTAATATGAACCTCACTGTTCGTTATGAGATGAATCACATTAATATGAACCTCACTGTTCGTTATGAGGTTAATCACATTACTATGAACCTCACTGTTAGTTATGAGGTGAATCACATTAATATGAACCTCACTGTTCGTTATGAGGTTAATCACATTACTATGAACCTTATTGTTCCTTATGAGATGAATCACATTAATATGAACCTCACTGTAAGTTATGAGGTGAATCACTTTAATATGAACCTCACTGTTAGTTATGAGGTGAATTACATTAATATGAACCTCACTTTTAGTTATGAGATGAATCACATTAATATGGACCACATTGTTAGTTATGAGGTGAATCACGTTAATATGAACCTCATTGTTAGTTATGAGGTGAATTACATTAATATGAACCTCACTGTCAGTTATGAGGTGAATAACATTAATATGAACCTCACTGTTAGTTATGAGGTGAATCACATTATTATGAACCTCACTGTTAGTTATGAGGTGAATCACATTAACATGAACCTCACTGTTAGTTATGAGGTGAATCACATTAATATGAACCTCATTGTTAGTTATGAGGTGAATCACATTAATATGAACCTCACAGTCAGTTATGAGGTGAATCACATTAATATGAACCTCACTGTTAGTTATGAGGTGAATCACATTAATATGAACCTCACTGTTCGTTATGAGGTGAACCACATTATTATGTACCTCACTGTTAGTTATGAGGTGAATCACATTAACATGAACCTCACTGTTAGTTATGAGGTAAATCACATTAATATGAACCTCACTGTTCTTTATGAGGTGAATCACATTAATATGAACCTCACTTTTTGTTATGAGGTGAATCACAGTAATATGAACCTCATTGTTATAAGGTGAATCACATTAATATGAACCTCACTGTTAGTTATGAGGTGAATCACATTAATATGAACCTCAATGTTTATTATGAGGTGAATCACATTAAAATGAACCTCACTGTTAGTTATGAGGTGAATCACATTAATATGAACCTCACTGTTAGTTATGAGGTGAATTACATTAATATGAACCTCACTGGTCGTTATGAGGATAATCACATTACTATGAACCTCATTGTTACTTATGAGGTGAATCACATTAATATGAACCTCACTGTTCGTTATGAGGTGAATCACATTAACATGAATCTCACTGTTAGTAATGAGGTGGATCACTTTATTATGAACCTCACTGTTAGTTATGAGGTGAATCACATTAATATGAACCTCACTGTTAGTTATGAGGTGAATCACATTAATATGAACCTCAATGTTTGTTATGAGGTGAATCACATTAATATGAACCTCATTGTTACTTAGGTGAATCACATTAATATGAACCTCACTGTTCGTTATGAGGTGAATCACATTAATATGAATCTCACTGTTAGTTATGAGGTGAATCACTTTATTATGAACCTCACTGTTAGTTATGATGTGAATCACATTAATATTAACCACACTGTTAGTTATGAGGTGAATCACATTAATATGAACCTCACTGTTAGTTATGAGGTGAATTACATTAATATGAACCTCACTGTTAGTTATGAGGTTAATCACATTAATATGAACCTCACTGTTCATTATGAGGTTAATCACATTACTATGAACCTCATTGTTACTTATGAGGTGAATCACATTAATATGAACCTCACTGTTAGTTATGAGGTTAATCACATTACTATGAACCTCATTGTTAGTTATGAGGTGAATCACATTAATATGAACCTCACTGTTCGTTATGAGGTGAATCACATTAACATGAATCTCACTGTTAGTTATGAGGTGGATCACTTTATTATGAACCTCACTGTTAGTTATGAGGTGAATCACATTAATATGAACCTCACTGTTAGTTATGAGGTGAATCACATTATTATGTACCTCACTGTTAGTTATGAGGTGAATCACATTAACATGAACCTCACTGTTAGTTATGAGGTGAATCACATTAATATGAACCTCACTGTTCGTTATGAGGTGAATCACATTATTATGTACCTCACTGTTAGTTATGAGGTGAATCACATTAACATGAACCTCACTGTTAGTTATGAGGTGAATCACATTAATATGAAACTCACTGTTAGTTATGAGGTAAATCACATTAATATGAACCTCACTGTTCTTTATGAGGTGAATCACATTAATGTGAACCTCACTTTTTGTTATGAGGTGAATCACATTAATATGAACCTCATTGTTATAAGGTGAATCACATTAATATGAACCTCACTGTTAGTTATGAGGTGAATCACATTAATATGAACCTCAATGTTTGTTATGAGGTGAATCACATTAAAATGAACCGCACTGTTAGTTATGAGGTGAATCACATTAATATGAACCTCACTGTTAGTTATGAGGTGAATCACATTAATATGAACCTCAATGTTTGTTATGAGGTGAATCACATTAAAATGAACCTCACTGTTAGTTATGAGGTGAATCACATTAATATGAACGTCACTGTTAGTTATGAGGTGAATCACATTAATATGAACCTCATTGTTCATTATGAGGTGAATCACATTAATATGATCCTCATTGTTAGCTATGAGGTGAATCACATTAATATGAACCTCACTGTTCGTTATGAGGTGAATCACATTAATATGAACCTCACTGTTCGTTATGAGGTGAATCACATTAATATGAACCTCATTGTTTGTTATGAGGTGAATCCCATTATTATGAACCTCACTGTTAGTTATGAGGTGAATCACTTTAATATGAACCTCATTGTTCGTTATGAGGTGAATCACATTAATATGAACCTCATTGTTTGTTATGAGGTGAATCCCATTATTATGAACCTCACTGTTAGTTATGAGGTGAATCACATTAATATGAACCTCACTGTTCGTTATCAGGTGAATCACATTAATATGAACCTCATTGTTAACTATGAGGTGAATCACATTAATATGAACCTCACTGTTAGTTATGAGGTGAATTACATTAATATGAACCTCACTGGTCGTTATGAGGTGAATTACATTAATATGAACCTCATTGTTCGTTATGAGGTGAATCACATTAATATGAACCTCATTGTTTGTTATGAGGTTAATCACATTACTATGAACCTCATTGTTACTTATGAGGTGAATCACATTAATATGAACCTCACTGTTCGTTATGAGGTGAATCACATTAATATGAATCTCACTGTTAGTTATGAGGTGGATCACTTTATTATGAACCTCACTGTTAGTTATGAGGTGAATCACATTAATATGAACCTCACTGTTAGTTATGAGGTGAATTACATTAATATGAACCTCACTGTTAGTTATGAGGTTAATCAAATTACTTTGAACCTCATTGTTAGTTATGAGGTGAATCACATTAATATGAACCTCACTGTTAGTTATGAGGTTAATCACATTACTTTGAACCTCATTGTTAGTTATGAGGTGAATCACATTAATATGAACCTCATTGTTTGTTATGAGGTGAATCCCATTATTATGAACCTCACTGTTAGTTATGAGGTGAATCACATTAATATGAACCTCATTGTTCGTTATGAGGTGAATCACATTAATTTGAACCTCTTTGTTTGTTATGAGGTGAATCCCATTATTATGAACCTCACTGTTAGTTATGAGGTGAATCACATTAATATGAACCTCACTGTTCGTTATGAGGTGAATCACATTAATATGAACCTCATTGTTAGCTATGAGGTGAATCACATTACTATGAACCTCATTGTTAGTTATGAGGTGAATCACATTAATATGAATCTCACTGTTAGTTATGAGGTGAATCACATTAATATGAATCTCACTTTTAGTTATGAGGTGAATCACTTTAATATGAACCTCACTGTTAGTTATGAGGTGAATTACATTAATATGAACCTCACTGTTAGTTATCAGGTGAATCACATTAATGTGAACCTCACTGTTAGTTATGAGGTGAATTACATTAATATGAACCTCACTGTTCGTTATGAGGTTAATCACATTACTATGAACCTCATTGTTACTTATGAGGTGAATCATTTTAATATGAACCTCACTGTTAGTTATGAGGTGAATTACATTAATATGAACTTCACTGTTCGTTATGGGGTTAATCACATTACTATGAACCTCATTGTTACTTATGAGGTGAATCACATTAATATGAACCTCACTGTTAGTTATGAGGTTAATCACATTATTATGAACCTCATTGTTAGTTATGAGGTGAATCACATTAATATGAACCTCACTGTTAGTTATGAGGTGAATTACATTAATATGAACCTCACTGTTAGTTATGAAGTGAATTACATTAATATGAACCTCACTGTTCGTTATGAGGTGAATCACATTAATATGAACCTCACAGTCAGTTATGAGGTGAATCACATTAATATGAACCTCACTGTTCGTTATGAGGTTAATCACATTACTATGAACCTCATTGTTAGTTATGAGGTGAATCACATTAATATGAACCTCACTGTTAGTTATGAGGTGAATTACATTAATATGAACCTCACTGTTAGTTATGAGGTGGATCACTTTATTATGAACCTCACTGTTAGTTATGAGGTGAATCACATTAATATGAACCTCACTGTTAGTTATGAGGTTAATCACATTACTTTGAACCTCATTGTTAGTTATGAGGTGAATCACATTAATATGAACCTCACTGTTAGCTATGAGGTTAATCACATTACTTTGAACCTCATTGTTAGTTATGAGGTGAATCACATTAATATGAACCTCATTGTTTGTTATGAGGTGAATCCCATTATTATGAACCTCACTGTTAGTTATGAGGTGAATCACATTAATATGAACCTCATTGTTCGTTATGAGGTGAATCACATTAATATGAACCTCATTGTTTGTTATGAGGTGAATCCCATTATTATGAACCTCACTGTTAGTTATGAGGTGAATCACATTAATATGAACCTCACTGTTCGTTATGAGGTGAATCACATTAATATGAACCTCATTGTTAGCTATGAGGTGAATCACATTACTATGAACCTCATTGTTAGTTATGAGGTGAATCACATTAATATGAATCTCACTGTTCGTTATGAGGTGAATCACATTAATATGAATCTCACTGTTAGTTATGAGGTGGATCACTTTATTATGAACCTCACTGTTAGTTATGAGGTGAATCACATTAATATGAACCTCACTGTTAGTTATGAGGTGAATCACATTAATATGAACCTCACTGTTAGTTATGAGGTGAATTACATTAATATGAACCTCACTGTTAGTTATGAGGTGAATCACATTAATATGAACCTCACTGTTAGTTATGAGGTGAATCACATTAATATGAACCTCATTGTTAGTTATGAGGTGAATCACATTAATATGAATCTCACTTTTAGTTATGAGGTGAATCACTTTAATATGAACCTCACTGTTAGTTATGAGGTGAATTACATTAATATGAACCTCACTGTTAGTTATGAGGTTAATCACATTACTATGAACCTCATTGTTAGTTATGAGGTTAATCACATTACTTTGAACCTCATTGTTAGTTATGAGGTGAATCACATTAATATGAACCTCACTGTTAGTTATCAGGTGAATCACATTAATATGAATCTCACTTTTAGTTATGAGGTGAATCACATTAATATGAACCTCACTGTTAGTTATCAGGTGAATCACATTAATGTGAACCTCACTGTTAGTTATGAGGTTAATCACATTAATATGAACCTCACTGTTCGTTATGAGGTTAATCACATTACTATGAACCTCATTGTTACTTATGAGGTGAATCACATTAATATGAACCTCACTGTTAGTTATGAGGTTAATCACATTACTATGAACCTCATTGTTAGTTATGAGGTGAATCACATTAATATGAACCTCACTGTTAGTTATGAGGTGAATTACATTAATATGAACCTCACTGTTAGTTATGAGGTGAATCACATTAATATGAATCTCACTTTTAGTTATGAAGTGAATTACATTAATATGAACCTCACTGTTCGTTATGAGGTGAATCACATTAATATGAACCTCACAGTCAGTTATGAGGTGAATCACATTAATATGAACCTCACTGTTCGTTATGAGGTTAATCACATTACTATGAACCTCATTGTTCCTTATGAGATGAAGCACATTAATATGAACCTCATTGTAAGTTATGAGGTGAATCACTTTAATATGAACCTCACTGTTAGTTATGAGGTGAATTACATTACTATGAACCTCATTGTTAGTTATGAGGTGAATTACATTAATATGAACCTCACTTTTAGTTATGAGATGAATCACATTAATATGGACCACATTGTTAGTTATGAGGTGAATCACGTTAATATGAACCTCATTGTTAGTTATGAGGTGAATCACATTAATATGAACCTCACAGTCAGTTATGAGGTGAATCACTTTAATATGAACCTCACTGTTATTTATGAGGTCAATCACATTATTATGAACCTCACTGTTAGTTATGAGGTGAATCACATTAACATGAACCTCACTGTTAGTTATGAGGTGAATCACATTAATATGAACCTCATTGTTAGTTATGAGGTGAATCACATTAATATGAACCTCACAGTCAGTTATGAGGTGAATCACATTAATATGAACCTCACTGTTAGTTATGAGGTGAATCACAATAATATGAACCTCACTGTTCGTTATGAGTTGAATCACATTATTTTGTACCTCACTATTAGTTATGAGGTGAATCACATTAACATGAACCTCACTGTTAGTTATGAGGTGAATCACATTAATATGAACCTCACTGTTAGTTATGAGGTAAATCACATTAATATGAACCTCACTGTTCTTTATGAGGTGAATCACATTAATGTGAACCTCACTTTTTGTTATGAGGTGAATCACATTAATATGAACCTCATTGTTATAAGGTGAATCACATTAATATGAACCTCACTGTTAGTTATGAGGTGAATCACATTAATATGAACCTCAATGTTTGTTATGAGGTGAATCACATTAAAAAGAACCTTACTGTTAGTTATGAGGTGAATCACATTAATATGAACCTCATTGTTACTTATGAGGTGAATCACATTAATATGAACCTCACTGTTCGTTATGAGGTGAATCACATTAATATGAATCTCACTGTTAGTTATGAGGTTAATCACATTAATATGAACCTCATTGTTACTTATGAGGTGAATCACATTAATATGAACCTCACTGTTCGTTATGAGGTTAATCACATTACTATGAACCTCATTGTTACTTATGAGGTGAATCACATTAATATGAACCTCACTGTTAGTTATGAGGTTAATCACATTACTATGAACCTGATTGTTAGTTATGAGGTGAATCACATTAATATGAACCTCACTGTTAGTTATGAGGTGAATCACTTTATTATGAACCTCACTGTTAGTTATGAGGTGAATCACATTAATATGAACCTCATTGTTACTTATGAGGTGAATCACATTAATATGAACCTCACTGTTCGTTATGAGGTGAATCACATTAATATGAATCTCACTGTTAGTTATGAGGTGAATCACTTTATTATGAACCTCACTGTTAGTTATGAGGTGAATCACATTAATATGTACCTCACTGTTAGTTATGAGGTGAATCACATTAATATGAACCTCACTGTTAGTTATGAGGTGAATCACATTAATGTGAACCTCACTGTTAGTTATGAGGTCAATCACATTAATATGAACCTCACTGTTCGTTATGAGGTGAATCACATTAATGTGAACCTCACTGTTAGTTATGAGGTCAATCACATTAAAATGAACCTCACTGTTAGTTATGAGGTGAATCACATTAATATGAACCTCACTGTTAGTTATGAGGTGAATTACATTAATATGAACCTCACTGTTAGTTATGAGGTGAATCACATTAATATGAAACTCACTGTTAGTTATGAGGTAAATCACATTAATATGAACCTCACTGTTAGTTATGAGGTGAATCACATTAATATGAAACTCACTGTTAGTTATGAGGTAAATCACATTAATATGAACCTCACTGTTAGTTATGAGGTGAATCACATTAATATGAACCTCACTGTTAGTTATGAGGTGAATCACATTAATATGAACCTCACTGTTAGTTATGAGGTGAATTACATTAATATGAACCTCACTGTTAGTTATGAGGTGAATCACATTAACATGAACTTCACTGTTAGTTATGAGGTGAATCACATTAATATGAACATCACTGTTAGTTATGAGGTAAATCACATTAATATGAATCTCACTGTTCTTTATGAGGAGAATCACATTAATATGAACCTCACTGTTCGTTATGAGGAGAATCACATTAATATGAACCTCATTGTTCGTTATGAGGTGAATCACATTAATATGAACCTCACTGTTAGTTATGAGGTGAATCACATTATTATGAACCTCACTCTTAGCTATGACATGAATCACATTAATATGGACCACATTGTTAGTTATGAGGTGAATCACATTAATATGAACATCACAGTCAGTTGTGAGGTGAATCACATTAATATGAACCTCACTGTTAGTTATGAGGTGAATCCCATTATTATGAACCTCACTGTTAGTTATGAGGTGAATCACATTAATATGAACCTCACTGTTAGTTATGAGGTGAATTACATTAATATGAACCTCACTGTTAGTTATGAGGAGAATCACATTAATATGAACCTCATTGTTATGAGGTTAATCACATTACTATGAACCTCATTGTTAGTTATGAGGTAAATCACATTAATATGAACCTCACTGTTCGTTATGAGGTGAATCACATTAATATCAACCTCACTGTTAGTTATGAGGTGAATCACATTAATATGAACCTCACTGTTCGTTATGAGGTGAATCACTTTATTATGAACCTCACTGTTAGTTATGAGGTGAATCACTTTATTATGAACCTCACTGTTAGTTATTAGTTGAATCATATTATTATGAACCTCACTGTTAGTTATGAGGTGAATCACATAAATATGATCCACATTGTTCGTTATGAGGTGAATCACATTAATATGAACCTCATTGTTATGAGTTGAATCACATTAATATGAACCTCACTGTTAGTTATGAGGTGAATCACATTAATATGAACCTCACTGTTCGTTATGAGGTGAATCACATTAATATGAACCTCATTGTTAGTTATGAGGTGAATCACATTAATATGAACCTCAATGTTAGTTATGAGGTGAAGCACATTAATATGAACCACATTGCTAGTTATGAGGTGAATCACATTAATATGAACCTCACTGTTAGTTATGAGGTGAATTACATTAATATGAACCTCACTGTTAGTTATGAGGTGAATCATATTAATATGAACCTCACTGTTCGTTATGAGGTGAATCACATTAATATGAGCCTCATTGTTATGAGGTGAATCACATTAATATGAACCTCACTGTTAGTTATGAGGTTAATCACATTGATATGAACCTCACTGGTAGTTATGAGGTGAATCACATTAACATGAACCTCACTGTTAGTTATGAGGTGAATCACATTACTATGAACCTCACTGTTAGTTATGAGGTAAATCACATTAATATGAACCTCACTGTTAGTTATGAGGTGAATCACATTAATATGAACCTCATTGTTATAAGGTGAATCACATTAATATGAACCTCACTGTTCGTTATGAGGTGAATCACATTAATATGAATTTCACTGTTAGTTATGAGGTGAATCACTTTATTATGAACCTCACTGTTAGTTATGAGGTGAATCACATTAATATGAACCTCACTGTTAGTTATGAGGTGAATCACATTAATATGAACCTCACTGTTAGTTATGAGGTGAATCACATTAATATGAACCTCACTGTTAGTTATGAGGTGAATCACATTAATATGAACCTCACTGTTAGTTATGAGGTGAATCACATTAATATGAACCTCACTGTTAGTTATGAGGTGAATCACATTAATATGAACCTCACTGTTAGTTATGAGGTGAATTACATTAATATGAACCTCACTGTTAGTTATGAGGTGAATCACATTAATATGAATCTCACTTTTAGTTATGAGGTGAATCACTTTAATATGAACCTGACTGTTCGTTATGAGGTGAATCACTTTAATATGAACCTCACTGTTCGTTATGAGGTGAATCACATTAATATGAACCTCACAGTCAGTTATGAGGTGAGTCATATTAATATGAACCTCACTGTTCGTTATGAGGTGAATCACATTAATATGAACCTCACTGTTCGTTATGAGGTTAATCACATTACTATGAACCTCACTGTAAGTTATGAGGTGAATCACTTTAATATGAACCTCATTGTTAGTTATGAGGTGAATCACATTAATATGAACCTCACTTTTATTTATGAGATGAATCACATTAATATGGACCACATTGTTAGTTATGAGGTGAATCACATTAATATGAACCTCACAGTCAGTTATGAGGTGAATGACATTAATATGAACCTCACTGTTAGTTATGAGGTGAAACACATTATTATGAACCTCACTGTTAGTTATGAGGTGAATCACATTAACATGAAACTCACTGTTAGTTATGAGGTGAATCACATTAATATGAACCTCATTGTTAGTTATAAGGTGAATCACATTAATATGAACCTCACAGTCAGTTATGAGGTGAATCACATTAATATGAACCTCACTGTTAGTTATGAGGTGAATCACATTAATATGAACCTCACTGTTCGTTATGAGGTTAATCACATTATTATGTACCTCACTGTTAGTTATGAGGTGAATCACATTAACATGAACCTCACTGTTAGTTATGAGGTGAATCACATTAATATGAAACTCACTGTTAGTTATGAGGTAAATCACATTAATATCAACCTCACTGTTCTTTATGAGGTGAATCACATTAATATGAACCTCACTTTTTGTTATGAGGTGAATCACATTAATATGAACCTCATTGTTATAAGGTGAATCACATTAATATGAACCTCACTGTTAGTTATGAGGTGAATCACATTAATATGAACCTCAATGTTTGTTATGAGGTGAATCACATTAAAATGAACCTCACTGTTAGTTATGAGGTGAATCACATTAATATGAACCTCACTGTTAGTTATGAGGTGAATCACATTAATATGAACCTCAATGTTTGTTATGAGGTGAATCACATTAAAATGAACCTCACTGTTAGTTATGAGGTGAATCACATTAATATGAACCTCACTGTTAGTTATGAGGTGAATTACATTAATATGAACCTCACTGGTCGTTATGAAGATGATCACATTACTATGAACCTCACTGTTACTTATGAGGTGAATCACATTAATATGAACCTCACTGTTCGTTATGAGGTGAATCACATTAACATGAATCTCACTGTTAGTTATGAGGTGGATCACTTTATTATGAACCTCACTGTTAGTTATGAGGTGAATCACATTAATATGAACCTCACTGTTAGTTATGAGGTGAATCACATTATTATGTACCTCACTGTTAGTTATGAGGTGAATCACATTAACATGAACCTCACTGTTAGTTATGAGGTGAATCACATTAATATGAACCTCACTGTTCGTTATGAGGTGAATCACATTATTATGTACCTCACTGTTAGTTATGAGGTGAATCACATTAACATGAACCTCACTGTTAGTTATGAGGTGAATCACATTAATATGAAACTCACTGTTAGTTATGAGGTAAATCACATTAATATGAACCTCACTGTTAGTTATGAGGTGAATCACATTAATATGAAACTCACTGTTAGTTATGAGGTAAATCACATTAATATGAACCTCACTGTTCTTTATGAGGTGAATCACATTAATATGAACCTCACTTTTTGTTATGAGGTGAATCACATTAATATGAACCTCAATGTTTGTTATGAGGTGAATCACATTAATATGAACCTCACTGTTAGTTATGAGGTGAATCACATTAATATGAACCTCACTGTTAGTTATGAGGTGAATCACATTAATATGAACCTCAATGTTTGTTATGAGGTGAATCACATTAATATGAACCTCACTGTTAGTTATGAGGTGAATCACATTAATATGAACCTCACTGTTAGTTATGAGGTGAATCACATTAATATGAACCTCACTGTTAGTTATGAGGTGAATTACATTAATGTGAACGTCACTGTTAGTTATGAGGTGAATCACATTAATATGAATCTCACTTTTAGTTATGAGGTGAATCACTTTAATATGAACCTCACTGTTAGTTATGAGGTGAATTACATTAATATGAACCTCACTGTTAGTTATGAGGTGAATAACATTAATATGAACCTCACTGTTAGTTATGAGGTGAATCACATTAATATGAACCTCATTGTTAGTTATGAGGTGAATCACATTAATATGAACCTCACTGTTAGTTATGAGGTGAATTACATTAATATGAACCTCACTGTTAGTTATGAGGTGAATCACATTAATATGAATCTCACTTTTAGTTATGAGGTGAATCACTTTAATATGAACCTCATTGTTAGTTATGAGGTGAATTACATTAATATGAACCTCACTGTTAGTTATGAGGTGAATCACATTAATATGAATCTCACTTTTAGTTATGAAGTGAATTACATTAATATGAACCTCACTGTTCGTTATGAGGTGAATCACATTAATATGAACCTCACAGTCAGTTATGAGGTGAAACACATTAATATGAACCTCACTGTTCGTTATGAGGTGAAACACATTAATATGAACCTCACTGTTCGTTATGAGGTTAATCACATTACTATGAACCTCACTGTTAGTTATGAGGTGAATCACATTAATATGAACCTCACTGTTCATTATGAGGTTAATCACATTAATATGGACCACACTGTTAGTTATGAAGTGAATCACTTTAATATGAACCTCACTGTTAGTTATGAGGTGAATCACTTTAATATGAACCTCACTGTAAGTTATGAGGTGAATCACTTTAATATGAACCTCACTGTTAGTTATGAGGTGAATCACTTTATTATGAACCTCACTGTTAGTTATGAGGTGAATCACATTAATATGAACCTCACTGTTAGTTATGAGGTGAATCACATTAATATGAACCTCACTGTTAGTTATGAGGTGAATTATATTAATATGAACCTCACTGTTAGTTATGAGGTGAATCACATTAATATAAACCTCACTGTTAGTTATGAGGTGAATCACATTAATATGAACCTCACTGTTAGTTATGAGGTGAATCACATTAATATGAACCTCACTGTTAGTTATGAGGTGAATCACATTAATATGAACCTCACTGTTCGTTATGAGGTGAATCACATTAATATGAATCTCACTGTTAGTTATGAGGTGAATCACTTTATTATGAACCTCACTGTTAGTTATGAGGAGAATCACATTAATATGAACCTCACTGTTAGTTATGAGGTGAATTACATTAATATTAACCTCACTGTTAGTTATGAGGTGAATCACATTACTATGAACCTCATTGTTAGTTATGAGGTGAATCACTTTATTATGAACCTCACTGTTAGTTATGAGGTGAATTACATTAATATGAACCTCACTGTTAGTTATGAGGTGAATCACATTACTATGAACCTCATTGTTAGTTATGAGGTCAATCACATTAATATGAACCTCACTGTTCGTTATGAGGTTAATCACATTACTATGAACCTCATTGTTAGTTATGAGGAGAATCACATTAATATGAACCTCACTGTTAGTTATGAGGTGAATTACATTAATATGAACCTCACTGTTAGTTATGAGGTGAATTACATTAATATGAACCTCACTGTTAGTTATGAGGTGAATCACATTACTATGAACCTCATTGTTAGTTATGAGGAGAATCACATTAATATGAACCTCACTGTTAGTTATGAGGTGAATTACATTAATATGAACCTCACTGTTAGTTATGAGGTGAATTACATTAATATGAACCTCACTGTTCGTTATGAGGTTAATCACATTACTATGAACCTCATTGTTAGTTATGAGGAGAATCACATTAATATGAACCTCATTGTTAGTTATGAGGTGAATTACATTAATATGAACCTCACTGTTAGTTATGAGGTGAATCACATTACTATGAACCTCATTGTTAGTTATGAGGAGAATCACATTAATATGAACCTCACTGTTAGTTATGAGGAGAATCACATTAATATGAACCTCACAGTTAGTTATGAGGTGAATCACATTAATATGAATCTCACTTTTAGTTATGAGGTGAATCACTTTAATATGAACCTCACTGTTAGTTATGAGGTGAATTACATTAATATGAACCTCACTGTTAGTTATGAGGTGAATCACATTAATATGAATCTCACTTTTAGTTATGAAGTGAATTACATTAATATGAACCTCACTGTTCGTTATGAGGTGAATCACATTAATATGAACCTCACAGTCAGTTATGAGGTGAATCACATTAATATGAACCTCACTGTTCGTTATGAGGTTAATCACATTACTATGAACCTCATTGTTCCTTATGAGATGAATCACATTAATATGAACCTCACTGTAAGTTATGAGGTGAATCACTTTAATATGAACCTCACTGTTAGTTATGAGGTGAATTACATTACTATGAACCTCATTGTTAGTTATGAGGTGAATCACATTAATATGAACCTCACTTTTAGTTATGAGATGAATCACATTAGTATGGACCACATTGTTAGTTATGAGGTGAATCAAGTTAATATGAACCTCATTGTTAGTTATGAGGTGAATCACATTAATATGAACCTCACAGTCAGTTATGAGGTGAATCACTTTAATATGAACCTCACTGTTATTTATGAGGTGAATCACATTATTATGAACCTCACTGTTAGTTATGAGGTGAATCACATTAACATGAACCTCACTGTTAGTTATGAGGTGAATCACATTAATATGAACCTCATTGTTAGTTATGAGGTGAATCACATTAATATGAACATCACAGTCAGTTATGAGGTGAATCACATTAATATGAACCTCACTGTTAGTTATGAGGTGAATCACATTAATATGAACCTCACTGTTCGTTATGAGGTGAATCACATTATTATGTACCTCACTGTTAGTTATGAGGTGAATCACATTAACATGAACGTCACTGTTAGTTATGAGGTGAATCACATTAATATGAACCTCACTGTTAGTTATGAGGTAAATCACATTAATATGAACCTCACTGTTCTTTATGAGGTGAATCACATTAATATGAACCTCACTTTTTGTTATGAGGTGAATCACATTAATATGAACCTCATTGTTATAAGGTGAATCACATTAATATGAACCTTCCTGTTAGTTATGAGGTGAATCACATTAATATAAACCTCAATGTTTGTTGTGAGGTGAATCACATTAAAATGAACCTCACTGTTAGTTATGAGGTGAATCACATTAATATGAACCTCATTGTTACTTATGAGGTGAATCACATTAATATGAACCTCACTGTTCGTTATGAGGTGAATCACATTAATATGAATCTCACTGTTAGTTATGAGGTGAATCACTTTATTATGAACCTCACTGTTAGTTATGAGGTGAATCACATTAATATGAACCACACTGTTAGTTATGAGGTGAATCACATTAATATGAACCTCACTGTTAGTTATGAGGTGAATCACACTAATATGAACCTCACTTTTAGTTATGAGGTGAATCAAATTAATATGAACCTCACAGTCAGTTATGAGGTGAATCACATTAATATGAACCTCACTGTTAGTTATGAGGTGAATCACTTTAATATGAACCTCACTGTTAGTTATGAGGTTAATCACATTACTATGAACCTCATTGATAGTTATGAGGTCAATCACATTAATATGAACCTCACTGTTCGTTATGAGTTTAATCACATTACTATAAACCTCATTGTTAGTTATGAGGTGAATCACATTAATATGAACCTCACTGTTAGTTATGAGGTGAATTACATTAATATGAACCTCACTGTTAGTTATGAGGTGAATTACATTAATATGAACCTCACTGTTCGTTATGAGGTTCATCACATTACTATGAACCTCATTGTTACTTATGAGGTGAATCACATTAATATGAACCTCACTGTTAGTTATGAGGTTAATCACATTACTATGAACCTCATTGTTAGTTATGAGGTGAATCACATTAATATGAATCTCACTTTTAGTTATGAGGTGAATCACTTTAATATGAACCTCACTGTTAGTTATGAGGTGAATTACATTAATATGAACCTCACTGTTAGTTATGAGGTTAATCACATTACTATAAACCTCTTTGTTAGTTATGAGGTCAATCACATTAATATGAACCTCACTGTTCGTTATGAGGTGAATCACATTACTATGAACCTCATTGTTACTTATGAGGTGAATCACATTAATATGAACCTCACTGTTAGTTATGAGGTTAATCACATTACTATGAATCTCACTGTTAGTTATGAGGTTAATCACATTACTATGAACCTCATTGTTAGTTATGAGGTGAATCACATTAATATGAACCTCACTGTTAGTTATGAGGTGAATTACATTAATATGAACCTCACTGTTAGTTATGAGGTGAATCACATTAATATGAATCTCACTTTTAGTTATGAAGTGAATTACATTAATATGAACCTCACTGTTCGTTATGAGGTGAATCACATTAATATGAACCTCACAGTCAGTTATGAGGTGAATCACATTAATATGAACTTCACTGTTCGTTATGAGGTTAATCACATTACTATGAACCTCATTGTTCCTTATGAGATGAAGCACATTAATATGAACCTCACTGTAAGTTATGAGGTGAATCACTTTAATATGAACCTCACTGTTAGTTATGAGGTGAATTACATTACTATGAACCTCATTGTTAGTTATGAGGTGAATCACATTAATATGAACCTCACTGTTCGTTATGAGGTGAATCACATTAATATGGACCACATTGTTAGTTATGAGGTGAATCACGTTAATATGAACCTCATTGTTAGTTATGAGGTGAATCACATTAATATGAACCTCACAGTCAGTTATGAGGTGAATCACTTTAATATGAACCTCACTGTTATTTATGAGGTGAATCACATTATTATGAACCTCACTGTTCGTTATGAGGTGAATCACATTACTATGAACCTCACTGTTAGTTATGAGGTGAATCACATTAATATGAACCTCACTGTTCATTATGAGGTTAATCACATTAATATGGACCACACTGTTAGTTATGAAGTGAATCACTTTAATATGAACCTCACTGTTAGTTATGAGGTGAATCACTTTAATATGAACCTCACTGTAAGTTATGAGGTGAATCACTTTAATATGAACCTCACTGTTAGTTATGAGGTGAATCACTTTATTATGAACCTCACTGTTAGTTATGAGGTGAATCACATTAATATGAACCTCACTGTTAGTTATGAGGTGAATCACATTAATATGAACCTCACTGTTAGTTATGAGGTGAATTACATTAATATGAACCTCACTGTTAGTTATGAGGTGAATCACATTAATATAAACCTCACTGTTAGTTATGAGGTGAATCACATTAATATGAACCTCACTGTTAGTTATGAGGTGAATCACATTAATATGAACCTCACTGTTAGTTATGAGGTGAATCACATTAATATGAACCTCACTGTTCGTTATGAGGTGAATCACATTAATATGAATCTCACTGTTAGTTATGAGGTGAATCACTTTATTATGAACCTCACTGTTAGTTATGAGGAGAATCACATTAATATGAACCTCACTGTTAGTTATGAGGTGAATTACATTAATATGAACCTCACTGTTAGTTATGAGGTGAATCACATTACTATGAACCTTATTGTTAGTTATGAGGTGAATCACTTTATTATGAACCTCACTGTTAGTCATGAGGTGAATTACATTAATATGAACCTCACTGTTAGTTATGAGGTGAATCACATTACTATGAACCTCATTGTTAGTTATGAGGTGAATCACATTAATATGAACCTCACTGTTAGTTATGAGGTGAATTACATTAATATGAACCTCACTGTTAGTTATGAGGTGAATCACATTACTATGAACCTCATTGTTAGTTATGAGGAGAATCACATTAATATGAACCTCACTGTTAGTTATGAGGTGAATTACATTAATATGAACCTCACTGTTCGTTATGAGGTTAATCACATTACTATGAACCTCATTGTTAGTTATGAGGAGAATCACATTAATATGAACCTCATTGTTAGTTATGAGGTGAATTACATTAATATGAACCTCACTGTTAGTTATGAGGTGAATCACATTACTATGAACCTCATTGTTAGTTATGAGGAGAATCACATTAATATGAACCTCACTGTTAGTTATGAGGAGAATCACATTAATATGAACCTCACAGTTAGTTATGAGGTGAATCACATTAATATGAATCTCACTTTTAGTTATGAGGTGAATCACTTTAATATGAACCTCACTGTTAGTTATGAGGTGAATTACATTAATATGAACCTCACTGTTAGTTATGAGGTGAATCACATTAATATGAATCTCACTTTTAGTTATGAAGTGAATTACATTAATATGAACCTCACTGTTCGTTATGAGGTGAATCACATTAATATGAACCTCACAGTCAGTTATGAGGTGAATCACATTAATATGAACCTCACTGTTCGTTATGAGGTTAATCACATTACTATGAACCTCATTGTTCCTTATGAGATGAATCACATTAATATGAACCTCACTGTAAGTTATGAGGTGAATCACTTTAATATGAACCTCACTGTTAGTTATGAGGTGAATTACATTACTATGAACCTCATTGTTAGTTATGAGGTGAATCACATTAATATGAACCTCACTTTTAGTTATGAGATGAATCACATTAGTATGGACCACATTGTTAGTTATGAGGTGAATCAAGTTAATATGAACCTCATTGTTAGTTATGAGGTGAATCACATTAATATGAACCTCACAGTCAGTTATGAGGTGAATCACTTTAATATGAACCTCACTGTTATTTATGAGGTGAATCACATTATTATGAACCTCACTGTTAGTTATGAGGTGAATCACATTAACATGAACCTCACTGTTAGTTATGAGGTGAATCACATTAATATGAACCTCATTGTTAGTTATGAGGTGAATCACATTAATATGAACATCACAGTCAGTTATGAGGTGAATCACATTAATATGAACCTCACTGTTAGTTATGAGGTGAATCACATTAATATGAACCTCACTGTTCGTTATGAGGTGAATCACATTATTATGTACCTCACTGTTAGTTATGAGGTGAATCACATTAACATGAACCTCACTGTTAGTTATGAGGTGAATCACATTAATATGAACCTCACTGTTAGTTATGAGGTAAATCACATTAATATGAACCTCACTGTTCTTTATGAGGTGAATCACATTAATATGAACCTCACTTTTTGTTATGAGGTGAATCACATTAATATGAACCTCATTGTTATAAGGTGAATCACATTAATATGAACCTCCCTGTTAGTTATGAGGTGAATCACATTAATATAAACCTCAATGTTTGTTGTGAGGTGAATCACATTAAATGAACCTCACTGTTAGTTATGAGGTGAATCACATTAATATGAACCTCATTGTTACTTATGAGGTGAATCACATTAATATGAACCTCACTGTTAGTTATGAGGTGAATCACTTTATTATGAACCTCACTGTTAGTTATGAGGTGAATCACATTAATATGAACCTCATTGTTACTTATGAGGTGAATCACATTAATATGAACCTCACTGTTCGTTATGAGGTGAATCACATTAATATGAATCTCACTGTTAGTTATGAGGTGAATCACTTTATTATGAACCTCACTGTTAGTTATGAGGTGAATCACATTAATATGAACCTCACTGTTAGTTATGAGGTTAATCACATTACTATGAACCTCATTGTTAGTTATGAGGTGAATCACATTAATATGAACCTCACTGTTAGTTATGAGGTGAATCACATTAATGTGAACCTCACTGTTAGTTATGAGGTGAATTACATTAATATGAACCTCACTGTTAGTTATGAGGTGAATCACATTAATATGAATCTCACTTTTAGTAATGAAGTAAATTACATTAATATGAACCTCACTGTTCGTTATGAGGTGAATCACATTAATATGAACCTCACTGTTCGTTATGAGGTTAATCACATTAATGTGAACCTCACTGTTAGTTATGAGGTCAATCACATTAATATGAACTTCACTGTTCGTTATGAGGTTAATCACATTACTATGAACCTCATTGTTAGTTATGAGGAGAATCATATTAATATGAACCTCACTGTTCGTTATGAGGTGAATCACATTAATATGAACCTCACTGTTCGTTATGAGGTGAATCACATTAATATGAACCTCACAGTCAGTTATGAGGTGAATCACATTAATATGAACCTCACTGTTCGTTATGAGATGAATCACATTAATATGAACCTCACTGTTCGTTATGAGGTTAATCACATTACTATGAACCTCACTGTTAGTTATGAGGTGAATCACATTAATATGAACCTCACTGTTCGTTATGAGGTTAATCACATTACTATGAACCTCATTGTTCCTTATGAGATGAATCACATTAATATGAACCTCACTGTAAGTTATGAGGTGAATCACTTTAATATGAACCTCACTGTTAGTTATGAGGTGAATTACATTAATATGAACCTCACTTTTAGTTATGAGATGAATCACATTAATATGGACCACATTGTTAGTTATGAGGTGAATCACGTTAATATGAACCTCATTGTTAGTTATGAGGTGAATTACATTAATATGAACCTCACTGTCAGTTATGAGGTGAATCACATTAATATGAACCTCATTGTTAGTTATGAGGTGAATCACATTAATATGAACCTCATTGTTTGTTATGAGGTTAATCACATTACTATGAACCTCATTGTTACTTATGAGGTGAATCACATTAATATGAACCTCACTGTTCGTTATGAGGTGAATCACATTAATATGAATCTCACTGTTAGTTATGAGGTGGATCACTTTATTATGAACCTCACTGTTAGTTATGAGGTGAATCACATTAATATGAACCTCACTGTTAGTTATGAGGTGAATTACATTAATATGAACCTCACTGTTAGTTATGAGGTTAATCAAATTACTTTGAACCTCATTGTTAGTTATGAGGTGAATCACATTAATATGAACCTCACTGTTAGTTATGAGGTTAATCACATTACTTTGAACCTCATTGTTAGTTATGAGGTGAATCACATTAATATGAACCTCATTGTTAGTTATGAGGTGAATCACATTAATATGAACCTCACAGTCAGTTATGAGGTGAATCACATTAATATGAACCTCACTGTTAGTTATGAGGTGAATCACATTAATATGAACCTCACTGTTCGTTATGAGGTGAATCACATTATTATGTACCTCACTGTTAGTTATGAGGTGAATCACATTAACATGAACCTCACTGTTAGTTATGAGGTAAATCACATTAATATGAACCTCACTGTTCTTTATGAGGTGAATCACATTAATATGAACCTCACTTTTTGTTATGAGGTGAATCACAGTAATATGAACCTCATTGTTATAAGGTGAATCACATTAATATGAACCTCACTGTTAGTTATGAGGTGAATCACATTAATATGAACCTCAATGTTTGTTATGAGGTGAATCACATTAAAATGAACCTCACTGTTAGTTATGAGGTGAATCACATTAATATGAACCTCACTGTTAGTTATGAGGTGAATTACATTAATATGAACCTCACTGGTCGTTATGAGGATAATCACATTACTATGAACCTCATTGTTACTTATGAGGTGAATCACATTAATATGAACCTCACTGTTCGTTATGAGGTGAATCACATTAACATGAATCTCACTGTTAGTAATGAGGTGGATCACTTTATTATGAACCTCACTGTTAGTTATGAGGTGAATCACATTAATATGAACCTCACTGTTAGTTATGAGGTGAATCACATTAATATGAACCTCAATGTTTGTTATGAGGTGAATCACATTAATATGAACCTCATTGTTACTTATGAGGTGAATCACATTAATATGAACCTCACTGTTCGTTATGAGGTGAATCACATTAATATGAATCTCACTGTTAGTTATGAGGTGAATCACTTTATTATGAACCTCACTGTTAGTTATGATGTGAATCACATTAATATTAACCACACTGTTAGTTATGAGGTGAATCACATTAATATGAACCTCACTGTTAGTTATGAGGTGAATTACATTAATATGAACCTCACTGTTAGTTATGAGGTTAATCACATTAATATGAACCTCACTGTTCATTATGAGGTTAATCACATTACTATGAACCTCATTGTTACTTATGAGGTGAATCACATTAATATGAACCTCACTGTTAGTTATGAGGTTAATCACATTACTATGAACCTCATTGTTACTTATGAGGTGAATCACATTAATATGAACCTCACTGTTAGTTATGAGGTTAATCACATTACTATGAACCTCATTGTTAGTTATGAGGTGAATCACATTAATATGAACCTCACTGTTCGTTATGAGGTGAATCACATTAACATGAATCTCACTGTTAGTTATGAGGTGGATCACTTTATTATGAACCTCACTGTTAGTTATGAGGTGAATCACATTAATATGAACCTCACTGTTAGTTATGAGGTGAATCACATTATTATGTACCTCACTGTTAGTTATGAGGTGAATCACATTAACATGAACCTCACTGTTAGTTATGAGGTGAATCACATTAATATGAACCTCACTGTTCGTTATGAGGTGAATCACATTATTATGTACCTCACTGTTAGTTATGAGGTGAATCACATTAACATGAACCTCACTGTTAGTTATGAGGTGAATCACATTAATATGAAACTCACTGTTCTTTATGAGGTGAATCACATTAATATGAACCTCACTGTTAGTTATGAGGTGAATCACATTAATATGAACCTCAATGTTTGTTATGAGGTGAATCACATTAAAATGAACCTCACTGTTAGTTATGAGGTGAATCACATTAATATGAACCTCACTGTTAGTTATGAGGTGAATCACATTAATATGAACCTCAATGTTTGTTATGAGGTGAATCACATTAAAATGAACCTCACTGTTAGTTATGAGGTGAATCACATTAATATGAACCTCACTGTTAGTTATGAGGTGAATCACATTAATATGAACCTCATTGTTCATTATGAGGTGAATCACATTAATATGATCCTCATTGTTAGCTATGAGGTGAATCACATTAATATGAACCTCACTGTTCGTTATGAGGTGAATCACATTAATATGAACCTCACTGTTCGTTATGAGGTGAATCACATTAATATGAACCTCATTGTTTGTTATGAGGTGAATCCCATTATTATGAACCTCACTGTTAGTTATGAGGTGAATCACATTAATATGAACCTCATTGTTCGTTATGAGGTGAATCACATTAATATGAACCTCATTGTTTGTTATGAGGTGAATCCCATTATTATGAACCTCACTGTTAGTTATGAGGTGAATCACATTAATATGAACCTCACTGTTCGTTATCAGGTGAATCACATTAATATGAACCTCATTGTTAGCTATGAGGTGAATCACATTAATATGAACCTCACTGTTAGTTATGAGGTGAATTACATTAATATGAACCTCACTGGTCGTTATGAGGTGAATTACATTAATATGAACCTCATTGTTCGTTATGAGGTGAATCACATTAATATGAACCTCATTGTTTGTTATGAGGTTAATCACATTACTATGAACCTCATTGTTACTTATGAGGTGAATCACATTAATATGAACCTCACTGTTCGTTATGAGGTGAATCACATTAATATGAATCTCACTGTTAGTTATGAGGTGGATCACTTTATTATGAACCTCACTGTTAGTTATGAGGTGAATCACATTAATATGAACCTCACTGTTAGTTATGAGGTGAATTACATTAATATGAACCTCACTGTTAGTTATGAGGTTAATCAAATTACTTTGAACCTCATTGTTAGTTATGAGGTGAATCACATTAATATGAACCTCACTGTTAGTTATGAGGTTAATCACATTACTTTGAACCTCATTGTTAGTTATGAGGTGAATCACATTAATATGAACCTCATTGTTTGTTATGAGGTGAATCCCATTATTATGAACCTCACTGTTAGTTATGAGGTGAATCACATTAATATGAACCTCATTGTTCGTTATGAGGTGAATCACATTAATATGAACCTCATTGTTTGTTATGAGGTGAATCCCATTATTATGAACCTCACTGTTAGTTATGAGGTGAATCACATTAATATGAACCTCACTGTTCGTTATGAGGTGAATCACATTAATATGAACCTCATTGTTAGCTATGAGGTGAATCACATTACTATGAACCTCATTGTTAGTTATGAGGTGAATCACATTAATATGAATCTCACTGTTCGTTATGAGGTGAATCACATTAATATGAATCTCACTGTTAGTTATGAGGTGGATCACTTTATTATGAACCTCACTGTTAGTTATGAGGTGAATCACATTAATATGAACCTCACTGTTAGTTATGAGGTGAATCACATTAATATGAACCTCACTGTTAGTTATGAGGTGAATTACATTAATATGAACCTCACTGTTAGTTATGAGGTGAATCACATTAATATAAACCTCACTGTTAGTTATGAGGTGAATCACATTAATATGAACCTCACTGTTAGTTATGAGGTGAATCACATTAATATGAACCTCACTGTTAGTTATGAGGTGAATCACATTAATATGAACCTCACTGTTCGTTATGAGGTGAATCACATTAATATGAATCTCACTGTTAGTTATGAGGTGAATCACTTTATTATGAACCTCACTGTTAGTTATGAGGAGAATCACATTAATATGAACCTCACTGTTAGTTATGAGGTGAATTACATTAATATGAACCTCACTGTTAGTTATGAGGTGAATCACATTACTATGAACCTCATTGTTAGTTATGAGGTGAATCACTTTATTATGAACCTCACTGTTAGTTATGAGGTGAATCACATTAATATGAACCTCACTGTTAGTTATGAGGTGAATCACATTACTATGAACCTCATTGTTAGTTATGAGGTCAATCACATTAATATGAACCTCACTGTTCGTTATGAGGTTAATCACATTACTATGAACCTCATTGTTAGTTATGAGGAGAATCACATTAATATGAACCTCACTGTTAGTTATGAGGTGAATTACATTAATATGAACCTCACTGTTAGTTATGAGGTGAATTACATTAATATGAACCTCACTGTTAGTTATGAGGTGAATCACATTACTATGAACCTCATTGTTAGTTATGAGGAGAATCACATTAATATGAACCTCACTGTTAGTTATGAGGTGAATTACATTAATATGAACCTCACTGTTAGTTATGAGGTGAATTACATTAATATGAACCTCATTGTTCCTTATGAGATGAATCACATTAATATGAACCTCACTGTAAGTTATGAGGTGAATCACTTTAATATGAACCTCACTGTTAGTTATGAGGTGAATTACATTACTATGAACCTCATTGTTAGTTATGAGGTGAATCACATTAATATGAACCTCACTTTTAGTTATGAGATGAATCACATTAGTATGGACCACATTGTTAGTTATGAGGTGAATCAAGTTAATATGAACCTCATTGTTAGTTATGAGGTGAATCACATTAATATGAACCTCACAGTCAGTTATGAGGTGAATCACTTTAATATGAACCTCACTGTTATTTATGAGGTGAATCACATTATTATGAACCTCACTGTTAGTTATGAGGTGAATCACATTAACATGAACCTCACTGTTAGTTATGAGGTGAATCACATTAATATGAACCTCATTGTTAGTTATGAGGTGAATCACATTAATATGAACATCACAGTCAGTTATGAGGTGAATCACATTAATATGAACCTCACTGTTAGTTATGAGGTGAATCACATTAATATGAACCTCACTGTTCGTTATGAGGTGAATCACATTATTATGTACCTCACTGTTAGTTATGAGGTGAATCACATTAACATGAACCTCACTATTAGTTATGAGGTGAATCACATTAATATGAACCTCACTGTTAGTTATGAGGTAAATCACATTAATATGAACCTCACTGTTCTTTATGAGGTGAATCACATTAATATGAACCTCACTTTTTGTTATGAGGTGAATCACATTAATATGAATCTCACTTTTAGTTATGAAGTGAATTACATTAATATGAACCTCACTGTTCGTTATGAGGTGAATCACATTAATATGAACCTCATTGTTAGTTATGAGGAGAATCACATTAATATGAACCTCACTGTTAGTTATGAGGTGAATTACATTAATATGAACCTCACTGTTAGTTATGAGGTGAATTACATTAATATGAACCTCATTGTTCCTTATGAGATGAATCACATTAATATGAACCTCACTGTAAGTTATGAGGTGAATCACTTTAATATGAACCTCACTGTTAGTTATGAGGTGAATTACATTACTATGAACCTCATTGTTAGTTATGAGGTGAATCACATTAATATGAACCTCACTTTTAGTTATGAGATGAATCACATTAGTATGGACCACATTGTTAGTTATGAGGTGAATCAAGTTAATATGAACCTCATTGTTAGTTATGAGGTGAATCACATTAATATGAACCTCACAGTCAGTTATGAGGTGAATCACTTTAATATGAACCTCACTGTTATTTATGAGGTGAATCACATTATTATGAACCTCACTGTTAGTTATGAGGTGAATCACATTAACATGAACCTCACTGTTAGTTATGAGGTGAATCACATTAATATGAACCTCATTGTTAGTTATGAGGTGAATCACATTAATATGAACATCACAGTCAGTTATGAGGTGAATCACATTAATATGAACCTCACTGTTAGTTATGAGGTGAATCACATTAATATGAACCTCACTGTTCGTTATGAGGTGAATCACATTATTATGTACCTCACTGTTAGTTATGAGGTGAATCACATTAACATGAACCTCACTGTTAGTTATGAGGTGAATCACATTAATATGAACCTCACTGTTAGTTATGAGGTAAATCACATTAATATGAACCTCACTGTTCTTTATGAGGTGAATCACATTAATATGAACCTCACTTTTTGTTATGAGGTGAATCACATTAATATGAATCTCACTTTTAGTTATGAAGTGAATTACATTAATATGAACCTCACTGTTCGTTATGAGGTGAATCACATTAATATGAACCTCACAGTCAGTTATGAGGTGAATCACATTAATATGAACCTCACTGTTCGTTATGAGATGAATCACATTAATATGAACCTCACTGTTCGTTATGAGGTTAATCACATTACTATGAACCTCACTGTTAGTTATGAGGTGAATCACATTAATATGAACCTCACTGTTCGTTATGAGGTTAATCACATTACTATGAACCTTATTGTTCCTTATGAGATGAATCACATTAATATGAACCTCACTGTAAGTTATGAGGTGAATCACTTTAATATGAACCTCACTGTTAGTTATGAGGTGAATTACATTAATATGAACCTCACTTTTAGTTATGAGATGAATCACATTAATATGGACCACATTGTTAGTTATGAGGTGAATCACGTTAATATGAACCTCATTGTTAGTTATGAGGTGAATTACATTAATATGAACCTCACTGTCAGTTATGAGGTGAATAACATTAATATGAACCTCACTGTTAGTTATGAGGTGAATCACATTATTATGAACCTCACTGTTAGTTATGAGGTGAATCACATTAACATGAACCTCACTGTTAGTTATGAGGTGAATCACATTAATATGAACCTCATTGTTAGTTATGAGGTGAATCACATTAATATGAACCTCACAGTCAGTTATGAGGTGAATCACATTAATATGAACCTCACTGTTAGTTATGAGGTGAATCACATTAATATGAACCTCACTGTTCGTTATGAGGTGAACCACATTATTATGTACCTCACTGTTAGTTATGAGGTGAATCACATTAACATGAACCTCACTGTTAGTTATGAGGTAAATCACATTAATATGAACCTCACTGTTCTTTATGAGGTGAATCACATTAATATGAACCTCACTTTTTGTTATGAGGTGAATCACAGTAATATGAACCTCATTGTTATAAGGTGAATCACATTAATATGAACCTCACTGTTAGTTATGAGGTGAATCACATTAATATGAACCTCAATGTTTGTTATGAGGTGAATCACATTAAAATGAACCTCACTGTTAGTTATGAGGTGAATCACATTAATATGAACCTCACTGTTAGTTATGAGGTGAATTACATTAATATGAACCTCACTGGTCGTTATGAGGATAATCACATTACTATGAACCTCATTGTTACTTATGAGGTGAATCACATTAATATGAACCTCACTGTTCGTTATGAGGTGAATCACATTAACATGAATCTCACTGTTAGTAATGAGGTGGATCACTTTATTATGAACCTCACTGTTAGTTATGAGGTGAATCACATTAATATGAACCTCACTGTTAGTTATGAGGTGAATCACATTAATATGAACCTCAATGTTTGTTATGAGGTGAATCACATTAATATGAACCTCATTGTTACTTAGGTGAATCACATTAATATGAACCTCACTGTTCGTTATGAGGTGAATCACATTAATATGAATCTCACTGTTAGTTATGAGGTGAATCACTTTATTATGAACCTCACTGTTAGTTATGATGTGAATCACATTAATATTAACCACACTGTTAGTTATGAGGTGAATCACATTAATATGAACCTCACTGTTAGTTATGAGGTGAATTACATTAATATGAACCTCACTGTTAGTTATGAGGTTAATCACATTAATATGAACCTCACTGTTCATTATGAGGTTAATCACATTACTATGAACCTCATTGTTACTTATGAGGTGAATCACATTAATATGAACCTCACTGTTAGTTATGAGGTTAATCACATTACTATGAACCTCATTGTTAGTTATGAGGTGAATCACATTAATATGAACCTCACTGTTCGTTATGAGGTGAATCACATTAACATGAATCTCACTGTTAGTTATGAGGTGGATCACTTTATTATGAACCTCACTGTTAGTTATGAGGTGAATCACATTAATATGAACCTCACTGTTAGTTATGAGGTGAATCACATTATTATGTACCTCACTGTTAGTTATGAGGTGAATCACATTAACATGAACCTCACTGTTAGTTATGAGGTGAATCACATTAATATGAACCTCACTGTTCGTTATGAGGTGAATCACATTATTATGTACCTCACTGTTAGTTATGAGGTGAATCACATTAACATGAACCTCACTGTTAGTTATGAGGTGAATCACATTAATATGAAACTCACTGTTAGTTATGAGGTAAATCACATTAATATGAACCTCACTGTTCTTTATGAGGTGAATCACATTAATGTGAACCTCACTTTTTGTTATGAGGTGAATCACATTAATATGAACCTCATTGTTATAAGGTGAATCACATTAATATGAACCTCACTGTTAGTTATGAGGTGAATCACATTAATATGAACCTCAATGTTTGTTATGAGGTGAATCACATTAAAATGAACCGCACTGTTAGTTATGAGGTGAATCACATTAATATGAACCTCACTGTTAGTTATGAGGTGAATCACATTAATATGAACCTCAATGTTTGTTATGAGGTGAATCACATTAAAATGAACCTCACTGTTAGTTATGAGGTGAATCACATTAATATGAACGTCACTGTTAGTTATGAGGTGAATCACATTAATATGAACCTCATTGTTCATTATGAGGTGAATCACATTAATATGATCCTCATTGTTAGCTATGAGGTGAATCACATTAATATGAACCTCACTGTTCGTTATGAGGTGAATCACATTAATATGAACCTCACTGTTCGTTATGAGGTGAATCACATTAATATGAACCTCATTGTTTGTTATGAGGTGAATCCCATTATTATGAACCTCACTGTTAGTTATGAGGTGAATCACTTTAATATGAACCTCATTGTTCGTTATGAGGTGAATCACATTAATATGAACCTCATTGTTTGTTATCAGGTGAATCACATTAATATGAACCTCATTGTTAACTATGAGGTGAATCACATTAATATGAACCTCATTGTTTGTTATGAGGTGAATCCCATTATTATGAACCTCACTGTTAGTTATGAGGTGAATCCCATTATTATGAACCTCACTGTTAGTTATGAGGTGAATCACATTAATATGAACCTCACTGTTCGTTATCAGGTGAATCACATTAATATGAACCTCATTGTTAACTATGAGGTGAATCACATTAATATGAACCTCACTGTTAGTTATGAGGTGAATTACATTAATATGAACCTCACTGGTCGTTATGAGGTGAATTACATTAATATGAACCTCATTGTTCGTTATGAGGTGAATCACATTAATATGAACCTCATTGTTTGTTATGAGGTTAATCACATTACTATGAACCTCATTGTTACTTATGAGGTGAATCACATTAATATGAACCTCACTGTTCGTTATGAGGTGAATCACATTAATATGAATCTCACTGTTAGTTATGAGGTGGATCACTTTATTATGAACCTCACTGTTAGTTATGAGGTGAATCACATTAATATGAACCTCACTGTTAGTTATGAGGTGAATTACATTAATATGAACCTCACTGTTAGTTATGAGGTTAATCAAATTACTTTGAACCTCATTGTTAGTTATGAGGTGAATCACATTAATATGAACCTCACTGTTAGTTATGAGGTTAATCACATTACTTTGAACCTCATTGTTAGTTATGAGGTGAATCACATTAATATGAACCTCATTGTTTGTTATGAGGTGAATCCCATTATTATGAACCTCACTGTTAGTTATGAGGTGAATCACATTAATATGAACCTCATTGTTCGTTATGAGGTGAATCACATTAATATGAACCTCAGTGTTTGTTATGAGGTGAATCCCATTATTATGAACCTCACTGTTAGTTATGAGGTGAATCACATTAATATGAACCTCACTGTTCGTTATGAGGTGAATCACATTAATATGAACCTCATTGTTAGCTATGAGGTGAATCACATTACTATGAACCTCATTGTTAGTTATGAGGTGAATCACATTAATATGAATCTCACTGTTAGTTATGAGGTGAATCACATTAATATGAATCTCACTTTTAGTTATGAGGTGAATCACTTTAATATGAACCTCACTGTTAGTTATGAGGTGAATTACATTAATATGAACCTCACTGTTAGTTATCAGGTGAATCACATTAATGTGAACCTCACTGTTAGTTATGAGGTGAATTACATTAATATGAACCTCACTGTTCGTTATGAGGTTAATCACATTACTATGAACCTCATTGTTACTTATGAGGTGAATCATTTTAATATGAACCTCACTGTTAGTTATGAGGTGAATTACATTAATATGAACTTCACTGTTCGTTATGGGGTTAATCACATTACTATGAACCTCATTGTTACTTATGAGGTGAATCACATTAATATGAACCTCACTGTTAGTTATGAGGTTAATCACATTATTATGAACCTCATTGTTAGTTATGAGGTGAATCACATTAATATGAACCTCACTGTTAGTTATGAGGTGAATTACATTAATATGAACCTCACTGTTAGTTATGAAGTGAATTACATTAATATGAACCTCACTGTTCGTTATGAGGTGAATCACATTAATATGAACCTCACAGTCAGTTATGAGGTGAATCACATTAATATGAACCTCACTGTTCGTTATGAGGTTAATCACATTACTATGAACCTCATTGTTAGTTATGAGGTGAATCACATTAATATGAACCTCACTGTTAGTTATGAGGTGAATTACATTAATATGAACCTCACTGTTAGTTATGAGGTGGATCACTTTATTATGAACCTCACTGTTAGTTATGAGGTGAATCACATTAATATGAACCTCACTGTTAGTTATGAGGTTAATCACATTACTTTGAACCTCATTGTTAGTTATGAGGTGAATCACATTAATATGAACCTCACTGTTAGCTATGAGGTTAATCACATTACTTTGAACCTCATTGTTAGTTATGAGGTGAATCACATTAATATGAACCTCATTGTTTGTTATGAGGTGAATCCCATTATTATGAACCTCACTGTTAGTTATGAGGTGAATCACATTAATATGAACCTCATTGTTCGTTATGAGGTGAATCACATTAATATGAACCTCATTGTTTGTTATGAGGTGAATCCCATTATTATGAACCTCACTGTTAGTTATGAGGTGAATCACATTAATATGAACCTCACTGTTCGTTATGAGGTGAATAACATTAATATGAACCTCATTGTTAGCTATGAGGTGAATCACATTACTATGAACCTCATTGTTAGTTATGAGGTGAATCACATTAATATGAATCTCACTGTTCGTTATGAGGTGAATCACATTAATATGAATCTCACTGTTAGTTATGAGGTGGATCACTTTATTATGAACCTCACTGTTAGTTATGAGGTGAATCACATTAATATGAACCTCACTGTTAGTTATGAGGTGAATCACATTAATATGAACCTCACTGTTAGTTATGAGGTGAATTACATTAATATGAACCTCACTGTTAGTTATGAGGTGAATCACATTAATATGAACCTCACTGTTAGTTATGAGGTGAATCACATTAATATGAACCTCATTGTTAGTTATGAGGTGAATCACATTAATATGAATCTCACTTTTAGTTATGAGGTGAATCACTTTAATATGAACCTCACTGTTAGTTATGAGGTGAATTACATTAATATGAACCTCACTGTTAGTTATGAGGTTAATCACATTACTATGAACCTCATTGTTAGTTATGAGGTTAATCACATTACTTTGAACCTCATTGTTAGTTATGAGGTGAATCACATTAATATGAACCTCACTGTTAGTTATCAGGTGAATCACATTAATATGAATCTCACTTTTAGTTATGAGGTGAATCACATTAATATGAACCTCACTGTTAGTTATCAGGTGAATCACATTAATGTGAACCTCACTGTTAGTTATGAGGTTAATCACATTAATATGAACCTCACTGTTCGTTATGAGGTTAATCACATTACTATGAACCTCATTGTTACTTATGAGGTGAATCACATTAATATGAACCTCACTGTTAGTTATGAGGTTAATCACATTACTATGAACCTCATTGTTAGTTATGAGGTGAATCACATTAATATGAACCTCACTGTTAGTTATGAGGTGAATTACATTAATATGAACCTCACTGTTAGTTATGAGGTGAATCACATTAATATGAATCTCACTTTTAGTTATGAAGTGAATTACATTAATATGAACCTCACTGTTCGTTATGAGGTGAATCACATTAATATGAACCTCACAGTCAGTTATGAGGTGAATCACATTAATATGAACCTCACTGTTCGTTATGAGGTTAATCACATTACTATGAACCTCATTGTTCCTTATGAGATGAAGCACATTAATATGAACCTCATTGTAAGTTATGAGGTGAATCACTTTAATATGAACCTCACTGTTAGTTATGAGGTGAATTACATTACTATGAACCTCATTGTTAGTTATGAGGTGAATTACATTAATATGAACCTCACTTTTAGTTATGAGATGAATCACATTAATATGGACCACATTGTTAGTTATGAGGTGAATCACGTTAATATGAACCTCATTGTTAGTTATGAGGTGAATCACATTAATATGAACCTCACAGTCAGTTATGAGGTGAATCACTTTAATATGAACCTCACTGTTATTTATGAGGTCAATCACATTATTATGAACCTCACTGTTAGTTATGAGGTGAATCACATTAACATGAACCTCACTGTTAGTTATGAGGTGAATCACATTAATATGAACCTCATTGTTAGTTATGAGGTGAATCACATTAATATGAACCTCACAGTCAGTTATGAGGTGAATCACATTAATATGAACCTCACTGTTAGTTATGAGGTGAATCAAAATAATATGAACCTCACTGTTCGTTATGAGTTGAATCACATTATTTTGTACCTCACTATTAGTTATGAGGTGAATCACATTAACATGAACCTCACTGTTAGTTATGAGGTGAATCACATTAATATGAACCTCACTGTTAGTTATGAGGTAAATCACATTAATATGAACCTCACTGTTCTTTATGAGGTGAATCACATTAATGTGAACCTCACTTTTTGTTATGAGGTGAATCACATTAATATGAACCTCATTGTTATAAGGTGAATCACATTAATATGAACCTCACTGTTAGTTATGAGGTGAATCACATTAATATGAACCTCAATGTTTGTTATGAGGTGAATCACATTAAAAAGAACCTTACTGTTAGTTATGAGGTGAATCACATTAATATGAACCTCATTGTTACTTATGAGGTGAATCACATTAATATGAACCTCACTGTTCGTTATGAGGTGAATCACATTAATATGAATCTCACTGTTAGTTATGAGGTTAATCACATTAATATGAACCTCATTGTTACTTATGAGGTGAATCACATTAATATGAACCTCACTGTTCGTTATGAGGTTAATCACATTACTATGAACCTCATTGTTACTTATGAGGTGAATCACATTAATATGAACCTCACTGTTAGTTATGAGGTTAATCACATTACTATGAACCTGATTGTTAGTTATGAGGTGAATCACATTAATATGAACCTCACTGTTAGTTATGAGGTGAATCACTTTATTATGAACCTCACTGTTAGTTATGAGGTGAATCACATTAATATGAACCTCATTGTTACTTATGAGGTGAATCACATTAATATGAACCTCACTGTTCGTTATGAGGTGAATCACATTAATATGAATCTCACTGTTAGTTATGAGGTGAATCACTTTATTATGAACCTCACTGTTAGTTATGAGGTGAATCACATTAATATGTACCTCACTGTTAGTTATGAGGTGAATCACATTAATATGAACCTCACTGTTAGTTATGAGGTGAATCACATTAATGTGAACCTCACTGTTAGTTATGAGGTCAATCACATTAATATGAACCTCACTGGTCGTTATGAGGATAATCACATTACTATGAACCTCATTGTTACTTATGAGGTGAATCACATTAATATGAACCTCACTGTTCGTTATGAGGTGAATCACATTAACATGAATCTCACTGTTAGTAATGAGGTGGATCACTTTATTATGAACCTCACTGTTAGTTATGAGGTGAATCACATTAATATGAACCTCACTGTTAGTTATGAGGTGAATCACATTAATATGAACCTCAATGTTTGTTATGAGGTGAATCACATTAATATGAACCTCATTGTTACTTAGGTGAATCACATTAATATGAACCTCACTGTTCGTTATGAGGTGAATCACATTAATATGAATCTCACTGTTAGTTATGAGGTGAATCACTTTATTATGAACCTCACTGTTAGTTATGATGTGAATCACATTAATATTAACCACACTGTTAGTTATGAGGTGAATCACATTAATATGAACCTCACTGTTAGTTATGAGGTGAATTACATTAATATGAACCTCACTGTTAGTTATGAGGTTAATCACATTAATATGAACCTCACTGTTCATTATGAGGTTAATCACATTACTATGAACCTCATTGTTAGTTATGAGGTGAATCACATTAATATGAACCTCACTGTTCGTTATGAGGTGAATCACATTAACATGAATCTCACTGTTAGTTATGAGGTGGATCACTTTATTATGAACCTCACTGTTAGTTATGAGGTGAATCACATTAATATGAACCTCACTGTTAGTTATGAGGTGAATCACATTATTATGTACCTCACTGTTAGTTATGAGGTGAATCACATTAACATGAACCTCACTGTTAGTTATGAGGTGAATCACATTAATATGAACCTCACTGTTCGTTATGAGGTGAATCACATTATTATGTACCTCACTGTTAGTTATGAGGTGAATCACATTAACATGAACCTCACTGTTAGTTATGAGGTGAATCACATTAATATGAAACTCACTGTTAGTTATGAGGTAAATCACATTAATATGAACCTCACTGTTCTTTATGAGGTGAATCACATTAATGTGAACCTCACTTTTTGTTATGAGGTGAATCACATTAATATGAACCTCATTGTTATAAGGTGAATCACATTAATATGAACCTCACTGTTAGTTATGAGGTGAATCACATTAATATGAACCTCAATGTTTGTTATGAGGTGAATCACATTAAAATGAACCGCACTGTTAGTTATGAGGTGAATCACATTAATATGAACCTCACTGTTAGTTATGAGGTGAATCACATTAATATGAACCTCAATGTTTGTTATGAGGTGAATCACATTAAAATGAACCTCACTGTTAGTTATGAGGTGAATCACATTAATATGAACGTCACTGTTAGTTATGAGGTGAATCACATTAATATGAACCTCATTGTTCATTATGAGGTGAATCACATTAATATGATCCTCATTGTTAGCTATGAGGTGAATCACATTAATATGAACCTCACTGTTCGTTATGAGGTGAATCACATTAATATGAACCTCACTGTTCGTTATGAGGTGAATCACATTAATATGAACCTCATTGTTTGTTATGAGGTGAATCCCATTATTATGAACCTCACTGTTAGTTATGAGGTGAATCACTTTAATATGAACCTCATTGTTCGTTATGAGGTGAATCACATTAATATGAACCTCATTGTTTGTTATCAGGTGAATCACATTAATATGAACCTCATTGTTAACTATGAGGTGAATCACATTAATATGAACCTCATTGTTTGTTATGAGGTGAATCCCATTATTATGAACCTCACTGTTAGTTATGAGGTGAATCCCATTATTATGAACCTCACTGTTAGTTATGAGGTGAATCACATTAATATGAACCTCACTGTTCGTTATCAGGTGAATCACATTAATATGAACCTCATTGTTAACTATGAGGTGAATCACATTAATATGAACCTCACTGTTAGTTATGAGGTGAATTACATTAATATGAACCTCACTGGTCGTTATGAGGTGAATTACATTAATATGAACCTCATTGTTCGTTATGAGGTGAATCACATTAATATGAACCTCATTGTTTGTTATGAGGTTAATCACATTACTATGAACCTCATTGTTACTTATGAGGTGAATCACATTAATATGAACCTCACTGTTCGTTATGAGGTGAATCACATTAATATGAATCTCACTGTTAGTTATGAGGTGGATCACTTTATTATGAACCTCACTGTTAGTTATGAGGTGAATCACATTAATATGAACCTCACTGTTAGTTATGAGGTGAATTACATTAATATGAACCTCACTGTTAGTTATGAGGTTAATCAAATTACTTTGAACCTCATTGTTAGTTATGAGGTGAATCACATTAATATGAACCTCACTGTTAGTTATGAGGTTAATCACATTACTTTGAACCTCATTGTTAGTTATGAGGTGAATCACATTAATATGAACCTCATTGTTTGTTATGAGGTGAATCCCATTATTATGAACCTCACTGTTAGTTATGAGGTGAATCACATTAATATGAACCTCATTGTTCGTTATGAGGTGAATCACATTAATATGAACCTCAGTGTTTGTTATGAGGTGAATCCCATTATTATGAACCTCACTGTTAGTTATGAGGTGAATCACATTAATATGAACCTCACTGTTCGTTATGAGGTGAATCACATTAATATGAACCTCATTGTTAGCTATGAGGTGAATCACATTACTATGAACCTCATTGTTAGTTATGAGGTGAATCACATTAATATGAATCTCACTGTTAGTTATGAGGTGAATCACATTAATATGAATCTCACTTTTAGTTATGAGGTGAATCACTTTAATATGAACCTCACTGTTAGTTATGAGGTGAATTACATTAATATGAACCTCACTGTTAGTTATCAGGTGAATCACATTAATGTGAACCTCACTGTTAGTTATGAGGTGAATTACATTAATATGAACCTCACTGTTCGTTATGAGGTTAATCACATTACTATGAACCTCATTGTTACTTATGAGGTGAATCATTTTAATATGAACCTCACTGTTAGTTATGAGGTGAATTACATTAATATGAACTTCACTGTTCGTTATGGGGTTAATCACATTACTATGAACCTCATTGTTACTTATGAGGTGAATCACATTAATATGAACCTCACTGTTAGTTATGAGGTTAATCACATTATTATGAACCTCATTGTTAGTTATGAGGTGAATCACATTAATATGAACCTCACTGTTAGTTATGAGGTGAATTACATTAATATGAACCTCACTGTTAGTTATGAAGTGAATTACATTAATATGAACCTCACTGTTCGTTATGAGGTGAATCACATTAATATGAACCTCACAGTCAGTTATGAGGTGAATCACATTAATATGAACCTCACTGTTCGTTATGAGGTTAATCACATTACTATGAACCTCATTGTTAGTTATGAGGTGAATCACATTAATATGAACCTCACTGTTAGTTATGAGGTGAATTACATTAATATGAACCTCACTGTTAGTTATGAGGTGGATCACTTTATTATGAACCTCACTGTTAGTTATGAGGTGAATCACATTAATATGAACCTCACTGTTAGTTATGAGGTTAATCACATTACTTTGAACCTCATTGTTAGTTATGAGGTGAATCACATTAATATGAACCTCACTGTTAGCTATGAGGTTAATCACATTACTTTGAACCTCATTGTTAGTTATGAGGTGAATCACATTAATATGAACCTCATTGTTTGTTATGAGGTGAATCCCATTATTATGAACCTCACTGTTAGTTATGAGGTGAATCACATTAATATGAACCTCATTGTTCGTTATGAGGTGAATCACATTAATATGAACCTCATTGTTTGTTATGAGGTGAATCCCATTATTATGAACCTCACTGTTAGTTATGAGGTGAATCACATTAATATGAACCTCACTGTTCGTTATGAGGTGAATCACATTAATATGAACCTCATTGTTAGCTATGAGGTGAATCACATTACTATGAACCTCATTGTTAGTTATGAGGTGAATCACATTAATATGAATCTCACTGTTCGTTATGAGGTGAATCACATTAATATGAATCTCACTGTTAGTTATGAGGTGGATCACTTTATTATGAACCTCACTGTTAGTTATGAGGTGAATCACATTAATATGAACCTCACTGTTAGTTATGAGGTGAATCACATTAATATGAACCTCACTGTTAGTTATGAGGTGAATTACATTAATATGAACCTCACTGTTAGTTATGAGGTGAATCACATTAATATGAACCTCACTGTTAGTTATGAGGTGAATCACATTAATATGAACCTCATTGTTAGTTATGAGGTGAATCACATTAATATGAATCTCACTTTTAGTTATGAGGTGAATCACTTTAATATGAACCTCACTGTTAGTTATGAGGTGAATTACATTAATATGAACCTCACTGTTAGTTATGAGGTTAATCACATTACTATGAACCTCATTGTTAGTTATGAGGTTAATCACATTACTTTGAACCTCATTGTTAGTTATGAGGTGAATCACATTAATATGAACCTCACTGTTAGTTATCAGGTGAATCACATTAATATGAATCTCACTTTTAGTTATGAGGTGAATCACATTAATATGAACCTCACTGTTAGTTATCAGGTGAATCACATTAATGTGAACCTCACTGTTAGTTATGAGGTTAATCACATTAATATGAACCTCACTGTTCGTTATGAGGTTAATCACATTACTATGAACCTCATTGTTACTTATGAGGTGAATCACATTAATATGAACCTCACTGTTAGTTATGAGGTTAATCACATTACTATGAACCTCATTGTTAGTTATGAGGTGAATCACATTAATATGAACCTCACTGTTAGTTATGAGGTGAATTACATTAATATGAACCTCACTGTTAGTTATGAGGTGAATCACATTAATATGAATCTCACTTTTAGTTATGAAGTGAATTACATTAATATGAACCTCACTGTTCGTTATGAGGTGAATCACATTAATATGAACCTCACAGTCAGTTATGAGGTGAATCACATTAATATGAACCTCACTGTTCGTTATGAGGTTAATCACATTACTATGAACCTCATTGTTCCTTATGAGATGAAGCACATTAATATGAACCTCATTGTAAGTTATGAGGTGAATCACTTTAATATGAACCTCACTGTTAGTTATGAGGTGAATTACATTACTATGAACCTCATTGTTAGTTATGAGGTGAATTACATTAATATGAACCTCACTTTTAGATATGAGATGAATCACATTAATATGGACCACATTGTTAGTTATGAGGTGAATCACGTTAATATGAACCTCATTGTTAGTTATGAGGTGAATCACATTAATATGAACCTCACAGTCAGTTATGAGGTGAATCACTTTAATATGAACCTCACTGTTATTTATGAGGTCAATCACATTATTATGAACCTCACTGTTAGTTATGAGGTGAATCACATTAACATGAACCTCACTGTTAGTTATGAGGTGAATCACATTAATATGAACCTCATTGTTAGTTATGAGGTGAATCACATTAATATGAACCTCACAGTCAGTTATGAGGTGAATCACATTAATATGAACCTCACTGTTAGTTATGAGGTGAATCACAATAATATGAACCTCACTGTTCGTTATGAGTTGAATCACATTATTTTGTACCTCACTATTAGTTATGAGGTGAATCACATTAACATGAACCTCACTGTTAGTTATGAGGTGAATCACATTAATATGAACCTCACTGTTAGTTATGAGGTAAATCACATTAATATGAACCTCACTGTTCTTTATGAGGTGAATCACATTAATGTGAACCTCACTTTTTGTGATGAGGTGAATCACATTAATATGAACCTCATTGTTATAAGGTGAATCACATTAATATGAACCTCACTGTTAGTTATGAGGTGAATCACATTAATATGAACCTCAATGTTTGTTATGAGGTGAATCACATTAAAAAGAACCTTACTGTTAGTTATGAGGTGAATCACATTAATATGAACCTCATTGTTACTTATGAGGTGAATCACATTAATATGAACCTCACTGTTCGTTATGAGGTGAATCACATTAATATGAATCTCACTGTTAGTTATGAGGTTAATCACATTAATATGAACCTCATTGTTACTTATGAGGTGAATCACATTAATATGAACCTCACTGTTCGTTATGAGGTTAATCACATTACTATGAACCTCATTGTTACTTACGAGGTGAATCACATTAATATGAACCTCACTGTTAGTTATGAGGTTAATCACATTACTATGAACCTGATTGTTAGTTATGAGGTGAATCACATTAATATGAACCTCACTGTTAGTTATGAGGTGAATCACTTTATTATGAACCTCACTGTTAGTTATGAGGTGAATCACATTAATATGAACCTCATTGTTACTTATGAGGTGAATCACATTAATATGAACCTCACTGTTCGTTATGAGGTGAATCACATTAATATGAATCTCACTGTTAGTTATGAGGTGAATCACTTTATTATGAACCTCACTGTTAGTTATGAGGTGAATCACATTAATATGTACCTCACTGTTAGTTATGAGGTGAATCACATTAATATGAACCTCACTGTTAGTTATGAGGTGAATCACATTAATGTGAACCTCACTGTTAGTTATGAGGTCAATCACATTAATATGAACCTCACTGTTCGTTATGAGGTGAATCACATTAATGTGAACCTCACTGTTAGTTATGAGGTCAATCACATTAAAATGAACCTCACTGTTAGTTATGAGGTGAATCACATTAATATGAACCTCACTGTTAGTTATGAGGTGAATTACATTAATATGAACCTCACTGTTAGTTATGAGGTGAATCACATTAATATGAATCTCACTTTTAGTTATGAAGTGAATTACATTAATATGAACCTCACTGTTCGTTATGAGGTGAATCACATTAATATGAACCTCACAGTCAGTTATGAGGTGAATCACATTAATATGAGCCTCACTGTTCGTTATGAGGTGAATCACATTAATATGAACCTCACTGTTCGTTATGAGGTTAATCACATTACTATGAACCTCACTGTTAGTTATGAGGTGAATCACATTAATATGAACCTCACTGTTCGTTATGAGGTTAATCACATTACTATGAACCTCATTGTTCCTTATGAGATGAATCACATTAATATGAACCTCACTGTAAGTTATGAGGTGAATCACTTTAATATGAACCTCACTGTTAGTTATGAGGTGAATTACATTACTATGAACCGCATTGTTAGTTATGAGGTGAATCACATTAATATGAACCTCACTTTTAGTTATGAGATGAATCACATTAATATGGACCACATTGTTAGTTATGAGGTGAATCACGTTAATATGAACCTCATTGTTAGTTATGAGGTGAATTACATTAATATGAACCTCACTGTCAGTTATGAGGTGAATCACATTAATATGAACCTCACTGTTAGTTATGAGGTGAATCACATTATTATGAACCTCACTATTAGTTATGAGGTGAATCACATTAACATGAACCTCACTGTTAGTTATGAGGTGAATCACATTAATATGAACCTCATTGTTAGTTATGAGGTGAATCACATTAATATGAACCTCACAGTCAGTTATGAGGTGAATTACATTAATATGAACCTCACTGTTAGTTATGAGGTGAATCACATTAATATGAACCTCACTGTTCGTTATGAGGTGAATCACATTATTATGTACCTCACTGTTAGTTATGAGGTGAATCACTTTAACATGAACCTCACTGTTAGTTATGAGGTAAATCACATTAATATGAACCTCACTCTTCTTTATGAGGTGAATCACATTAATATGAACCTCACTTTTTGTTATGAGGTGAATCACATTAATATGAACCTCATTGTTATAAGGTGAATCACATTAATATGAACCTCACTGTTAGTTATGAGGTGAATCACATTAATATGAACCTCAATGTTTGTTATGAGGTGAATCACATTAAAATGAACCTCACTGTTAGTTATGAGGTGAATCACATTAATATGAACCTCACTGTTAGTTATGAGGTGAATTACATTATTATGAACCTCACTGGTCGTTATGAGGATAATCACATTACTATGAACCTCATTGTTACTTATGAGGTGAATCACATTAATATGAACCTCACTGTTCGTTATGAGGTGAATCACATTAATATGAACCTCACTGTTAGTTATGAGGTGAATCACATTATTATGTACCTCACTGTTAGTTATGAGGTGAATCACATTAACATGAACCTCACTGTTAGTTATGAGGTTAATCACATTACTTTGAACCTCATTGTTAGTTATGAGGTGAATCACATTAATATGAACCTCACTATTAGTTATCAGGTGAATCACATTAATGTGAACCTAACTGTTAGTTATGAGGTCAATCACATTAATATGAACCTCACTGTTCGTTATGAGGTTAATCACATTACTTTGAACCTCATTGTTAGTTATGAGGTGAATCACATTAATATGAACCTCACTGTTAGTTATGAGGTGAATCACATTAATATGAACCTCACTGTTAGTTATGAGCTCAATCACATTAATATGAACCTCACTGTTCGTTATGAGGTTAATCACATTACTATGAACCTCATTGTTAGTTATGAGGAGAATCACATTAATATGAACCTCACTGTTAGTTATGAGGTGAATCACATTAATATGAATCTCACTTTTAGTTATGAAGTGAATTACATTAATATGAACCTCACTGTTCGTTATGAGGTTAATCACATTACTATGAACCTCACAGTCAGTTATGAGGTGAATCACATTAATATGAACGTCATTGTTAGTTATGAGGTGAATCTCATTAATATGAACCTCACAGTCAGTTATGAGGTGAATCACATTAATATGAACCTCACTGTTCGTTATGAGGTGAATCACATTAATATGAACCTCACTGTTCGTTATGAGGTTAATCACATTAATGTGAACCTCACTGTTAGTTATGAGGTCAATCACATTAATATGAACCTCACTGTTCGTTATGAGGTTAATCACATTACTATGAACCTCATTGTTAGTTATGAGGAGAATCACATTAATATGAACCTCACTGTTCGTTATGAGGAGAATCACATTAATATGAACCTCACTGTTAGTTATGAGGTGAATCACATTATTATGAACCTCACTCTTAGCTATGAGATGAATCACATTAATATGGACCACATTGTTAGTTATGAGGTGAATCACATTAATATGAACATCACAGTCAGTTATGAGGTGAATCACATTAATATGAACCTCACTGTTAGTTATGAGGTTAATCACATTGATATGAACCTCACTGTTAGTTATGAGGTAAATCACATTAATATGAACCTCACTGCTCTTTATGAGGTGAATCACATTAATATGAACCTCACTTTTCGTTATGAGGTGAATCACATTAATATGAACCTCACAGTCAGTTATGAGGTGAATCACATTAATATGAACCTCATTGTTAGTTATGAGGTGAATCACATTAATATGAACCTCACTGTTCGTTATGAGGTGAATCACATTAATATGAACCTCACTGTTCGTTATGAGGTGAATCACATTAATATGAACCACATTGTTAGTTATGAGGTGAATCAAATTAATATGAACCACATTGTTAGTTATGAGGTGAATCACATTAATATGAACCACATTGTTATGAGGTGAATCACATTAATATGAAACTCATTGTTAGTTATGAGGTGAATCACATTAATATGAACCTCACTGTTAGTTATCAGGTGAATCACATTAATGTGAACCTCACTGTTAGTTATGAGGTGAATTACATTAATATGAACCTCACTGTTCGTTATGAGGTTAATCACATTACTATGAACCTCATTGTTACTTATGAGGTGAATCACTTTAATATGAACCTCACTGTTAGTTATGAGGTGAATTACATTAATATGAACTTCACTGTTCGTTATGGGGTTAATCACATTACTATGAACCTCATTGTTACTTATGAGGTGAATCACATTAATATGAACCTCACTGTTAGTTATGAGGTTAATCACATTATTATGAACCTCATTGTTAGTTATGAGGTGAATCACATTAATATGAACCTCACTGTTAGTTATGAGGTGAATTACATTAATATGAACCTCACTGTTAGTTATGAAGTGAATTACATTAATATGAACCTCACTGTTCGTTATGAGGTGAATCACATTAATATGAACCTCACTGTTAGTTATGAGGTTAATCACATTACTTTGAACCTCATTGTTAGTTATGAGGTGAATCACATTAATATGAACCTCACTGTTAGCTATGAGGTTAATCACATTACTTTGAACCTCATTGTTAGTTATGAGGTGAATCACATTAATATGAACCTCATTGTCTGTTATGAGGTGAATCCCATTATTATGAACCTCACTGTTAGTTATGAGGTGAATCACATTAATATGAACCTCATTGTTCGTTATGAGGTGAATCACATTAATATGAACCTCATTGTTTGTTATGAGGTGAATCCCATTATTATGAACCTCACTGTTAGTTATGAGGTGAATCACATTAATATGAACCTCACTGTTCGTTATGAGGTGAATCACATTAATATGAACCTCATTGTTAGCTATGAGGTGAATCACATTACTAAGAACCTCATTGTTAGTTATGAGGTGAATCACATTAATATGAATCTCACTGTTCGTTATGAGGTGAATCACATTAATATGAATCTCACTGTTAGTTATGAGGTGGATCACTTTATTATGAACCTCACTGTTAGTTATGAGGTGAATCACATTAATATGAACCTCACTGTTAGTTATGAGGTGAATCACATTAATATGAACCTCACTGTTAGTTATGAGGTGAATTACATTAATATGAACCTCACTGTTAGTTATGAGGTGAATCACATTAATATGAACCTCACTGTTAGTTATGAGGTGAATCACATTAATATGAACCTCATTGTTAGTTATGAGGTGAATCACATTAATATGAATCTCACTTTTAGTTATGAGGTGAATCACTTTAATATGAACCTCACTGTTAGTTATGAGGTGAATTACATTAATATGAACCTCACTGTTAGTTATGAGGTTAATCACATTACTATGAATCTCATTGTTAGTTATGAGGTTAATCACATTACTTTGAACCTCATTGTTAGTTATGAGGTGAATCACATTAATATGAACCTCACTGTTAGTTATCAGGTGAATCACATTAATATGAATCTCACTTTTAGTTATGAGGTGAATCACATTAATATGAACCTCACTGTTAGTTATCAGGTGAATCACATTAATGTGAACCTCACTGTTAGTTATGAGGTTAATCACATTAATATGAACCTCACTGTTCGTTATGAGGTTAATCACATTACTATGAACCTCATTGTTACTTATGAGGTGAATCACATTAATATGAACCTCACTGTTAGTTATGAGGTTAATCACATTACTATGAACCTCATTGTTAGTTATGAGGTGAATCACATTAATATGAACCTCACTGTTAGTTATGAGGTGAATTACATTAATATGAACCTCACTGTTAGTTATGAGGTGAATCACATTAATATGAATCTCACTTTTAGTTATGAAGTGAATTACATTAATATGAACCTCACTGTTCGTTATGAGGTGAATCACATTAATATGAACCTCACAGTCAGTTATGAGGTGAATCACATTAATATGAACCTCACTGTTCGTTATGAGGTTAATCACATTACTATGAACCTCATTGTTCCTTATGAGATGAAGCACATTAATATGAACCTCATTGTAAGTTATGAGGTGAATCACTTTAATATGAACCTCACTGTTAGTTATGAGGTGAATTACATTACTATGAACCTCATTGTTAGTTATGAGGTGAATCACATTAATATGAACCTCACTTTTAGTTATGAGATGAATCACATTAATATGGACCACATTGTTAGTTATGAGGTGAATCACGTTAATATGAACCTCATTGTTAGTTATGAGGTGAATCACATTAATATGAACCTCACAGTCAGTTATGAGGTGAATCACTTTAATATGAACCTCACTGTTATTTATGAGGTCAATCACATTATTATGAACCTCACTGTTAGTTATGAGGTGAATCACATTAACATGAACCTCACTGTTAGTTATGAGGTGAATCACATTAATATGAACCTCATTGTTAGTTATGAGGTGAATCACATTAATATGAACCTCACAGTCAGTTATGAGGTGAATCACATTAATATGAACCTCACTGTTAGTTATGAGGTGAATCACAATAATATGAACCTCACTGTTCGTTATGAGTTGAATCACATTATTTTGTACCTCACTATTAGTTATGAGGTGAATCACATTAACATGAACCTCACTGTTAGTTATGAGGTGAATCACATTAATATGAACCTCACTGTTAGTTATGAGGTAAATCACATTAATATGAACCTCACTGTTCTTTATGAGGTGAATCACATTAATGTGAACCTCACTTTTTGTTATGAGGTGAATCACATTAATATGAACTTCATTGTTATAAGGTGAATCACATTAATATGAACCTCACTGTTAGTTATGAGGTGAATCACATTAATATGAACCTCAATGTTTGTTATGAGGTGAATCACATTAAAAAGAACCTTACTGTTAGTTATGAGGTGAATCACATTAATATGAACCTCATTGTTACTTATGAGGTGAATCACATTAATATGAACCTCACTGTTCGTTATGAGGTGAATCACATTAATATGAATCTCACTGTTAGTTATGAGGTTAATCACATTAATATGAACCTCATTGTTACTTATGAGGTGAATCACATTAATATGAACCTCACTGTTCGTTATGAGGTTAATCACATTACTATGAACCTCATTGTTACTTATGAGGTGAATCACATTAATATGAACCTCACTGTTAGTTATGAGGTTAATCACATTACTATGAACCTGATTGTTAGTTATGAGGTGAATCACATTAATATGAACCTCACTGTTAGTTATGAGGTGAATCACTTTATTATGAACCTCACTGTTAGTTATGAGGTGAATCACATTAATATGAACCTCATTGTTACTTATGAGGTGAATCACATTAATATGAACCTCACTGTTTGTTATGAGGTGAATCACATTAATATGAATCTCACTGTTAGTTATGAGGTGAATCACTTTATTATGAACCTCACTGTTAGTTATGAGGTGAATCACATTAATATGAACCTCACTGTTAGTTATGAGGTGAATCACATTAATATGAACCTCACTGTTAGTTATGAGGTGAATCACATTAATGTGAACCTCACTGTTAGTTATGAGGTCAATCACATTAATATGAACCTCACTGTTCGTTATGAGGTGAATCACATTAATGTGAACCTCACTGTTAGTTATGAGGTCAATCACATTAAAATGAACCTCACTGTAAGTTATGAGGTGAATCACATTAATATGAACCTCACTGTTAGTTATGAGGTGAATTACATTAATATGAACCTCACTGTTAGTTATGAGGTGAATCACATTAATATGAATCTCACTTTTAGTTATGAAGTGAGTTACATTAATATGAACCTCACTGTTCGTTATGAGGTGAATCACATTAATATGAACCTCACAGTCAGTTATGAGGTGAATCACATTAATATGAGCCTCACTGTTCGTTATGAGGTGAATCACATGAATATGAACCTCACTGTTCGTTATGAAGTTAATCACATTACTATGAACCTCACTGTTAGTTATGAGGTGAATCACATTAATATGAACCTCACTGTTCGTTATGAGGTTAATCACATTACTATGAACCTCATTGTTCCTTATGAGATGAATCACATTAATATGAACCTCACTGTAAGTTATGAGGTGAATCACTTTAATATGAACCTCACTGTTAGTTATGAGGTGAATTACATTACTATGAACCGCATTGTTAGTTATGAGGTGAATCACATTAATATGAACCTCACTTTTAGTTATGAGATGAATCACATTAATATGGACCACATTGTTAGTTATGAGGTGAATCACGTTAATATGAACCTCATTGTTAGTTATGAGGTGAATTACATTAATATGAACCTCACTGTCAGTTATGAGGTGAATCACATTAATATGAACCTCACTGTTAGTTATGAGGTGAATCACATTATTATGAACCTCACTATTAGTTATGAGGTGAATCACATTAACATGAACCTCACTGTTAGTTATGAGGTGAATCACATTAATATGAACCTCATTGTTAGTTATGAGGTGAATCACATTAATATGAACCTCACAGTCAGTTATGAGGTGAATTACATTAATATGAACCTCACTGTTAGTTATGAGGTGAATCACATTAATATGAACCTCACTGTTCGTTATGAGGTGAATCACATTATTATGTACCTCACTGTTAGTTATGAGGTGAATCACTTTAACATGAACCTCACTGTTAGTTATGAGGTAAATCACATTAATATGAACCTCACTCTTCTTTATGAGGTGAATCACATTAATATGAACCTCAATTTTTGTTATGAGGAGAATCACATTAATATGAACCTCATTGTTATAAGGTGAATCACATTAATATGAACCTCACTGTTAGTTATGAGGTGAATCACATTAATATGAACCTCAATGTTTGTTATGAGGTGAATCACATTAAAATGAACCTCACTGTTAGTTATGAGGTGAATCACATTAATATGAACCTCACTGTTAGTTATGAGGTGAATTACATTATTATGAACCTCACTGGTCGTTATGAGGATAATCACATTACTATGAACCTCATTGTTACTTATGAGGTGAATCACATTAATATGAACCTCACTGTTCGTTATGAGGTGAATCACATTAATATGAACCTCACTGTTAGTTATGAGGTGAATCACATTATTATGTACCTCACTGTTAGTTATGAGGTGAATCACATTAACATGAACCTCACTGTTAGTTATGAGGTTAATCACATTACTTTGAACCTCATTGTTAGTTATGAGGTGAATCACATTAATATGAACCTCACTGTTAGTTATCAGGTGAATCACATTAATGTGAACCTAACTGTTAGTTATGAGGTCAATCACATTAATATGAACCTCACTGTTCGTTATGAGGTTAATCACATTACTTTGAACCTCATTGTTAGTTATGAGGTGAATCACATTAATATGAACCTCACTGTTAGTTATGAGGTGAATCACATTAATATGAACCTCACTGTTAGTTATGAGGTCAATCACATTAATATGAACCTCACTGTTCGTTATGAGGTTAATCACATTACTATGAACCTCATTGTTAGTTATGAGGAGAATCACATTAATATGAACATCACTGTTAGTTATGAGGTGAATCACATTAATATGAATCTCACTTTTAGTTATGAAGTGAATTACATTAATATGAACCTCACTGTTCGTTATGAGGTTAATCACATTACTATGAACCTCACAGTCAGTTATGAGGTGAATCACATTAATATGAACGTCATTGTTAGTTATGAGGTGAATCTCATTAATATGAACCTCACAGTCAGTTATGAGGTGAATCACATTAATATGAACCTCACTGTTCGTTATGAGGTGAATCACATTAATATGAACCTCACTGTTCGTTATGAGGTTAATCACATTAATGTGAACCTCACTGTTAGTTATGAGGTCAATCACATTAATATGAACCTCACTGTTCGTTATGAGGTTAATCACATTACTATGAACCTCATTGTTAGTTATGAGGAGAATCACATTAATATGAACCTCACTGTTCGTTATGAGGAGAATCACATTAATATGAACCTCACTGTTAGTTATGAGGTGAATCACATTATTATGAACCTCACTCTTAGCTATGAGATGAATCACATTAATATGGACCACATTGTTAGTTATGAGGTGAATCACATTAATATGAACATCACAGTCAGTTATGAGGTGAATCACATTAATATGAACCTCACTGTTAGTTATGAGGTTAATCACATTGATATGAACCTCACTGTTAGTTATGAGGTAAATCACATTAATATGAACCTCACTGCTCTTTATGAGGTGAATCACATTAATATGAACCTCACTTTTCGTTATGAGGTGAATCACATTAATATGAACCTCACAGTCAGTTATGAGGTGAATCACATTAATATGAACCTCATTGTTAGTTATGAGGTGAATCACATTAATATGAACCTCACTGTTCGTTATGAGGTGAATCACATTAATATGAACCTCACTGTTAGTTATGAGGTGAATCACATTAATATGAACCACATTGTTAGTTATGAGGTGACCCAAATTAATATGAACCACATTGTTAGTTATGAGGTGAATCACATTAATATGAACCACATTGTTATGAGGTGAATCACATTAATATGAAACTCATTGTTAGTTATGAGGTGAATCACATTAATATGAACCTCACTGTTCGTTATGAGGTGAATCACATTAATATGAACCACATTGTTAGTTATGAGGTGAATCACATTAATATGAACCTCACTGTTAGTTATGAGGTGAATCACATTAATATGAACCACAATGTTAGTTATGAGGTGAATCAAATTAATATGAACCACATTGTTAGTTATGAGGTGAATCACATTAATATGAACCTCACTGTTAGTTATGAGGTGAATCACATTAATATGAACCACATTGTTAGTTATGAGGTGAATCAAATTAATATGAACCACATTGTTAGTTATGAGGTGAATCACATTAATATGAACCACATTGTTATGAGGTGAATCACATTAATATGAAACTCATTGTTAGTTATGAGGTGAATCACATTAATATGAACCTCACTGTTCGTTATGAGGTGAATCACATTAATATGAACCACATTGTTAGTTATGAGGTGAATCACAATAATATGAACCACATTGTTAGTTATGAGGTGAATCACATTAATATGAAACTCATTGTTAGTTATGAGGTGAATCAAATTAATATGAACCTCACTGTTAGTTATGAGGTGAATCACATTAATACGAACCTCACTGTTAGTTATGAGGTGAATCACATTAATATGAACCTCACTGTTCGTTATGAGGTGAATCACTTTATTATGAACCTCACTGTTAGTTATGAGGTGAATCACATTAATATGAACCTCACTGTTAGATATGAGGTGAATCACATTTTTATGAACCTCATTGTTAGTTATGATGTGAATCACATAAATATGAACCACATTGATAGTTATGAGGTGAATCACATTAATATGAACATCACTGTTCGTTATGAGGTGAATCACATTAATATGAACCTCACTGTTAGTTATGAGATGAATCACATTACTATGAACCTCACTGTTAGTTATGAGGTGAATTACATTAATATGAACCTCACTGTTAGTTATGAGATGAATCACATTAATATGAACCTCACTGTTAGTTATGAGGTGAATCACATTAATATGAACCTCACTGTTAGTTATGAGATGAATCACATTAATATGAACCTCACTGTTAGATATGAGGTGAATCACATTATTATGAACCTCACTGTTAGTTATGAGGTGAATCACATTAATATGAACCTAACTGTTAGATATGAGGTGAATCACATTAATATGAACCTCACTGTTCGTTATGAGGTGAATTACATTAATGTGAACCTCACTGTTAGTTATGAGATGAATCACATTAATATGAACCTCACTGTTAGTTATGAGGTGAATCACATTAATATGAACCTCACTGTTAGTTATGAGATGAATCACATTAATATGTACCTCACTGTTAGATATGAGGTGAATCACATTAATATAAACCTCACTGTTAGTTATGAGGTGAATCACATTAATATGAACCTCACAGTCAGTTATGAGGTGAATCACATTAATATGAACCTCACTGTTCGTTATGAGGTGAATCACATTAATATGAACCTCATTGTTATAAGGTGAATCACATTAATATGAACCTCACTGTTCGTTATGAGGTGAATCACATTAATATGAACCTCACTGTTCGTTATGAGGTTAATCACATTACTATGAACCTCACTGTTAGTTATGAGGTGAATCACATTAATATGAACCTCACTGTTCATTATGAGGTTAATCACATTAATATGGACCACACTGTTAGTTATGAAGTGAATCACTTTAATATGAACCTCACTGTTAGTTATGAGGTGAATCACTTTAATATGAACCTCACTGTAAGTTATGAGGTGAATCACTTTAATATGAACCTCACTGTTAGTTATGAGGTGAATCACTTTATTATGAACCTCACTGTTAGTTATGAGGTGAATCACATTAATATGAACCTCACTGTTAGTTATGAGGTGAATCACATTAATATGAACCTCACTGTTAGTTATGAGGTGAATTACATTAATATGAACCTCACTGTTAGTTATGAGGTGAATCACATTAATATAAACCTCACTGTTAGTTATGAGGTGAATTACATTAATATGAACCTCACTGTTAGTTATGAGGTGAATCACATTAATATGAACCTCACTGTTAGTTATGAGGTGAATCACATTAATATGAACCTCACTGTTAGTTATGAGGTGAATCACATTAATATAAACCTCACTGTTAGTTATGAGGTGAATTACATTAATATGAACCTCACTGTTAGTTATGAGGTGAATCACATTAATATGAACCTCACTGTTAGTTATGAGGTGAATCACATTAATATGAACCTCACTGTTCGTTATGAGGTGAATCACATTAATATGAACCTCACTGTTAGTTATGAGGTGAATCACTTTATTATGAACCTCACTGTTAGTTATGAGGTGAATCACATTAATATGAACCTCACTGTTAGTTATGAGGAGAATCACATTACTATGAACCTCATTGTTAGTTATGAGGTCAATCACATTAATATGAACCTCACTGTTCGTTATGAGGTTAATCACATTACTATGAACCTCATTGTTAGTTATGAGGAGAATCACATTAATATGAACCTCACTGTTAGTTATGAGGTGAATCACATTAATATAAACCTCACTGTTAGTTATGAGGTGAATTACATTAATATGAACCTCACTGTTAGTTATGAGGTGAATCACATTAATATGAACCTCACTGTTCGTTGTGAGGTGAATCACATTAATATGAACCTCACTGTTCGTTATGAGGTGAATCACATTAATATGAATCTCACTGTTAGTTATGAGGTGAATCACATTAATATGAACCTCACTGTTAGTTATGAGGTGAATCACATTAATATAAACCTCACTGTTAGTTATGAGGTGAATTACATTAATATGAACCTCACTGTTAGTTATGAGGTGAATCACATTAATATGAACCTCACTGTTAGTTATGAGGTGAATCACATTACTATGAACCTCACTGTTCGTTATGAGGTGAATCACATTAATATGAATCTCACTGTTAGTTATGAGGTGAATCACTTTATTATGAACCTCACTGTTAGTTATGAGGTGAATCACATTAATATGAACCTCACTGTTCGTTATGAGGTTAATCACATTACTATGAACCTCATTGTTCGTTATGAGATGAATCACATTAATATGAACCTCACTGTAAGTTATGAGGTGAATCACTTTAATATGAACCTCACTGTTAGTTATGAGGTGAATTACATTACTATGAACCTCATTGTTAGTTATGAGGTGAATCACATTAATATGAACCTCACTTTTAGTTATGAGATGAATCACATTAATATGGACCACATTGTTAGTTATGAGGTGAATCACTTTAATATGAACCTCACTGTTATTTATGAGGTGAATCACATTATTATGAACCTCACTGTTAGTTATGAGGTGAATCACATTACTATGAACCTCATTGTTAGTTATGAGGTCAATCACATTAATATGAACCTCACTGTTCGTTATGAGGTTAATCACATTACTATGAACCTCATTGTTAGTTATGAGGAGAATCACATTAATATGAACCTCACTGTTAGTTATGAGGTGAATTATATTAATATGAACCTCACTGTTAGTTATGAGGTGAATTATATTAATATGAACCTCACTGTTAGTTATGAGGTGAATCACTTTAATATGAATCTCACTTTTAGTTATGAGGTGAATCACTTTAATATGAACCTCACTGTTAGTTATGAGGTGAATTACATTAATATGAACCTCACTGTTAGTTATGAGGTGAATCACATTAATATGAATCTCACTTTTAGTTATGAAGTGAATTACATTAATATGAACCTCACTGTTCGTTATGAGGTGAATCACATTAATATGAACCTCACAGTCAGTTATGAGGTGAATCACATTAATATGAACCTCACTGTTCGTTATGAGGTTAATCACATTACTATGAACCTCATTGTTCCTTATGAGATGAATCACATTAATATGAACCTCACTGTAAGTTATGAGGTGAATCACTTTAATATGAACCTCATTGTTAGTTATGAGGTGAATTACATTACTATGAACCTCATTGTTAGTTATGAGGTGAATCACATTAATATGAACCTCACTTTTAGTTATGAGATGAATCACATTAATATGGACCACATTGTTAGTTATGAGGTGAATCACTTTAATATGAACCTCACTGTTATTTATGAGGTGAATCACATTATTATGAACCTCACTGTTAGTTATGAGGTGAATCACATTAACATGAACCTCACTGTTAGTTATGAGGTGAATCACATTAATATGAACCTCATTGTTAGTTATGAGGTGAATCACATTAATATGAACCTCACAGTCAGTTATGAGGTGAATCACATTAATATGAACCTCACTGTTAGTTGTGAGGTGAATCACATTAATATGAACCTCACTGTTCGTTATGAGGTGAATCACATTATTATGTACCTCACTGTTAGTTATGAGGTAAATCACATTAATATGAACCTCACTGTTCTTTATGAGGTGAATCACATTAATATGAACCTCACTTTTTGTTATGAGGTGAATCACATTAATATGAACCTCATTGTTATAAGGTGAATCACATTCATATGAACCTCACTGTTAGTTATGAGGTGAATAACATTAATATGAACCTCAATGTTTGTTATGAGGTGAATCACATTAAAATGAACCTCACTGTTAGTTATGAGGTGAATCACATTAATATGAACCTCATTGTTACTTATGAGGTGAATCACATTAATATGAACCTCACTGTTCGTTATGAGGTGAATCACATTAATATGAATCTCACTGTTAGTTATGAGGTGAATCACTTTATTATGAACCTCACTGTTAGTTATGAGGTGAATCACATTAATATGAACCACACTGTTAGTTATGAGGTGAATCACATTAATATGAACCTCACTGTTAGTTATGAGGTGAATCACATTAATATGAATCTCACTGTTAGTTATGAGGTGAATCACTTTATTATGAACCTCACTGTTAGTTATGAAGTTAATCACATTACTATGAACCTCATTGTTAGTTATGAGGTCAATCACATTAATATGAACCTCACTGTTCGTTATGAGGTTAATCACATTACTATGAACCTCATTGTTACTTATGAGGTGAATCACATTAATATGAACCTCACTGTTAGTTATGAGGTTAATCACATTACTATGAAGCTCATTGTTAGTTATGAGGTGAATAACATTAATATGAACCTCACTGTTAGTTATGAGGTGAATTACATTAATATGAACCTCACTGTTAGTTATGAGGTGAATCACATTAATATGAATCTCACTTTTAGTTATGAAGTGAATTACATTAATATGAACCTCACTGTTCGTTATGAGGTGAATCACATTAATATGAACCTCACAGTCAGTTATGAGGTGAATCACATTAATATGAACCTCACTGTTCGTTATGAGGTTAATCACATTACTATGAACCTCATTGTTCCTTATGAGATGAAGCACATTAATATGAACCTCACTGTAAGTTATGAGGTGAATCACTTTAATATGAACCTCACTGTTAGTTATGAGGTGAATCACGTTAATATGAACCTCATTGTTAGTTATGAGGTGAATCACATTAATATGAACCTCACAGTCAGTTATGAGATGAATCACATTAATATGGACCACATTGTTAGTTATGAGGTGAATCACGTTAATATGAACCTCATTGTTAGTTATGAGGTGAATCACATTAATATGAACCTCACAGTCAGTTATGAGGTGAATCACTTTAATATGAACCTCACTGTTATTTATGAGGTGAATCACATTATTATGAACCTCATTGTTAGTTATGAGGTGAATTACATTAATATGAACCTCACTGTCAGTTATGAGGTGAATCACATTAATATGAACCTCACTGTTAGTTATGAGGTGAATCACATTATTATGAACCTCACTATTAGTTATGAGGTGAATCACATTAACATGAACCTCACTGTTAGTTATGAGGTGAATTACATTAATATGAACCTCATTGTTAGTTATGAGGTGAATCACATTAATATGAACCTCACAGTCAGTTATGAGGTGAATTACATTAATATGAACCTCACTGTTAGTTATGAGGTGAATCACATTAATATGAACCTCACTGTTCGTTATGAGGTGAATCACATTATTATGTACCTCACTGTTAGTTATGAGGTGAATCACTTTAACATGAACCTCACTGTTAGTTATGAGGTAAATCACATTAATATGAACCTCACTCTTCTTTATGAGGTGAATCACATTAATATGAACCTCACTTTTTGTTATGAGGTGAATCACATTAATATGAACCTCATTGTTATAAGGTGAATCACATTAATATGAACCTCACTGTTAGTTATGAGGTGAATCACATTAATATGAACCTCAATGTTTGTTATGAGGTGAATCACATTAAAATGAACCTCACTGTTAGTTATGAGGTGAATCACATTAATATGAACCTCACTGTTAGTTATGAGGTGAATTACATTATTATGAACCTCACTGGTCGTTATGAGGATAATCACATTACTATGAACCTCATTGTTACTTATGAGGTGAATCACATTAATATGAACCTCACTGTTCGTTATGAGGTGAATCACATTAATATGAACCTCACTGTTAGTTATGAGGTGAATCACATTATTATGTACCTCACTGTTAGTTATGAGGTGAATCACATTAACATGAACCTCACTGTTAGTTATGAGGTTAATCACATTACTTTGAACCTCATTGTTAGTTATGAGGTGAATCACATTAATATGAACCTCACTGTTAGTTATCAGGTGAATCACATTAATGTGAACCTAACTGTTAGTTATGAGGTCAATCACATTAATATGAACCTCACTGTTCGTTATGAGGTTAATCACATTACTTTGAACCTCATTGTTAGTTATGAGGTGAATCACATTAATATGAACCTCACTGTTAGTTATGAGGTGACTCACATTAATATGAACCTCACTGTTAGTTATGAGGTCAATCACATTAATATGAACCTCACTGTTCGTTATGAGGTGAATTACATTAATATGAACCTCACTGTTAGTTATGAGGTGACTCACATTAATATGAACCTCACTGTTAGTTATGAGGTCAATCACATTAATATGAACCTCACTGTTCGTTATGAGGTGAATCACATTAATATGAATCTCACTTTTAGTTATGAAGTGAATTACATTAATATGAACCTCACTGTTCGTTATGAGGTTAATCACATTACTATGAACCTCACAGTCAGTTATGAGGTGAATCACATTAATATGAACGTCATTGTTAGTTATGAGGTGAATCTCATTAATATGAACCTCAAAGTCAGTTATGAGGTGAATCACATTAATATGAACCTCACTGTTCGTTATGAGGTGAATCACATTAATATGAACCTCACTGTTCGTTATGAGGTTAATCACATTAATGTGAACCTCACTGTTAGTTATGAGGTCAATCACATTAATATGAACCTCACTGTTCGTTATGAGGTTAATCACATTACTATGAACCTCATTGTTAGTTATGAGGAGAATCACATTAATATGAACCTCACTGTTCGTTATGAGGAGAATCACATTAATATGAACCTCACTGTTAGTTATGAGGTGAATCACATTATTATGAACCTCACTCTTAGCTATGAGATGAATCACATTAATATGGACCACATTGTTAGTTATGAGGTGAATCACATTAATATGAACATCACAGTCAGTTATGAGGTGAATCACATTAATATGAACCTCACTGTTAGTTATGAGGTTAATCACATTGATATGAACCTCACTGTTAGTTATGAGGTAAATCACATTAATATGAACCTCACTGCTCTTTATGAGGTGAATCACATTAATATGAACCTCACTTTTCGTTATGAGGTGAATCACATTAATATGAACCTCACAGTCAGTTATGAGGTGAATCACATTAATATGAACCTCATTGTTAGTTATGAGGTGAATCACATTAATATGAACCTCACTGTTCGTTATGAGGTGAATCACATTAATATGAACCTCACTGTTAGTTATGAGGTGAATCACATTAATATGAACCACATTGTTAGTTATGAGGTGAATCACATTAATATGAACCTCACTGTTAGTTATGAGGTGAATCACATTAATATGAACCACATTGTTAGTTATGAGGTGAATCAAATTAATATGAACCACATTGTTAGTTATGAGGTGAATCACATTAATATGAACCACATTGTTATGAGGTGAATCACATTAATATGAAACTCATTGTTAGTTATGAGGTGAATCACATTAATATGAACCTCACTGTTCGTTATGAGGTGAATCACATTAATATGAACCACATTGTTAGTTATGAGGTGAATCACATTAATATGAACCTCACTGTTAGTTATGAGGTGAATCACATTAATATGAACCACATTGTTAGTTATGAGGTGAATCAAATTAATATGAACCACATTGTTAGTTATGAGGTGAATCACATTAATATGAACCTCACTGTTAGTTATGAGGTGAATCACATTAATATGAACCACATTGTTAGTTATGAGGTGAATCAAATTAATATGAACCACATTGTTAGTTATGAGGTGAATCACATTAATATGAAACTCATTGTTAGTTATGAGGTGAATCAAATTAATATGAACCTCACTGTTAGTTATGAGTTGAATCACATTAATACGAACCTCACTGTTAGTTATGAGGTGAATCACATTAATATGAACCTCACTGTTCGTTATGAGGTGAATCACTTTATTATGAACCTCACTGTTAGTTATGAGGTGAATCACATTAATATGAACCTCAATGTTAGATATGAGGTGAATCACATTTTTATGAACCTCATTGTTAGTTATGATGTGAATCACATAAATACGAACCACATTGATAGTTATGAGGTGAATCACATTAATATGAACATCACTGTTCGTTATGAGGTGAATCACATTAATATGAACCTCACTGTTAGTTATGAGATGAATCACATTACTATGAACCTCACTGTTAGTTATGAGGTGAATTACATTAATATGAACCTCACTGTTAGTTATGAGATGAATCACATTAATATGAACCTCACTGTTAGTTATGAGGTGAATCACATTAATATGAACCTCACTGTTAGTTATGAGATGAATCACATTAATATGAACCTCACTGTTAGATATGAGGTGAATCACATTATTATGAACCTCACTGTTAGTTATGAGGTGAATCACATTAATATGAACCTAACTGTTAGATATGAGGTGAATCACATTAATATGAACCTCACTGTTCGTTATGAGGTGAATTACATTAATGTGAACCTCACTGTTAGTTATGAGATGAAACACATTAATATGAACCTCACTGTTAGTTATGAGGTGAATCACATTAATATGAACCTCACTGTTAGTTATGAGATGAATCACATTAATATGAACCTCACTGTTAGATATGAGGTGAATCACATTATTATGAACCTCACTGTTAGTTATGAGGTGAATCACATTAATATGAACCTCACTGTTAGTTATGAGATGAATCACATTAATATGAACCTCACTGTTAGTTATGAGATGAATCACATTAATATGAACCTCACTGTTAGATATGAGGTGAATCACATTACTATGAACCTCATTGTTAGTTATGAGGAGAATCACATTAATATGAACCTCACTGTTAGTTATGAGGTGAATTACATTAATATGAACCTCACTGTTAGTTATGAGGTGAATCACATTAATATGAACCTCACAGTCAGTTATGAGGTGAATCACATTAATATGAACCTCACTGTTCGTTATGAGGTGAATCACATTAATATGAACCTCACAGTCAGTTATGAGGTGAATCACATTAATATGAACCTCACTGTTCGTTATGAGGTGAATCACATTAATATGAACCTCATTGTTATAAGGTGAATCACATTAATATGAACCTCACTGTTCGTTATGAGGTGAATCACATTAATATGAACCTCACTGTTCGTTATGAGGTTAATCACATTACTATGAACCTCACTGTTAGTTATGAGGTGAATCACATTAATATGAACCTCACTGTTCATTATGACGTTAATCACATTAATATGGACCACACTGTTAGTTATGAAGTGAATCACTTTAATATGAACCTCACTGTTAGTTATGAGGTGAATCACTTTAATATGAACCTCACTGTAAGTTATGAGGTGAATCACTTTAATATGAACCTCACTGTTAGTTATGAGGTGAATCACTTTATTATGAACCTCACTGTTAGTTATGAGGTGAATCACATTAATATGAACCTCACTGTTAGTTATGAGGTGAATCACATTAATATGAACCTCACTGTTAGTTATGAGGTGAATTACATTAATATGAACCTCACTGTTAGTTATGAGGTGAATCACATTAATATAAACCTCACTGTTAGTTATGAGGTGAATTACATTAATATGAACCTCACTGTTAGTTATGAGGTGAATCACATTAATATGAACCTCACTGTTAGTTATGAGGTGAATCACATTAATATGAACCTCACTGTTAGTTATGAGGTGAATCACATTAATATAAACCTCACTGTTAGTTATGAGGTGAATTACATTAATATGAACCTCACTGTTAGTTATGAGGTGAATCACATTAATATGAACCTCACTGTTAGTTATGAGGTGAATCACATTAATATGAACCTCACTGTTCGTTATGAGGTGAATCACATTAATATGAACCTCACTGTTAGTTATGAGGTGAATCACTTTATTATGAACCTCACTGTTAGTTATGAGGTGAATCACATTAATATGAACCTCACTGTTAGTTATGAGGTGAATCACATTACTATGAACCTCATTGTTAGTTATGAGGTCAATCACATTAATATGAACCTCACTGTTCGTTATGAGGTTAATCACATTGCTATGAACCTCATTGTTAGTTATGAGGAGAATCACATTAATATGAACCTCACTGTTAGTTATGAGGTGAATCACATTAATATAAACCTCACTGTTAGTTATGAGGTGAATTACATTAATATGAACCTCACTGTTAGTTATGAGGTGAATCACATTAATATGAACCTCACTGTTAGTTGTGAGGTGAATCACATTAATATGAACCTCACTGTTCGTTATGAGGTGAATCACATTAATATGAATCTCACTGTTAGTTATGAGGTGAATCACATTAATATGAACCTCACTGTTAGTTATGAGGTGAATCACATTAATATAAACCTCACTGTTAGTTATGAGGTGAATTACATTAATATGAACCTCACTGTTAGTTATGAGGTGAATCACATTAATATGAACCTCACTGTTAGTTATGAGGTGAATCACATTACTATGAACCTCACTGTTCGTTATGAGGTGAATCACATTAATATGAATCTCACTGTTAGTTATGAGGTGAATCACTTTATTATGAACCTCACTGTTAGTTATGAGGTGAATCACATTAATATGAACCTCACTGTTCGTTATGAGGTTAATCACATTACTATGAACCTCATTGTTCGTTATGAGATGAATCACATTAATATGAACCTCACTGTAAGTTATGAGGTGAATCACTTTAATATGAACCTCACTGTTAGTTATGAGGTGAATTACATTACTATGAACCTCATTGTTAGTTATGAGGTGAATCACATTAATATGAACCTCACTTTTAGTTATGAGATGAATCACATTAATATGGACCACATTGTTAGTTATGAGGTGAATCACTTTAATATGAACCTCACTGTTATTTATGAGGTGAATCACATTATTATGAACCTCACTGTTAGTTATGAGGTGAATCACATTACTATGAACCTCATTGTTAGTTATGAGGTCAATCACATTAATATGAACCTCAATGTTCGTTATGAGGTTAATCACATTACTATGAACCTCATTGTTAGTTATGAGGAGAATCACATTAATATGAACCTCACTGTTAGTTATGAGGTGAATTATATTAATATGAACCTCACTGTTAGTTATGAGGTGAATTATATTAATATGAACCTCACTGTTAGTTATGAGGTGAATCACTTTAATATGAATCTCACTTTTAGTTATGAGGTGAATCACTTTAATATGAACCTCACTGTTAGTTATGAGGTGAATTACATTAATATGAACCTCACTGTTAGTTATGAGGTGAATCACATTAATATGAATCTCACTTTTAGTTATGAAGTGAATTACATTAATATGAACCTCACTGTTCGTTATGAGGTGAATCACATTAATATGAACCTCACAGTCAGTTATGAGGTGAATCACATTAATATGAACCTCACTGTTCGTTATGAGGTTAATCACATTACTATGAACCTCATTGTTCCTTATGAGATGAATCACATTAATATGAACCTCACTGTAAGTTATGAGGTGAATCACTTTAATATGAACCTCACTGTTAGTTATGAGGTGAATTACATTACTATGAACCTCATTGTTAGTTATGAGGTGAATCACATTAATATGAACCTCACTTTTAGTTATGAGATGAATCACATTAATATGGACCACATTGTTAGTTATGAGGTGAATCACTTTAATATGAACCTCACTGTTATTTATGAGGTGAATCACATTATTATGAACCTCACTGTTAGTTATGAGGTGAATCACATTAATATGGACCACATTGTTAGTTATGAGATGAATCACATTAATATGAACCTCACTGTTAGTTATGAGATGAATCACATTAATATGAACCTCACTGTTAGATATGAGGTGAATCACATTACTATGAACCTCATTGTTAGTTATGAGGAGAATCACATTAATATGAACCTCACTGTTAGTTATGAGGTGAATTACATTAATATGAACCTCACTATTAGTTATGAGGTGAATCACATTAATATGAACCTCACAGTCAGTTATGAGGTGAATCACATTAATATGAACCTCACTGTTCGTTATGAGGTGAATCACATTAATATGAACCTCACAGTCAGTTATGAGGTGAATCACATTAATATGAACCTCACTGTTCGTTATGAGGTGAATCACATTAATATGAACCTCATTGTTATAAGGTGAATCACATTAATATGAACCTCACTGTTCGTTATGAGGTGAATCACATTAATATGAACCTCACTGTTCGTTATGAGGTTAATCACATTACTATGAACCTCACTGTTAGTTATGAGGTGAATCACATTAATATGAACCTCACTGTTCATTATGAGGTTAATCACATTAATATGGACCACACTGTTAGTTATGAAGTGAATCACTTTAATATGAACCTCACTGTTAGTTATGAGGTGAATCACTTTAATATGAACCTCACTGTAAGTTATGAGGTGAATCACTTTAATATGAACCTCACTGTTAGTTATGAGGTGAATCACTTTATTATGAACCTCACTGTTAGTTATGAGGTGAATCACATTAATATGAACCTCACTGTTAGTTATGAGGTGAATCACATTAATATGAACCTCACTGTTAGTTATGAGGTGAATTACATTAATATGAACCTCACTGTTAGTTATGAGGTGAATCACATTAATATAAACCTCACTGTTAGTTATGAGGTGAATTACATTAATATGAACCTCACTGTTAGTTATGAGGTGAATCACATTAATATGAACCTCACTGTTAGTTATGAGGTGAATCACATTAATATGAACCTCACTGTTAGTTATGAGGTGAATCACATTAATATAAACCTCACTGTTAGTTATGAGGTGAATTACATTAATATGAACCTCACTGTTAGTTATGAGGTGAATCACATTAATATGAACCTCACTGTTAGTTATGAGGTGAATCACATTAATATGAACCTCACTGTTCGTTATGAGGTGAATCACATTAATATGAACCTCACTGTTAGTTATGAGGTGAATCACTTTATTATGAACCTCACTGTTAGTTATGAGGTGAATCACATTAATATGAACCTCACTGTTAGTTATGAGGTGAATCACATTACTATGAACCTCATTGTTAGTTATGAGGTCAATCACATTAATATGAACCTCACTGTTCGTTATGAGGTTAATCACATTACTATGAACCTCATTGTTAGTTATGAGGAGAATCACATTAATATGAACCTCACTGTTAGTTATGAGGTGAATCACATTAATATAAACCTCACTGTTAGTTATGAGGTGAATTACATTAATATGAACCTCACTGTTAGTTATGAGGTGAATCACATTAATATGAACCTCACTGTTAGTTGTGAGGTGAATCACATTAATATGAACCTCACTGTTCGTTATGAGGTGAATCACATTAATATGAATCTCACTGTTAGTTATGAGGTGAATCACATTAATATGAACCTCACTGTTAGTTATGAGGTGAATCACATTAATATAAACCTCACTGTTAGTTATGAGGTGAATTACATTAATATGAACCTCACTGTTAGTTATGAGGTGAATCACATTAATATGAACCTCACTGTTAGTTATGAGGTGAATCACATTACTATGAACCTCACTGTTCGTTATGAGGTGAATCACATTAATATGAATCTCACTGTTAGTTATGAGGTGAATCACTTTATTATGAACCTCACTGTTAGTTATGAGGTGAATCACATTAATATGAACCTCACTGTTCGTTATGAGGTTAATCACATTACTATGAACCTCATTGTTCGTTATGAGATGAATCACATTAATATGAACCTCACTGTAAGTTATGAGGTGAATCACTTTAATATGAACCTCACTGTTAGTTATGAGGTGAATTACATTACTATGAACCTCATTGTTAGTTATGAGGTGAATCACATTAATATGAACCTCACTTTTAGTTATGAGATGAATCACATTAATATGGACCACATTGTTAGTTATGAGGTGAATCACTTTAATATGAACCTCACTGTTATTTATGAGGTGAATCACATTATTATGAACCTCACTGTTAGTTATGAGGTGAATCACATTACTATGAACCTCATTGTTAGTTATGAGGTCAATCACATTAATATGAACCTCACTGTTCGTTATGAGGTTAATCACATTACTATGAACCTCATTGTTAGTTATGAGGAGAATCACATTAATATGAACCTCACTGTTAGTTATGAGGTGAATTATATTAATATGAACCTCACTGTTAGTTATGAGGTGAATTATATTAATATGAACCTCACTGTTAGTTATGAGGTGAATCACTTTAATATGAATCTCACTTTTAGTTATGAGGTGAATCACTTTAATATGAACCTCACTGTTAGTTATGAGGTGAATTACATTAATATGAACCTCACTGTTAGTTATGAGGTGAATCACATTAATATGAATCTCACTTTTAGTTATGAAGTGAATTACATTAATATGAACCTCACTGTTCGTTATGAGGTGAATCACATTAATATGAACCTCACAGTCAGTTATGAGGTGAATCACATTAATATGAACCTCACTGTTCGTTATGAGGTTAATCACATTACTATGAACCTCATTGTTCCTTATGAGATGAATCACATTAATATGAACCTCACTGTAAGTTATGAGGTGAATCACTTTAATATGAACCTCACTGTTAGTTATGAGGTGAATTACATTACTATGAACCTCATTGTTAGTTATGAGGTGAATCACATTAATATGAACCTCACTTTTAGTTATGAGATGAATCACATTAATATGGACCACATTGTTAGTTATGAGGTGAATCACTTTAATATGAACCTCACTGTTATTTATGAGGTGAATCACATTATTATGAACCTCACTGTTAGTTATGAGGTGAATCACATTAACATGAACCTCACTGTTAGTTATGAGGTGAATCACATTAATATGAACCTCATTGTTAGTTATGAGGTGAATCACATTAATATGAACCTCACAGTCAGTTATGAGGTGAATCACATTAATATGAACCTCACTGTTAGTTGTGAGGTGAATCACATTAATATGAACCTCACTGTTCGTTATGAGGTGAATCACATTATTATGTACCTCACTGTTAGTTATGAGGTAAATCACATTAATATGAACCTCACTGTTCTTTATGAGGTGAATCACATTAATATGAACCTCACTTTTTGTTATGAGGTGAATCACATTAATATGAACCTCATTGTTATAAGGTGAATCACATTCATATGAACCTCACTGTTAGTTATGAGGTGAATAACATTAATATGAACCTCAATGTTTGTTATGAGGTGAATCACATTAAAATGAACCTCACTGTTAGTTATGAGGTGAATCACATTAATATGAACCTCATTGTTACTTATGAGGTGAATCACATTAATATGAACCTCACTGTTCGTTATGAGGTGAATCACATTAATATGAATCTCACTGTTAGTTATGAGGTGAATCACTTTATTATGAACCTCACTGTTAGTTATGAGGTGAATCACATTAATATGAACCACACTGTTAGTTATGAGGTGAATCACATTAATATGAACCTCACTGTTAGTTATGAGGTGAATCACATTAATATGAATCTCACTGTTAGTTATGAGGTGAATCACTTTATTATGAACCTCACTGTTAGTTATGAAGTTAATCACATTACTATGAACCTCATTGTTAGTTATGAGGTCAATCACATTAATATGAACCTCACTGTTCGTTATGAGGTTAATCACATTACTATGAACCTCATTGTTACTTATGAGGTGAATCACATTAATATGAACCTCACTGTTAGTTATGAGGTTAATCACATTACTATGAAGCTCATTGTTACTTATGAGGTGAATCACATTAATATGAACCTCACTGTTAGTTATGAGGTGAATAACATTAATATGAACCTCACTGTTAGTTATGAGGTGAATTACATTAATATGAACCTCACTGTTAGTTATGAGGTGAATCACATTAATATGAATCTCACTTTTAGTTATGAAGTGAATTACATTAATATGAACCTCACTGTTCGTTATGAGGTGAATCACATTAATATGAACCTCACAGTCAGTTATGAGGTGAATCACATTAATATGAACCTCACTGTTCGTTATGAGGTTAATCACATTACTATGAACCTCATTGTTCCTTATGAGATGAAGCACATTAATATGAACCTCACTGTAAGTTATGAGGTGAATCACTTTAATATGAACCTCACTGTTAGTTATGAGGTGAATCACGTTAATATGAACCTCATTGTTAGTTATGAGGTGAATCACATTAATATGAACCTCACAGTCAGTTATGAGATGAATCACATTAATATGGACCACATTGTTAGTTATGAGGTGAATCACGTTAATATGAACCTCATTGTTAGTTATGAGGTGAATCACATTAATATGAACCTCACAGTCAGTTATGAGGTGAATCACTTTAATATGAACCTCACTGTTATTTATGAGGTGAATCACATTATTATGAACCTCACTGTTAGTTATGAGGTGAATCACATTATTATGAACCTCACTGTTAGTTAAGAGGTGAATCACATTAACATGAACCTCACTGTTAGTTATGAGGTGAATCACATTAATATGAACCTCATTGTTAGTTATGAGGTGAATCACATTAATATGAACCTCACAGTCAGTTATGAGGTGAATCACATTAATATGAACCTCACTGTTAGTTATGAGGTGAATCACAATAATATGAACCTCACTGTTCGTTATGAGTTGAATCACATTATTATGTACCTCACTGTTAGTTATGAGGTGAATCACATTAACATGAACCTTACTGTTAGTTATGAGGTGAATCACATTAATATGAACCTCACTGTTAGTTATGAGGTAAATCACATTAATATGAACCTCATTGTTCTTTATGAGGTGAATCACATTAATGTGAACCTCACTTTTTGTTATGAGGTGAATCACATTAATATGAACCTCATTGTTATAAGGTGAATCACATTAATATGAACCTCACTGTTAGTTATGAGGTGAATCACATTAATATGAACCTCAATGTTTGTTATGAGGTGAATCACATTAAAAAGAACCTTACTGTTAGTTATGAGGTGAATCACATTAATATGAACCTCCTTGTTACTTATGAGGTGAATCACATTAATATGAACCTCACTGTTCGTTATGAGGTGAATCACATTAATATGAATCTCACTGTTAGTTATGAGGTGAATCACTTTATTATGAACCTCACTGTTAGTTATGATGTGAATCACATTAATATGAACCACACTGTTAGTTATGAGGTGAATCACATTAATATGAACCTCACTGTTAGTTATGAGGTGAATTACATTAATATGAACCTCACTGTTAGTTATGAGGTTAATCACATTAATATGAACCTCACTGTTCATTATGAGGTTAATCACATTACTATGAACCTCATTGTTACTTATGAGGTGAATCACATTAATATGAACCTCACTGTTCGTTATGAGGTTAATCACATTACTATGAACCTCATTGTTAGTTATGAGGTCAATCACATTAATATGAACCTCACTGTTCGTTATGAGGTGAATCACATTACTATGAACCTCATTGTTACTTATGAGGTGAATTACATTAATATGAACCTCACTGTTAGTTTTGAGGTTAATCACATTACTATGAACCTCATTGTTAGTTATGAGGTGAATCACATTAATATGAACCTCACTGTTAGTTATGAGGTGAATCACTTTATTATGAACCTCACTGTTAGTTATGAGGTGAATCACATTAATATGAACCTCATTGTTACTTATGAGGTGAATCACATTAATATGAACCTCACTGTTCGTTATGAGGTGAATCACATTAATATGAATCTCACTGTTAGTTATGAGGTGAATCACTTTATTATTAACCTCACTGTTAGTTATGAGGTGAATCACATTAATATGAACCTCACTGTTAGTTATGAGGTGAATCACATTAATATGAACCTCACTGTTAGTTATGAGGTGAATCACATTAATATGAACCTCACTGTTCGTTATGAGGTGAATCACATTAATATGAACCTCACTGTTCGTTATGAGGTGAATCACATTAATATGAACCTCACTGTTCGTTATGAGGTTAATCACATTAATATGAACCTCACTGTTCGTTATGAGGTGAATCACATTAATATGAATCTCACTTTTAGTTATGAAGTGAATTACATTAATATGAACCTCACTGTTCGTTATGTGTTGAATCACATTAATATGAATCTCACTTTTAGTTATGAAGTGAATTACATTAATATGAACCTCACTGTTAGTTATGAGTTGAATCACATTAATATGAATCTCACTTTTAGTTATGAAGTGAATTACATTAATATGAACCTCACTGTTCGTTATGAGGTGAATCACATTAATATGAACCTCACAGTCAGTTATGAGGTGAATCACATTAATATGAGCCTCACTGTTCGTTATGAGGTGAATCACATTAATATGAACCTCACTGTTCGTTATGAGGTTAATCACATTACTATGAGCCTCACTGTTCGTTATGAGGTGAATCACATTAATATGAGCCTCACTGTTCGTTATGAGGTGAATCACATTAATATGAACCTCACTGTTCGTTATGAGGTTAATCACATTAATATGAACCTCACTGTAAGTTATGAGGTGAATCACTTTAATATGAACCTCACTGTTAGTTATGAGGTGAATTACATTACTATGAACCGCATTGTTAGTTATGAGGTGAATCACATTAATATGAACCTCACTTTTAGTTATGAGATGAATCACATTAATATGGACCACATTGTTAGTTATGAGGTGAATCACGTTAATATGAACCTCATTGTTAGTTATGAGGTGAATCACATTAATATGAACCTCACTTTTAGTTATGAGATGAATCACATTAATATGGACCACATTGTTAGTTATGAGGTGAATTACATTACTATGAACCGCATTGTTAGTTATGAGGTGAATCACATTAATATGAACCTCACTTTTAGTTATGAGATGAATCACATTAATATGGACCACATTGTTAGTTATGAGGTGAATCACATTAATATGAACCTCACTGTCAGTTATGAGGTGAATCACATTAATATGAACCTCACTGTTAGTTATGAGGTGAATCACATTATTATGAACCTCACTGTTAGTTATGAGGTGAATCACATTAACATGAACCTCACTGTTAGTTATGAGGTGAATCACATTAATATGAACCTCATTGTTAGTTATGAGGTGAATCACATTAATATGAACCTCACAGTCAGTTATGAGGTGAATCACATTAATATGAACCTCACTGTTAGTTATGAGGTGAATCACATTAATATGAACCTCACTGTTCGTTATGAGGTGAATCACATTATTATGTACCTCACTGTTAGTTATGAGGTGAATCACATTAACATGAACCTCACTGTTAGTTATGAGGTAAATCACATTAATATGAACCTCACTCTTCTTTATGAGGTGAATCACATTAATATGAACCTCACTTTTTGTTATGAGGTGAATCACATTAATATGAACCTCATTGTTATAAGGTGAATCACATTAATATGAACCTCACTGTTAGTTATGAGGTGAATCACATTAATATGAACCTCAATGTTTGTTATGAGGTGAATCACATTAAAATGAACCTCACTGTTAGTTATGAGGTGAATCACATTAATATGAACCTCACTGTTAGTTATGAGGTGAATCACATTAATATGAACCTCACTGTTAGTTATGAGGTGAATCACATTAATATGAACCTCACTGGTCGTTATGAGGATAATCACATTACTATGAACCTCATTGTTACTTATGAGGTGAATCACATTAATATGAACCTCACTGTTCGTTATGAGGTGAATCACATTAACATGAATCTCACTGTTAGTTATGAGGTGGATCACTTTATTATGAACCTCACTGTTAGTTATGAGGTGAATCACATTAATATGAACCTCACTGTTAGTTATGAGGTGAATCACATTATTATGTACCTCACTGTTAGTTATGAGGTGAATCACATTAACATGAACCTCACTGTTAGTTATGAGGTGAATCACATTACTATGAACCTCACTGTTCGTTATGAGGTGAATCACATTATTATGTACCTCACTGTTAGTTATGAGGTGAATCACATTAACATGAACCTCACTGTTAGTTATGAGGTGAATCACATTAATATGAAACTCACTGTTAGTTATGAGGTAAATCACTTTAATATGAACCTCACTGTTCTTTATGAGGTGAATCACATTAATATGAACCTCACTTTTTGTTATGAGGTGAATCACATTAATATGAACTTCATTGTTATAAGGTGAATCACATTAATATGAACCTCACTGTTAGTTATGAGGTGAATCACATTAATATGAACCTCAATGTTTGTTATGAGGTGAATCACATTAAAATGAACCTCACTGTTAGTTATGAGGTGAATCACATTAATATGAACCTCACTGTTAGTTATGAGGTGAATCACTTAATATGAACCTCAATGTTTGTTATGAGGTGAATCACATTAAAATGAACCTCACTGTTAGTTATGAGGTGAATCACATTAATATGAACCTCACTGTTAGTTATGAGGTGAATCACATTAATATGAACCTCATTGTTCGTTATGAGGTGAATCACATTAATATGAACCTCATTGTTGGCTATGAGGTGAATCACATTAATATGAACCTCACTGTTAGTTATGAGGTGAATCACATTAATATGAACCTCACTGTTCGTTATGAGGTGAATCACATTAATATGAACCTCATTGTTTGTTATGAGGTGAATCCCATTATTATGAACCTCACTGTTAGTTATGAGGTGAATCACATTAATATGAACCTCATTGTTCGTTATGAGGTGAATCACATTAATATGAACCTCATTGTTTGTTATGAGGTGAATCCCATTATTATGAACCTCACTGTTAGTTATGAGGTGAATCACATTAATATGAACCTCACTGTTCGTTATGAGGTGAATCACATTAATATGAACCTCACTGTTAGTTATGAGGTCAATCACATTAATATGAACCTCACTGTTCGTTATGAGGTTAATCACATTACTATGAACCTCATTGTTAGTTATGAGGAGAATCACATTAATATGAACCTCACTGTTAGTTATGAGGTGAATCACATTAATATGAATCTCACTTTTAGTTATGAAGTGAATTACATTAATATGAACCTCACTGTTCGTTATGAGGTTAATCACATTACTATGAACCTCACAGTCAGTTATGAGGTGAATCACATTAATATGAACGTCATTGTTAGTTATGAGGTGAATCTCATTAATATGAACCTCACAGTCAGTTATGAGGTGAATCACATTAATATGAACCTCACTGTTCGTTATGAGGTGAATCACATTAATATGAACCTCACTGTTCGTTATGAGGTTAATCACATTAATGTGAACCTCACTGTTAGTTATGAGGTCAATCACATTAATATGAACCTCACTGTTCGTTATGAGGTTAATCACATTACTATGAACCTCATTGTTAGTTATGAGGAGAATCACATTAATATGAACCTCACTGTTCGTTATGAGGAGAATCACATTAATATCAACCTCACTGTTAGTTATGAGGTGAATCACATTATTATGAACCTCACTCTTAGCTATGAGATGAATCACATTAATATGGACCACATTGTTAGTTATGAGGTGAATCACATTAATATGAACATCACAGTCAGTTATGAGGTGAATCACATTAATATGAACCTCACTGTTAGTTATGAGGTTAATCACATTGATATGAACCTCACTGTTAGTTATGAGGTAAATCACATTAATATGAACCTCACTGCTCTTTATGAGGTGAATCACATTAATATGAACCTCACTTTTCGTTATGAGGTGAATCACATTAATATGAACCTCACAGTCAGTTATGAGGTGAATCACATTAATATGAACCTCATTGTTAGTTATGAGGTGAGTCACATTAATATGAACCTCACTGTTCGTTATGAGGTGAATCACATTAATATGAACCTCACTGTTAGTTATGAGGTGAATCACATTAATATGAACCACATTGTTAGTTATGAGGTGAATCAAATTAATATGAACCACATTGTTAGTTATGAGGTGAATCACATTAATATGAACCACATTGTTATGAGGTGAATCACATTAATATGAAACTCATTGTTAGTTATGAGGTGAATCACATTAATATGAACCTCACTGTTCGTTATGAGGTGAATCACATTAATATGAACCACATTGTTAGTTATGAGGTGAATCACATTAATATGAACCTCACTGTTAGTTATGAGGTGAATCACATTAATATGAACCACATTGTTAGTTATGAGGTGAATCAAATTAATATGAACCACATTGTTAGTTATGAGGTGAATCACATTAATATGAACCTCACTGTTAGTTATGAGGTGAATCACATTAATATGAACCACATTGTTAGTTATGAGGTGAATCACATTAATATGAACCTCACAGTCAGTTATGAGATGAATCACATTAATATGGACCACATTGTTAGTTATGAGGTGAATCACGTTAATATGAACCTCATTGTTAGTTATGAGGTGAATCACATTAATATGAACCTCACAGTCAGTTATGAGGTGAATCACTTTAATATGAACCTCACTGTTATTTATGAGGTGAATCACATTATTATGAACCTCACTGTTAGTTATGAGGTGAATCACATTATTATGAACCTCACTGTTAGTTAAGAGGTGAATCACATTAACATGAACCTCACTGTTAGTTATGAGGTGAATCACATTAATATGAACCTCATTGTTAGTTATGAGGTGAATCACATTAATATGAACCTCACAGTCAGTTATGAGGTGAATCACATTAATATGAACCTCACTGTTAGTTATGAGGTGAATCACAATAATATGAACCTCACTGTTCGTTATGAGTTGAATCACATTATTATGTACCTCACTGTTAGTTATGAGGTGAATCACATTAACATGAACCTTACTGTTAGTTATGAGGTGAATCACATTAATATGAACCTCACTGTTAGTTATGAGGTAAATCACATTAATATGAACCTCATTGTTCTTTATGAGGTGAATCACATTAATGTGAACCTCACTTTTTGTTATGAGGTGAATCACATTAATATGAACCTCATTGTTATAAGGTGAATCACATTAATATGAACCTCACTGTTAGTTATGAGGTGAATCACATTAATATGAACCTCAATGTTTGTTATGAGGTGAATCACATTAAAAAGAACCTTACTGTTAGTTATGAGGTGAATCACATTAATATGAACCTCCTTGTTACTTATGAGGTGAATCACATTAATATGAACCTCACTGTTCGTTATGAGGTGAATCACATTAATATGAATCTCACTGTTAGTTATGAGGTGAATCACTTTATTATGAACCTCACTGTTAGTTATGATGTGAATCACATTAATATGAACCACACTGTTAGTTATGAGGTGAATCACATTAATATGAACCTCACTGTTAGTTATGAGGTGAATTACATTAATATGAACCTCACTGTTAGTTATGAGGTTAATCACATTAATATGAACCTCACTGTTCATTATGAGGTTAATCACATTACTATGAACCTCATTGTTACTTATGAGGTGAATCACATTAATATGAACCTCACTGTTCGTTATGAGGTTAATCACATTACTATGAACCTCATTGTTAGTTATGAGGTCAATCACATTAATATGAACCTCACTGTTCGTTATGAGGTGAATCACATTACTATGAACCTCATTGTTACTTATGAGGTGAATTACATTAATATGAACCTCACTGTTAGTTTTGAGGTTAATCACATTACTATGAACCTCATTGTTAGTTATGAGGTGAATCACATTAATATGAACCTCACTGTTAGTTATGAGGTGAATCACTTTATTATGAACCTCACTGTTAGTTATGAGGTGAATCACATTAATATGAACCTCATTGTTACTTATGAGGTGAATCACATTAATATGAACCTCACTGTTCGTTATGAGGTGAATCACATTAATATGAATCTCACTGTTAGTTATGAGGTGAATCACTTTATTATTAACCTCACTGTTAGTTATGAGGTGAATCACATTAATATGAACCTCACTGTTAGTTATGAGGTGAATCACATTAATATGAACCTCACTGTTAGTTATGAGGTGAATCACATTAATATGAACCTCACTGTTCGTTATGAGGTGAATCACATTAATATGAACCTCACTGTTCGTTATGAGGTGAATCACATTAATATGAACCTCACTGTTCGTTATGAGGTTAATCACATTAATATGAACCTCACTGTTCGTTATGAGGTGAATCACATTAATATGAATCTCACTTTTAGTTATGAAGTGAATTACATTAATATGAACCTCACTGTTCGTTATGTGTTGAATCACATTAATATGAATCTCACTTTTAGTTATGAAGTGAATTACATTAATATGAACCTCACTGTTAGTTATGAGTTGAATCACATTAATATGAATCTCACTTTTAGTTATGAAGTGAATTACATTAATATGAACCTCACTGTTCGTTATGAGGTGAATCACATTAATATGAACCTCACAGTCAGTTATGAGGTGAATCACATTAATATGAGCCTCACTGTTCGTTATGAGGTGAATCACATTAATATGAACCTCACTGTTCGTTATGAGGTTAATCACATTACTATGAGCCTCACTGTTCGTTATGAGGTGAATCACATTAATATGAGCCTCACTGTTCGTTATGAGGTGAATCACATTAATATGAACCTCACTGTTCGTTATGAGGTTAATCACATTAATATGAACCTCACTGTAAGTTATGAGGTGAATCACTTTAATATGAACCTCACTGTTAGTTATGAGGTGAATTACATTACTATGAACCGCATTGTTAGTTATGAGGTGAATCACATTAATATGAACCTCACTTTTAGTTATGAGATGAATCACATTAATATGGACCACATTGTTAGTTATGAGGTGAATCACGTTAATATGAACCTCATTGTTAGTTATGAGGTGAATCACATTAATATGAACCTCACTTTTAGTTATGAGATGAATCACATTAATATGGACCACATTGTTAGTTATAAGGTGAATCACATTAATATGAACCTCACTGTCAGTTATGAGGTGAATCACATTAATATGAACCTCACTGTTAGTTATGAGGTGAATCACATTATTATGAACCTCACTGTTAGTTATGAGGTGAATCACATTAACATGAACCTCACTGTTAGTTATGAGGTGAATCACATTAATATGAACCTCATTGTTAGTTATGAGGTGAATCACATTAATATGAACCTCACAGTCAGTTATGAGGTGAATCACATTAATATGAACCTCACTGTTAGTTATGAGGTGAATCACATTAATATGAACCTCACTGTTCGTTATGAGGTGAATCACATTATTATGTACCTCACTGTTAGTTATGAGGTGAATCACATTAACATGAACCTCACTGTTAGTTATGAGGTAAATCACATTAATATGAACCTCACTCTTCTTTATGAGGTGAATCACATTAATATGAACCTCACTTTTTGTTATGAGGTGAATCACATTAATATGAACCTCATTGTTATAAGGTGAATCACATTAATATGAACCTCACTGTTAGTTATGAGGTGAATCACATTAATATGAACCTCAATGTTTGTTATGAGGTGAATCACATTAAAATGAACCTCACTGTTAGTTATGAGGTGAATCACATTAATATGAACCTCACTGTTAGTTATGAGGTGAATCACATTAATATGAACCTCACTGTTAGTTATGAGGTGAATCACATTAATATGAACCTCACTGGTCGTTATGAGGATAATCACATTACTATGAACCTCATTGTTACTTATGAGGTGAATCACATTAATATGAACCTCACTGTTCGTTATGAGGTGAATCACATTAACATGAATCTCACTGTTAGTTATGAGGTGGATCACTTTATTATGAACCTCACTGTTAGTTATGAGGTGAATCACATTAATATGAACCTCACTGTTAGTTATGAGGTGAATCACATTATTATGTACCTCACTGTTAGTTATGAGGTGAATCACATTAACATGAACCTCACTGTTAGTTATGAGGTGAATCACATTACTATGAACCTCACTGTTCGTTATGAGGTGAATCACATTATTATGTACCTCACTGTTAGTTATGAGGTGAATCACATTAACATGAACCTCACTGTTAGTTATGAGGTGAATCACATTAATATGAAACTCACTGTTAGTTATGAGGTAAATCACTTTAATATGAACCTCACTGTTCTTTATGAGGTGAATCACATTAATATGAACCTCACTTTTTGTTATGAGGTGAATCACATTAATATGAACTTCATTGTTATAAGGTGAATCACATTAATATGAACCTCACTGTTAGTTATGAGGTGAATCACATTAATATGAACCTCAATGTTTGTTATGAGGTGAATCACATTAAAATGAACCTCACTGTTAGTTATGAGGTGAATCACATTAATATGAACCTCACTGTTAGTTATGAGGTGAATCACTTAATATGAACCTCAATGTTTGTTATGAGGTGAATCACATTAAAATGAACCTCACTGTTAGTTATGAGGTGAATCACATTAATATGAACCTCACTGTTAGTTATGAGGTGAATCACATTAATATGAACCTCATTGTTCGTTATGAGGTGAATCACATTAATATGAACCTCATTGTTGGCTATGAGGTGAATCACATTAATATGAACCTCACTGTTAGTTATGAGGTGAATCACATTAATATGAACCTCACTGTTCGTTATGAGGTGAATCACATTAATATGAACCTCATTGTTTGTTATGAGGTGAATCCCATTATTATGAACCTCACTGTTAGTTATGAGGTGAATCACATTAATATGAACCTCATTGTTCGTTATGAGGTGAATCACATTAATATGAACCTCATTGTTTGTTATGAGGTGAATCCCATTATTATGAACCTCACTGTTAGTTATGAGGTGAATCACATTAATATGAACCTCACTGTTCGTTATGAGGTGAATCACATTAATATGAACCTCACTGTTAGTTATGAGGTCAATCACATTAATATGAACCTCACTGTTCGTTATGAGGTTAATCACATTACTATGAACCTCATTGTTAGTTATGAGGAGAATCACATTAATATGAACCTCACTGTTAGTTATGAGGTGAATCACATTAATATGAATCTCACTTTTAGTTATGAAGTGAATTACATTAATATGAACCTCACTGTTCGTTATGAGGTTAATCACATTACTATGAACCTCACAGTCAGTTATGAGGTGAATCACATTAATATGAACGTCATTGTTAGTTATGAGGTGAATCTCATTAATATGAACCTCACAGTCAGTTATGAGGTGAATCACATTAATATGAACCTCACTGTTCGTTATGAGGTGAATCACATTAATATGAACCTCACTGTTCGTTATGAGGTTAATCACATTAATGTGAACCTCACTGTTAGTTATGAGGTCAATCACATTAATATGAACCTCACTGTTCGTTATGAGGTTAATCACATTACTATGAACCTCATTGTTAGTTATGAGGAGAATCACATTAATATGAACCTCACTGTTCGTTATGAGGAGAATCACATTAATATCAACCTCACTGTTAGTTATGAGGTGAATCACATTATTATGAACCTCACTCTTAGCTATGAGATGAATCACATTAATATGGACCACATTGTTAGTTATGAGGTGAATCACATTAATATGAACATCACAGTCAGTTATGAGGTGAATCACATTAATATGAACCTCACTGTTAGTTATGAGGTTAATCACATTGATATGAACCTCACTGTTAGTTATGAGGTAAATCACATTAATATGAACCTCACTGCTCTTTATGAGGTGAATCACATTAATATGAACCTCACTTTTCGTTATGAGGTGAATCACATTAATATGAACCTCACAGTCAGTTATGAGGTGAATCACATTAATATGAACCTCATTGTTAGTTATGAGGTGAGTCACATTAATATGAACCTCACTGTTCGTTATGAGGTGAATCACATTAATATGAACCTCACTGTTAGTTATGAGGTGAATCACATTAATATGAACCACATTGTTAGTTATGAGGTGAATCAAATTAATATGAACCACATTGTTAGTTATGAGGTGAATCACATTAATATGAACCACATTGTTATGAGGTGAATCACATTAATATGAAACTCATTGTTAGTTATGAGGTGAATCACATTAATATGAACCTCACTGTTCGTTATGAGGTGAATCACATTAATATGAACCACATTGTTAGTTATGAGGTGAATCACATTAATATGAACCTCACTGTTAGTTATGAGGTGAATCACATTAATATGAACCACATTGTTAGTTATGAGGTGAATCAAATTAATATGAACCACATTGTTAGTTATGAGGTGAATCACATTAATATGAACCTCACTGTTAGTTATGAGGTGAATCACATTAATATGAACCACATTGTTAGTTATGAGGTGAATCAAATTAATATGAACCACATTGTTAGTTATGAGGTGAATCACATTAATATGAACCACATTGTTATGAGGTGAATCACATTAATATGAAACTCATTGTTAGTTATGAGGTGAATCACATTAATATGAACCTCACTGTTCGTTATGAGGTGAATCACATTAATATGAACCACATTGTTAGTTATGAGGTGAATCACAATAATATGAACCACATTGTTAGTTATGAGGTGAATCACATTAATATGAAACTCATTGTTAGTTATGAGGTGAATCAAATTAATATGAACCTCACTGTTAGTTATGAGGTGAATCACATTAATACGAACCTCACTGTTAGTTATGAGGTGAATCACATTAATATGAACCTCACTGTTCGTTATGAGGTGAATCACTTTATTATGAACCTCACTGTTAGTTATGAGGTGAATCACATTAATATGAACCTCACTGTTAGATATGAGGTGAATCACATTTTTATGAACCTCATTGTTAGTTATGATGTGAATCACATAAATATGAACCACATTGATAGTTATGAGGTGAATCACATTAATATGAACATCACTGTTCGTTATGAGGTGAATCACATTAATATGAACCTCACTGTTAGTTATGAGATGAATCACATTACTATGAACCTCACTGTTAGTTATGAGGTGAATTACATTAATATGAACCTCACTGTTAGTTATGAGATGAATCACATTAATATGAACCTCACTGTTAGTTATGAGGTGAATCACATTAATATGAACCTCACTGTTAGTTATGAGATGAATCACATTAATATGAACCTCACTGTTAGATATGAGGTGAATCACATTATTATGAACCTCACTGTTAGTTATGAGGTGAATCACATTAATATGAACCTAACTGTTAGATATGAGGTGAATCACATTAATATGAACCTCACTGTTCGTTATGAGGTGAATTACATTAATGTGAACCTCACTGTTAGTTATGAGATGAATCACATTAATATGAACCTCACTGTTAGTTATGAGGTGAATCACATTAATATGAACCTCACTGTTAGTTATGAGATGAATCACATTAATATGAACCTCACTGTTAGATATGAGGTGAATCACATTAATATAAACCTCACTGTTAGTTATGAGGTGAATCACATTAATATGAACCTCACAGTCAGTTATGAGGTGAATCACATTAATATGAACCTCACTGTTCGTTATGAGGTGAATCACATTAATATGAACCTCATTGTTATAAGGTGAATCACATTAATATGAACCTCACTGTTCGTTATGAGGTGAATCACATTAATATGAACCTCACTGTTCGTTATGAGGTTAATCACATTACTATGAACCTCACTGTTAGTTATGAGGTGAATCACATTAATATGAACCTCACTGTTCATTATGAGGTTAATCACAATAATATGGACCACACTGTTAGTTATGAAGTGAATCACTTTAATATGAACCTCACTGTTAGTTATGAGGTGAATCACTTTAATATGAACCTCACTGTAAGTTATGAGGTGAATCACTTTAATATGAACCTCACTGTTAGTTATGAGGTGAATCACTTTATTATGAACCTCACTGTTAGTTATGAGGTGAATCACATTAATATGAACCTCACTGTTAGTTATGAGGTGAATCACATTAATATGAACCTCACTGTTAGTTATGAGGTGAATTACATTAATATGAACCTCACTGTTAGTTATGAGGTGAATCACATTAATATAAACCTCACTGTTAGTTATGAGGTGAATTACATTAATATGAACCTCACTGTTAGTTATGAGGTGAATCACATTAATATGAACCTCACTGTTAGTTATGAGGTGAATCACATTAATATGAACCTCACTGTTAGTTATGAGGTGAATCACATTAATATAAACCTCACTGTTAGTTATGAGGTGAATTACATTAATATGAACCTCACTGTTAGTTATGAGGTGAATCACATTAATATGAACCTCACTGTTAGTTATGAGGTGAATCACATTAATATGAACCTCACTGTTCGTTATGAGGTGAATCACATTAATATGAACCTCACTGTTAGTTATGAGGTGAATCACTTTATTATGAACCTCACTGTTAGTTATGAGGTGAATCACATTAATATGAACCTCACTGTTAGTTATGAGGTGAATCACATTACTATGAACCTCATTGTTAGTTATGAGGTCAATCACATTAATATGAACCTCACTGTTCGTTATGAGGTTAATCACATTACTATGAACCTCATTGTTAGTTATGAGGAGAATCACATTAATATGAACCTCACTGTTAGTTATGAGGTGAATCACATTAATATAAACCTCACTGTTAGTTATGAGGTGAATCACATTAATATGAACCTCACTGTTAGTTATGAGGTGAATCACATTAATATGAACCTCATTGTTCGTTATGAGGTGAATCACATTAATATGAACCTCATTGTTGGCTATGAGGTGAATCACATTAATATGAACCTCACTGTTAGTTATGAGGTGAATCACATTAATATGAACCTCACTGTTCGTTATGAGGTGAATCACATTAATATGAACCTCATTGTTTGTTATGAGGTGAATCCCATTATTATGAACCTCACTGTTAGTTATGAGGTGAATCACATTAATATGAACCTCATTGTTCGTTATGAGGTGAATCACATTAATATGAACCTCATTGTTTGTTATGAGGTGAATCCCATTATTATGAACCTCACTGTTAGTTATGAGGTGAATCACATTAATATGAACCTCACTGTTCGTTATGAGGTGAATCACATTAATATGAACCTCATTGTTAGCTATGAGGTGAATCACATTAATATGAACCTCACTGTTAGTTATGAGGTCAATCACATTAATATGAACCTCACTGTTCGTTATGAGGTTAATCACATTACTATGAACCTCATTGTTAGTTATGAGGAGAATCACATTAATATGAACCTCACTGTTAGTTATGAGGTGAATCACATTAATATGAATCTCACTTTTAGTTATGAAGTGAATTACATTAATATGAACCTCACTGTTCGTTATGAGGTTAATCACATTACTATGAACCTCACAGTCAGTTATGAGGTGAATCACATTAATATGAACGTCATTGTTAGTTATGAGGTGAATCTCATTAATATGAACCTCACAGTCAGTTATGAGGTGAATCACATTAATATGAACCTCACTGTTCGTTATGAGGTGAATCACATTAATATGAACCTCACTGTTCGTTATGAGGTTAATCACATTAATGTGAACCTCACTGTTAGTTATGAGGTCAATCACATTAATATGAACCTCACTGTTCGTTATGAGGTTAATCACATTACTATGAACCTCATTGTTAGTTATGAGGAGAATCACATTAATATGAACCTCACTGTTCGTTATGAGGAGAATCACATTAATATGAACCTCACTGTTAGTTATGAGGTGAATCACATTATTATGAACCTCACTCTTAGCTATGAGATGAATCACATTAATATGGACCACATTGTTAGTTATGAGGTGAATCACATTAATATGAACATCACAGTCAGTTATGAGGTGAATCACATTAATATGAACCTCACTGTTAGTTATGAGGTTAATCACATTGATATGAACCTCACTGTTAGTTATGAGGTAAATCACATTAATATGAACCTCACTGCTCTTTATGAGGTGAATCACATTAATATGAACCTCACTTTTCGTTATGAGGTGAATCACATTAATATGAACCTCACAGTCAGTTATGAGGTGAATCACATTAATATGAACCTCATTGTTAGTTATGAGGTGAATCACATTAATATGAACCTCACTGTTCGTTATGAGGTGAATCACATTAATATGAACCTCACTGTTAGTTATGAGGTGAATCACATTAATATGAACCACATTGTTAGTTATGAGGTGAATCAAATTAATATGAACCACATTGTTAGTTATGAGGTGAATCACATTAATATGAACCACATTGTTATGAGGTGAATCACATTAATATGAAACTCATTGTTAGTTATGAGGTGAATCACATTAATATGAACCTCACTGTTCGTTATGAGGTGAATCACATTAATATGAACCACATTGTTAGTTATGAGGTGAATCACATTAATATGAACCTCACTGTTAGTTATGAGGTGAATCACATTAATATGAACCACATTGTTAGTTATGAGGTGAATCAAATTAATATGAACCACATTGTTAGTTATGAGGTGAATCACATTAATATGAACCTCACTGTTAGTTATGAGGTGAATCACATTAATATGAACCACATTGTTAGTTATGAGGTGAATCAAATTAATATGAACCACATTGTTAGTTATGAGGTGAATCACATTAATATGAACCACATTGTTATGAGGTGAATCACATTAATATGAAACTCATTGTTAGTTATGAGGTGAATCACATTAATATGAACCTCACTGTTCGTTATGAGGTGAATCACATTAATATGAACCACATTGTTAGTTATGAGGTGAATCACAATAATATGAACCACATTGTTAGTTATGAGGTGAATCACATTAATATGAAACTCATTGTTAGTTATGAGGTGAATCAAATTAATATGAACCTCACTGTTAGTTATGAGGTGAATCACATTAATACGAACCTCACTGTTAGTTATGAGGTGAATCACATTAATATGAACCTCACTGTTCGTTATGAGGTGAATCACTTTATTATGAACCTCACTGTTAGTTATGAGGTGAATCACATTAATATGAACCTCACTGTTAGATATGAGGTGAATCACATTTTTATGAACCTCATTGTTAGTTATGATGTGAATCACATAAATATGAACCACATTGATAGTTATGAGGTGAATCACATTAATATGAACATCACTGTTCGTTATGAGGTGAATCACATTAATATGAACCTCACTGTTAGTTATGAGATGAATCACATTACTATGAACCTCACTGTTAGTTATGAGGTGAATTACATTAATATGAACCTCACTGTTAGTTATGAGATGAATCACATTAATATGAACCTCACTGTTAGTTATGAGGTGAATCACATTAATATGAACCTCACTGTTAGTTATGAGATGAATCACATTAATATGAACCTCACTGTTAGATATGAGGTGAATCACATTATTATGAACCTCACTGTTAGTTATGAGGTGAATCACATTAATATGAACCTAACTGTTAGATATGAGGTGAATCACATTAATATGAACCTCACTGTTCGTTATGAGGTGAATTACATTAATGTGAACCTCACTGTTAGTTATGAGATGAATCACATTAATATGAACCTCACTGTTAGTTATGAGGTGAATCACATTAATATGAACCTCACTGTTAGTTATGAGATGAATCACATTAATATGAACCTCACTGTTAGATATGAGGTGAATCACATTAATATAAACCTCACTGTTAGTTATGAGGTGAATCACATTAATATGAACCTCACAGTCAGTTATGAGGTGAATCACATTAATATGAACCTCACTGTTCGTTATGAGGTGAATCACATTAATATGAACCTCATTGTTATAAGGTGAATCACATTAATATGAACCTCACTGTTCGTTATGAGGTGAATCACATTAATATGAACCTCACTGTTCGTTATGAGGTTAATCACATTACTATGAACCTCACTGTTAGTTATGAGGTGAATCACATTAATATGAACCTCACTGTTCATTATGAGGTTAATCACAATAATATGGACCACACTGTTAGTTATGAAGTGAATCACTTTAATATGAACCTCACTGTTAGTTATGAGGTGAATCACTTTAATATGAACCTCACTGTAAGTTATGAGGTGAATCACTTTAATATGAACCTCACTGTTAGTTATGAGGTGAATCACTTTATTATGAACCTCACTGTTAGTTATGAGGTGAATCACATTAATATGAACCTCACTGTTAGTTATGAGGTGAATCACATTAATATGAACCTCACTGTTAGTTATGAGGTGAATTACATTAATATGAACCTCACTGTTAGTTATGAGGTGAATCACATTAATATAAACCTCACTGTTAGTTATGAGGTGAATTACATTAATATGAACCTCACTGTTAGTTATGAGGTGAATCACATTAATATGAACCTCACTGTTAGTTATGAGGTGAATCACATTAATATGAACCTCACTGTTAGTTATGAGGTGAATCACATTAATATAAACCTCACTGTTAGTTATGAGGTGAATTACATTAATATGAACCTCACTGTTAGTTATGAGGTGAATCACATTAATATGAACCTCACTGTTAGTTATGAGGTGAATCACATTAATATGAACCTCACTGTTCGTTATGAGGTGAATCACATTAATATGAACCTCACTGTTAGTTATGAGGTGAATCACTTTATTATGAACCTCACTGTTAGTTATGAGGTGAATCACATTTTTATGAACCTCACTGTTAGTTATGAGGTGAATCACATTACTATGAACCTCATTGTTAGTTATGAGGTCAATCACATTAATATGAACCTCACTGTTCGTTATGAGGTTAATCACATTACTATGAACCTCATTGTTAGTTATGAGGAGAATCACATTAATATGAACCTCACTGTTAGTTATGAGGTGAATCACATTAATATAAACCTCACTGTTAGTTATGAGGTGAATTACATTAATATGAACCTCACTGTTAGTTATGAGGTGAATCACATTAATATGAACCTCACTGTTGGTTATGAGGTGAATCACATTACTATGAACCTCACTGTTCGTTATGAGGTGAATCACATTAATATGAATCTCACTGTTAGTTATGAGGTGAATCACTTTATTATGAACCTCACTGTTAGTTATGAGGTGAATCACATTAATATGAAACTCACTGTTCGTTATGAGGTTAATCACATTACTATGAACCTCATTGTTCGTTATGAGATGAATCACATTAATATGAACCTCACTGTAAGTTATGAGGTGAATCACTTTAATATGAACCTCACTGTTAGTTATGAGGTGAATTACATTACTATGAACCTCATTGTTAGTTATGAGGTGAATCACATTAATATGAACCTCACTTTTAGTTATGAGATGAATCACATTAATATGGACCACATTGTTAGTTATGAGGTGAATCACTTTAATATGAACCTCACTGTTATTTATGAGGTGAATCACATTATTATGAACCTCACTGTTAGTTATGAGGTGAATCACATTACTATGAACCTCATTGTTAGTTATGAGGTCAATCACATTAATATGAACCTCACTGTTCGTTATGAGGTTAATCACATTACTATGAACCTCATTGTTAGTTATGAGGAGAATCACATTAATATGAACCTCACTGTTAGTTATGAGGTGAATTATATTAATATGAACCTCACTGTTAGTTATGAGGTGAATTATATTAATATGAACCTCACTGTTAGTTATGAGGTGAATCACTTTAATATGAATCTCACTTTTAGTTATGAGGTGAATCACTTTAATATGAACCTCACTGTTAGTTATGAGGTGAATTACATTAATATGAACCTCACTGTTAGTTATGAGGTGAATCACATTAATATGAATCTCACTTTTAGTTATGAAGTGAATTACATTAATATGAACCTCACTGTTCGTTATGAGGTGAATCACATTAATATGAACCTCACAGTCAGTTATGAGGTGAATCACATTAATATGAACCTCACTGTTCGTTATGAGGTTAATCACATTACTATGAACCTCATTGTTCCTTATGAGATGAATCACATTAATATGAACCTCACTGTAAGTTATGAGGTGAATCACTTTAATATGAACCTCACTGTTAGTTATGAGGTGAATTACATTACTATGAACCTCATTGTTAGTTATGAGGTGAATCACATTAATATGAACCTCACTTTTAGTTATGAGATGAATCACATTAATATGGACCACATTGTTAGTTATGAGGTGAATCACTTTAATATGAACCTCACTGTTATTTATGAGGTGAATCACATTATTATGAACCTCACTGTTAGTTATGAGGTGAATCACATTAACATGAACCTCACTGTTAGTTATGAGGTGAATCACATTAATATGAACCTCATTGTTAGTTATGAGGTGAATCACATTAATATGAACCTCACAGTCAGTTATGAGGTGAATCACATTAATATGAACCTCACTGTTAGTTGTGAGGTGAATCACATTAATATGAACCTCACTGTTCGTTATGAGGTGAATCACATTATTATGTACCTCACTGTTAGTTATGAGGTAAATCACATTAATATGAACCTCACTGTTCTTTATGAGGTGAATCACATTAATATGAACCTCACTTTTTGTTATGAGGTGAATCACATTAATATGAACCTCATTGTTATAAGGTGAATCACATTCATATGAAACTCACTGTTAGTTATGAGGTGAATAACATTAATATGAACCTCAATGTTTGTTATGAGGTGAATCACATTAAAATGAACCTCACTGTTAGTTATGAGGTGAATCACATTAATATGAACCTCATTGTTACTTATGAGGTGAATCACATTAATATGAACCTCACTGTTCGTTATGAGGTGAATCACATTAATATGAATCTCACTGTTAGTTATGAGGTGAATCACTTTATTATGAACCTCACTGTTAGTTATGAGGTGAATCACATTAATATGAACCACACTGTTAGTTATGAGGTGAATCACATTAATATGAACCTCACTGTTAGTTATGAGGTGAATCACATTAATATGAATCTCACTGTTAGTTATGAGGTGAATCACTTTATTATGAACCTCACTGTTAGTTATGAAGTAAATCACATTACTATGAACCTCATTGTTAGTTATGAGGTCAATCACATTAATATGAACCTCACTGTTCGTTATGAGGTTAATCACATTACTATGAACCTCATTGTTACTTATGAGGTGAATCACATTAATATGAACCTCACTGTTAGTTATGAGGTTAATCACATTACTATGAAGCTCATTGTTAGTTATGAGGTGAATAACATTAATATGAACCTCACTGTTAGTTATGAGGTGAATTACATTAATATGAACCTCACTGTTAGTTATGAGGTGAATCACATTAATATGAATCTCACTTTTAGTTATGAAGTGAATTACATTAATATGAACCTCACTGTTCGTTATGAGGTGAATCACATTAATATGAACCTCACAGTCAGTTATGAGGTGAATCACATTAATATGAACCTCACTGTTCGTTATGAGGTTAATCACATTACTATGAACCTCATTGTTCCTTATGAGATGAAGCACATTAATATGAACCTCACTGTAAGTTATGAGGTGAATCACTTTAATATGAACCTCACTGTTAGTTATGAGGTGAATCACGTTAATATGAACCTCATTGTTAGTTATGAGGTGAATCACATTAATATGAACCTCACAGTCAGTTATGAGATGAATCACATTAATATGGACCACATTGTTAGTTATGAGGTGAATCACGTTAATATGAACCTCATTGTTAGTTATGAGGTGAATCACATTAATATGAACCTCACAGTCAGTTATGAGGTGAATCACTTTAATATGAACCTCACTGTTATTTATGAGGTGAATCACATTATTATGAACCTCATTGTTAGTTATGAGGTGAATTACATTAATATGAACCTCACTGTCAGTTATGAGGTGAATCACATTAATATGAACCTCACTGTTAGTTATGAGGTGAATCACATTATTATGAACCTCACTATTAGTTATGAGGTGAATCACATTAACATGAACCTCACTGTTAGTTATGAGGTGAATCACATTAATATGAACCTCATTGTTAGTTATGAGGTGAATCACATTAATATGAACCTCACAGTCAGTTATGAGGTGAATTACATTAATATGAACCTCACTGTTAGTTATGAGGTGAATCACATTAATATGAACCTCACTGTTCGTTATGAGGTGAATCACATTATTATGTACCTCACTGTTAGTTATGAGGTGAATCACTTTAACATGAACCTCACTGTTAGTTATGAGGTAAATCACATTAATATGAACCTCACTCTTCTTTATGAGGTGAATCACATTAATATGAACCTCACTTTTTGTTATGAGGTGAATCACATTAATATGAACCTCATTGTTATAATATGAATCACATTAATATGAACCTCACTGTTAGTTATGAGGTGAATCACATTAATATGAACCTCAATGTTTGTTATGAGGTGAATCACATTAAAATGAACCTCACTGTTAGTTATGAGGTGAATCACATTAATATGAACCTCACTGTTAGTTATGAGGTGAATTACATTATTATGAACCTCACTGGTCGTTATGAGGTGAATCACATTATTATGTACCTCACTGTTAGTTACGAGGTGAATCACATTAACATGAACCTCACTGTTAGTTATGAGGTTAATCACATTACTTTGAACCTCATTGTTAGTTATGAGGTCAATCACATTAATATGAACCTCACTGTTCGTTATGAGGTTAATCACATTACTATGAACCTCATTGTTACTTATGAGGTGAATCACATTAATATGAACCTCACTGTTAGTTATGAGGTTAATCACATTACTATGAAGCTCATTGTTAGTTATGAGGTGAATAACATTAATATGAACCTCACTGTTAGTTATGAGGTGAATTACATTAATATGAACCTCACTGTTAGTTATGAGGTGAATCACATTAATATGAATCTCACTTTTAGTTATGAAGTGAATTACATTAATATGAACCTCACTGTTCGTTATGAGGTGAATCACATTAATATGAACCTCACAGTCAGTTATGAGGTGAATCACATTAATATGAACCTCACTGTTCGTTATGAGGTTAATCACATTACTATGAACCTCATTGTTCCTTATGAGATGAAGCACATTAATATGAACCTCACTGTAAGTTATGAGGTGAATCACTTTAATATGAACCTCACTGTTAGTTATGAGGTGAATCACGTTAATATGAACCTCATTGTTAGTTATGAGGTGAATCACATTAATATGAACCTCACAGTCAGTTATGAGATGAATCACATTAATATGGACCACATTGTTAGTTATGAGGTGAATCACGTTAATATGAACCTCATTGTTAGTTATGAGGTGAATCACATTAATATGAACCTCACAGTCAGTTATGAGGTGAATCACTTTAATATGAACCTCACTGTTATTTATGAGGTGAATCACATTATTATGAACCTCATTGTTAGTTATGAGGTGAATTACATTAATATGAACCTCACTGTCAGTTATGAGGTGAATCACATTAATATGAACCTCACTGTTAGTTATGAGGTGAATCACATTATTATGAACCTCACTATTAGTTATGAGGTGAATCACATTAACATGAACCTCACTGTTAGTTATGAGGTGAATCACATTAATATGAACCTCATTGTTAGTTATGAGGTGAATCACATTAATATGAACCTCACAGTCAGTTATGAGGTGAATTACATTAATATGAACCTCACTGTTAGTTATGAGGTGAATCACATTAATATGAACCTCACTGTTCGTTATGAGGTGAATCACATTATTATGTACCTCACTGTTAGTTATGAGGTGAATCACTTTAACATGAACCTCACTGTTAGTTATGAGGTAAATCACATTAATATGAACCTCACTCTTCTTTATGAGGTGAATCACATTAATATGAACCTCACTTTTTGTTATGAGGTGAATCACATTAATATGAACCTCATTGTTATAATATGAATCACATTAATATGAACCTCACTGTTAGTTATGAGGTGAATCACATTAATATGAACCTCAATGTTTGTTATGAGGTGAATCACATTAAAATGAACCTCACTGTTAGTTATGAGGTGAATCACATTAATATGAACCTCACTGTTAGTTATGAGGTGAATTACATTATTATGAACCTCACTGGTCGTTATGAGGATAATCACATTACTATGAACCTCATTGTTACTTATGAGGTGAATCACATTAATATGAACCTCACTGTTCGTTATGAGGTGAATCACATTAATATGAACCTCACTGTTAGTTATGAGGTGAATCACATTATTATGTACCTCACTGTTAGTTATGAGGTGAATCACATTAACATGAACCTCACTGTTAGTTATGAGGTTAATCACATTACTTTGAACCTCATTGTTAGTTATGAGGTGAATCACATTAATATGAACCTCACTGTTAGTTATCAGGTGAATCACATTAATGTGAACCTAACTGTTAGTTATGAGGTCAATCACATTAATATGAACCTCACTGTTCGTTATGAGGTTAATCACATTACTTTGAACCTCATTGTTAGTTATGAGGTGAATCACATTAATATGAACCTCACTGTTAGTTATGAGGTGACTCACATTAATATGAACCTCACTGTTAGTTATGAGGTCAATCACATTAATATGAACCTCACTGTTCGTTATGAGGTTAATCACATTACTATGAACCTCATTGTTAGTTATGAGGAGAATCACATTAATATGAACCTCACTGTTAGTTATGAGGTGAATCACATTAATATGAATCTCACTTTTAGTTATGAAGTGAATTACATTAATATGAACCTCACTGTTCGTTATGAGGTTAATCACATTACTATGAACCTCACAGTCAGTTATGAGGTGAATCACATTAATATGAACGTCATTGTTAGTTATGAGGTGAATCTCATTAATATGAACCTCAAAGTCAGTTATGAGGTGAATCACATTAATATGAACCTCACTGTTCGTTATGAGGTGAATCACATTAATATGAACCTCACTGTTCGTTATGAGGTTAATCACATTAATGTGAACCTCACTGTTAGTTATGAGGTCAATCACATTAATATGAACCTCACTGTTCGTTATGAGGTTAATCACATTACTATGAACCTCATTGTTAGTTATGAGGAGAATCACATTAATATGAACCTCACTGTTCGTTATGAGGAGAATCACATTAATATGAACCTCACTGTTAGTTATGAGGTGAATCACATTATTATGAACCTCACTCTTAGCTATGAGATGAATCACATTAATATGGACCACATTGTTAGTTATGAGGTGAATCACATTAATATGAACATCACAGTCAGTTATGAGGTGAATCACATTAATATGAACCTCACTGTTAGTTATGAGGTTAATCACATTGATATGAACCTCACTGTTAGTTATGAGGTAAATCACATTAATATGAACCTCACTGCTCTTTATGAGGTGAATCACATTAATATGAACCTCACTTTTCGTTATGAGGTGAATCACATTAATATGAACCTCACAGTCAGTTATGAGGTGAATCACATTAATATGAACCTCATTGTTAGTTATGAGGTGAATCACATTAATATGAACCTCACTGTTCGTTATGAGGTGAATCACATTAATATGAACCTCACTGTTAGTTATGAGGTGAATCACATTAATATGAACCACATTGTTAGTTATGAGGTGAATCACATTAATATGAACCTCACTGTTAGTTATGAGGTGAATCACATTAATATGAACCACATTGTTAGTTATGAGGTGAATCAAATTAATATGAACCACATTGTTAGTTATGAGGTGAATCACATTAATATGAACCACATTGTTATGAGGTGAATCACATTAATATGAAACTCATTGTTAGTTATGAGGTGAATCACATTAATATGAACCTCACTGTTCGTTATGAGGTGAATCACATTAATATGAACCACATTGTTAGTTATGAGGTGAATCACATTAATATGAACCTCACTGTTAGTTATGAGGTGAATCACATTAATATGAACCACATTGTTAGTTATGAGGTGAATCAAATTAATATGAACCACATTGTTAGTTATGAGGTGAATCACATTAATATGAACCTCACTGTTCGTTATGAGGTGAATCACATTAATATGAACCTCACAGTCAGTTATGAGGTGAATCACATTAATATGAACCTCACTGTTCGTTATGAGGTTAATCACATTACTATGAACCTCATTGTTCCTTATGAGATGAAGCACATTAATATGAACCTCACTGTAAGTTATGAGGTGAATCACTTTAATATGAACCTCACTGTTAGTTATGAGGTGAATCACGTTAATATGAACCTCATTGTTAGTTATGAGGTGAATCACATTAATATGAACCTCACAGTCAGTTATGAGATGAATCACATTAATATGGACCACATTGTTAGTTATGAGGTGAATCACGTTAATATGAACCTCATTGTTAGTTATGAGGTGAATCACATTAATATGAACCTCACAGTCAGTTATGAGGTGAATCACTTTAATATGAACCTCACTGTTATTTATGAGGTGAATCACATTATTATGAACCTCATTGTTAGTTATGAGGTGAATTACATTAATATGAACCTCCCTGTCAGTTATGAGGTGAATCACATTAATATGAACCTCACTGTTAGTTATGAGGTGAATCACATTATTATGAACCTCACTATTAGTTATGAGGTGAATCACATTAACATGAACCTCACTGTTAGTTATGAGGTGAATCACATTAATATGAACCTCATTGTTAGTTATGAGGTGAATCACATTAATATGAACCTCACAGTCAGTTATGAGGTGAATTACATTAATATGAACCTCACTGTTAGTTATGAGGTGAATCACATTAATATGAACCTCACTGTTCGTTATGAGGTGAATCACATTATTATGTACCTCACTGTTAGTTATGAGGTGAATCACTTTAACATGAACCTCACTGTTAGTTATGAGGTAAATCACATTAATATGAACCTCACTCTTCTTTATGAGGTGAATCACATTAATATGAACCTCACTTTTTGTTATGAGGTGAATCACATTAATATGAACCTCATTGTTATAATATGAATCACATTAATATGAACCTCACTGTTAGTTATGAGGTGAATCACATTAATATGAACCTCAATGTTTGTTATGAGGTGAATCACATTAAAATGAACCTCACTGTTAGTTATGAGGTGAATCACATTAATATGAACCTCACTGTTAGTTATGAGGTGAATTACATTATTATGAACCTCACTGGTCGTTATGAGGATAATCACATTACTATGAACCTCATTGTTACTTATGAGGTGAATCACATTAATATGAACCTCACTGTTCGTTATGAGGTGAATCACATTAATATGAACCTCACTGTTAGTTATGAGGTGAATCACATTATTATGTACCTCACTGTTAGTTATGAGGTGAATCACATTAACATGAACCTCACTGTTAGTTATGAGGTTAATCACATTACTTTGAACCTCATTGTTAGTTATGAGGTCAATCACATTAATATGAACCTCACTGTTCGTTATGAGGTTAATCACATTACTATGAACCTCATTGTTACTTATGAGGTGAATCACATTAATATGAACCTCACTGTTAGTTATGAGGTTAATCACATTACTATGAAGCTCATTGTTAGTTATGAGGTGAATAACATTAATATGAACCTCACTGTTAGTTATGAGGTGAATTACATTAATATGAACCTCACTGTTAGTTATGAGGTGAATCACATTAATATGAATCTCACTTTTAGTTATGAAGTGAATTACATTAATATGAACCTCACTGTTCGTTATGAGGTGAATCACATTAATATGAACCTCACAGTCAGTTATGAGGTGAATCACATTAATATGAACCTCACTGTTCGTTATGAGGTTAATCACATTACTATGAACCTCATTGTTCCTTATGAGATGAAGCACATTAATATGAACCTCACTGTAAGTTATGAGGTGAATCACTTTAATATGAACCTCACTGTTAGTTATGAGGTGAATCACGTTAATATGAACCTCATTGTTAGTTATGAGGTGAATCACATTAATATGAACCTCACAGTCAGTTATGAGATGAATCACATTAATATGGACCACATTGTTAGTTATGAGGTGAATCACGTTAATATGAACCTCATTGTTAGTTATGAGGTGAATCACATTAATATGAACCTCACAGTCAGTTATGAGGTGAATCACTTTAATATGAACCTCACTGTTATTTATGAGGTGAATCACATTATTATGAAACTCATTGTTAGTTATGAGGTGAATTACATTAATATGAACCTCACTGTCAGTTATGAGGTGAATCACATTAATATGAACCTCACTGTTAGTTATGAGGTGAATCACATTATTATGAACCTCACTATTAGTTATGAGGTGAATCACATTAACATGAACCTCACTGTTAGTTATGAGGTGAATCACATTAATATGAACCTCATTGTTAGTTATGAGGTGAATCACATTAATATGAACCTCACAGTCAGTTATGAGGTGAATTACATTAATATGAACCTCACTGTTAGTTATGAGGTGAATCACATTAATATGAACCTCACTGTTCGTTATGAGGTGAATCACATTATTATGTACCTCACTGTTAGTTATGAGGTGAATCACTTTAACATGAACCTCACTGTTAGTTATGAGGTAAATCACATTAATATGAACCTCACTCTTCTTTATGAGGTGAATCACATTAATATGAACCTCACTTTTTGTTATGAGGTGAATCACATTAATATGAACCTCATTGTTATAATATGAATCACATTAATATGAACCTCACTGTTAGTTATGAGGTGAATCACATTAATATGAACCTCAATGTTTGTTATGAGGTGAATCACATTAAAATGAACCTCACTGTTAGTTATGAGGTGAATCACATTAATATGAACCTCACTGTTAGTTATGAGGTGAATTACATTATTATGAACCTCACTGGTCGTTATGAGGATAATCACATTACTATGAACCTCATTGTTACTTATGAGGTGAATCACATTAATATGAACCTCACTGTTCGTTATGAGGTGAATCACATTAATATGAACCTCACTGTTAGTTATGAGGTGAATCACATTATTATGTACCTCACTGTTAGTTATGAGGTGAATCACATTAACATGAACCTCACTGTTAGTTATGAGGTTAATCACATTACTTTGAACCTCATTGTTAGTTATGAGGTGAATCACATTAATATGAACCTCACTGTTAGTTATCAGGTGAATCACATTAATGTGAACCTAACTGTTAGTTATGAGGTCAATCACATTAATATGAACCTCACTGTTCGTTATGAGGTTAATCACATTACTTTGAACCTCTTTGTTAGTTATGAGGTGAATCACATTAATATGAACCTCACTGTTAGTTATGAGGTGACTCACATTAATATGAACCTCACTGTTAGTTATGAGGTCAATCACATTAATATGAACCTCACTGTTCGTTATGAGGTTAATCACATTACTATGAACCTCATTGTTAGTTATGAGGAGAATCACATTAATATGAACCTCACTGTTAGTTATGAGGTGAATCACATTAATATGAATCTCACTTTTAGTTATGAAGTGAATTACATTAATATGAACCTCACTGTTCGTTATGAGGTTAATCACATTACTATGAACCTCACAGTCAGTTATGAGGTGAATCACATTAATATGAACGTCATTGTTAGTTATGAGGTGAATCTCATTAATATGAACCTCAAAGTCAGTTATGAGGTGAATCACATTAATATGAACCTCACTGTTCGTTATGAGGTGAATCACATTAATATGAACCTCACTGTTCGTTATGAGGTTAATCACATTAATGTGAACCTCACTGTTAGTTATGAGGTCAATCACATTAATATGAACCTCACTGTTCGTTATGAGGTTAATCACATTACTATGAACCTCATTGTTAGTTATGAGGAGAATCACATTAATATGAACCTCACTGTTCGTTATGAGGAGAATCACATTAATATGAACCTCACTGTTAGTTATGAGGTGAATCACATTATTATGAACCTCACTCTTAGCTATGAGATGAATCACATTAATATGGACCACATTGTTAGTTATGAGGTGAATCACATTAATATGAACATCACAGTCAGTTATGAGGTGAATCACATTAATATGAACCTCACTGTTAGTTATGAGGTTAATCACATTGATATGAACCTCACTGTTAGTTATGAGGTAAATCACATTAATATGAACCTCACTGCTCTTTATGAGGTGAATCACATTAATATGAACCTCACTTTTCGTTATGAGGTGAATCACATTAATATGAACCTCACAGTCAGTTATGAGGTGAATCACATTAATATGAACCTCATTGTTAGTTATGAGGTGAATCACATTAATATGAACCTCACTGTTCGTTATGAGGTGAATCACATTAATATGAACCTCACTGTTAGTTATGAGGTGAATCACATTAATATGAACCACATTGTTAGTTATGAGGTGAATCACATTAATATGAACCTCACTGTTAGTTATGAGGTGAATCACATTAATATGAACCACATTGTTAGTTATGAGGTGAATCAAATTAATATGAACCACATTGTTAGTTATGAGGTGAATCACATTAATATGAACCACATTGTTATGAGGTGAATCACATTAATATGAAACTCATTGTTAGTTATGAGGTGAATCACATTAATATGAACCTCACTGTTCGTTATGAGGTGAATCACATTAATATGAACCACATTGTTAGTTATGAGGTGAATCACATTAATATGAACCTCACTGTTAGTTATGAGGTGAATCACATTAATATGAACCACATTGTTAGTTATGAGGTGAATCAAATTAATATGAACCACATTGTTAGTTATGAGGTGAATCACATTAATATGAACCTCACTGTTAGTTATGAGGTGAATCACATTAATATGAACCACATTGTTAGTTATGAGGTGAATCAAATTAATATGAACCACATTGTTAGTTATGAGGTGAATCACATTAATATGAACCACATTGTTATGAGGTGAATCACATTAATATGAAACTCATTGTTAGTTATGAGGTGAATCACATTAATATGAACCTCACTGTTCGTTATGAGGTGAATCACATTAATATGAACCACATTGTTAGTTATGAGGTGAATCACAATAATATGAACCACATTGTTAGTTATGAGGTGAATCACATTAATATGAAACTCATTGTTAGTTATGAGGTGAATCAAATTAATATGAACCTCACTGTTAGTTATGAGGTGAATCACATTAATACGAACCTCACTGTTAGTTATGAGGTGAATCACATTAATATGAACCTCACTGTTCGTTATGAGGTGAATCACTTTATTATGAACCTCACTGTTAGTTATGAGGTGAATCACATTAATATGAACCTCAATGTTAGATATGAGGTGAATCACATTTTTATGAACCTCATTGTTAGTTATGATGTGAATCACATAAATATGAACCACATTGATAGTTATGAGGTGAATCACATTAATATGAACATCACTGTTCGTTATGAGGTGAATCACATTAATATGAACCTCACTGTTAGTTATGAGATGAATCACATTACTATGAACCTCACTGTTAGTTATGAGGTGAATTACATTAATATGAACCTCACTGTTAGTTATGAGATGAATCACATTAATATGAACCTCACTGTTAGTTATGAGGTGAATCACATTAATATGAACCTCACTGTTAGTTATGAGATGAATCACATTAATATGAACCTCACTGTTAGATATGAGGTGAATCACATTATTATGAACCTCACTGTTAGTTATGAGGTGAATCACATTAATATGAACCTAACTGTTAGATATGAGGTGAATCACATTAATATGAACCTCACTGTTCGTTATGAGGTGAATTACATTAATGTGAACCTCACTGTTAGTTATGAGATGAATCACATTAATATGAACCTCACTGTTAGTTATGAGGTGAATCACATTAATATGAACCTCACTGTTAGTTATGAGATGAATCACATTAATATGAACCTCACTGTTAGATATGAGGTGAATCACATTATTATGAACCTCACTGTTAGTTATGAGGTGAATCACATTAATATGAACCTCACTGTTAGTTATGAGATGAATCACATTAATATGAACCTCACTGTTAGTTATGAGATGAATCACATTAATATGAACCTCACTGTTAGATATGAGGTGAATCACATTACTATGAACCTCATTGTTAGTTATGAGGAGAATCACATTAATATGAACCTCACTGTTAGTTATGAGGTGAATTACATTAATATGAACCTCACTGTTAGTTATGAGGTGAATCACATTAATATGAACCTCACAGTCAGTTATGAGGTGAATCACATTAATATGAACCTCACTGTTCGTTATGAGGTGAATCACATTAATATGAACCTCACAGTCAGTTATGAGGTGAATCACATTAATATGAACCTCACTGTTCGTTATGAGGTGAATCACATTAATATGAACCTCATTGTTATAAGGTGAATCACATTAATATGAACCTCACTGTTCGTTATGAGGTGAATCACATTAATATGAACCTCACTGTTCGTTATGAGGTTAATCACATTACTATGAACCTCACTGTTAGTTATGAGGTGAATCACATTAATATGAACCTCACTGTTCATTATGAGGTTAATCACATTAATATGGACCACACTCTTAGTTATGAAGTGAATCACTTTAATATGAACCTCACTGTTAGTTATGAGGTGAATCACTTTAATATGAACCTCACTGTAAGTTATGAGGTGAATCACTTTAATATGAACCTCACTGTTAGTTATGAGGTGAATCACTTTATTATGAACCTCACTGTTAGTTATGAGGTGAATCACATTAATATGAACCTCACTGTTAGTTATGAGGTGAATCACATTAATATGAACCTCACTGTTAGTTATGAGGTGAATTACATTAATATGAACCTCACTGTTAGTTATGAGGTGAATCACATTAATATAAACCTCACTGTTAGTTATGAGGTGAATTACATTAATATGAACCTCACTGTTAGTTATGAGGTGAATCACATTAATATGAACCTCACTGTTAGTTATGAGGTGAATCACATTAATATGAACCTCACTGTTAGTTATGAGGTGAATCACATTAATATAAACCTCACTGTTAGTTATGAGGTGAATTACATTAATATGAACCTCACTGTTAGTTATGAGGTGAATCACATTAATATGAACCTCACTGTTAGTTATGAGGTGAATCACATTAATATGAACCTCACTGTTCGTTATGAGGTGAATCACATTAATATGAACCTCACTGTTAGTTATGAGGTGAATCACTTTATTATGAACCTCACTGTTAGTTATGAGGTGAATCACATTAATATGAACCTCACTGTTAGTTATGAGGTGAATCACATTACTATGAACCTCATTGTTAGTTATGAGGTCAATCACATTAATATGAACCTCACTGTTCGTTATGAGGTTAATCACATTACTATGAACCTCATTGTTAGTTATGAGGAGAATCACATTAATATGAACCTCACTGTTAGTTATGAGGTGAATCACATTAATATAAACCTCACTGTTAGTTATGAGGTGAATTACATTAATATGAACCTCACTGTTAGTTATGAGGTGAATCACATTAATATGAACCTCACTGTTAGTTGTGAGGTGAATCACATTAATATGAACCTCACTGTTCGTTATGAGGTGAATCACATTAATATGAATCTCACTGTTAGTTATGAGGTGAATCACATTAATATGAACCTCACTGTTAGTTATGAGGTGAATCACATTAATATAAACCTCACTGTTAGTTATGAGGTGAATTACATTAATATGAACCTCACTGTTAGTTATGAGGTGAATCACATTAATATGAACCTCACTGTTAGTTATGAGGTGAATCACATTACTATGAACCTCACTGTTCGTTATGAGGTGAATCACATTAATATGAATCTCACTGTTAGTTATGAGGTGAATCACTTTATTATGAACCTCACTGTTAGTTATGAGGTGAATCACATTAATATGAACCTCATTGTTAGTTATGAGGTGAATCACATTAATATGAACCTCACAGTCAGTTATGAGGTGAATTACATTAATATGAACCTCACTGTTAGTTATGAGGTGAATCACATTAATATGAACCTCACTGTTCGTTATGAGGTGAATCACATTATTATGTACCTCACTGTTAGTTATGAGGTGAATCACTTTAACATGAACCTCACTGTTAGTTATGAGGTAAATCACATTAATATGAACCTCACTCTTCTTTATGAGGTGAATCACATTAATATGAACCTCACTTTTTGTTATGAGGTGAATCACATTAATATGAACCTCATTGTTATAATATGAATCACATTAATATGAACCTCACTGTTAGTTATGAGGTGAATCACATTAATATGAACCTCAATGTTTGTTATGAGGTGAATCACATTAAAATGAACCTCACTGTTAGTTATGAGGTGAATCACATTAATATGAACCTCACTGTTAGTTATGAGGTGAATTACATTATTATGAACCTCACTGGTCGTTATGAGGATAATCACATTACTATGAACCTCATTGTTACTTATGAGGTGAATCACATTAATATGAACCTCACTGTTCGTTATGAGGTGAATCACATTAATATGAACCTCACTGTTAGTTATGAGGTGAATCACATTATTATGTACCTCACTGTTAGTTATGAGGTGAATCACATTAACATGAACCTCACTGTTAGTTATGAGGTTAATCACATTACTTTGAACCTCATTGTTAGTTATGAGGTGAATCACATTAATATGAACCTCACTGTTAGTTATCAGGTGAATCACATTAATGTGAACCTAACTGTTAGTTATGAGGTCAATCACATTAATATGAACCTCACTGTTCGTTATGAGGTTAATCACATTACTTTGAACCTCATTGTTAGTTATGAGGTGAATCACATTAATATGAACCTCACTGTTAGTTATGAGGTGACTCACATTAATATGAACCTCACTGTTAGTTATGAGGTCAATCACATTAATATGAACCTCACTGTTCGTTATGAGGTTAATCACATTACTATGAACCTCATTGTTAGTTATGAGGAGAATCACATTAATATGAACCTCACTGTTAGTTATGAGGTGAATCACATTAATATGAATCTCACTTTTAGTTATGAAGTGAATTACATTAATATGAACCTCACTGTTCGTTATGAGGTTAATCACATTACTATGAACCTCACAGTCAGTTATGAGGTGAATCACATTAATATGAACGTCATTGTTAGTTATGAGGTGAATCTCATTAATATGAACCTCAAAGTCAGTTATGAGGTGAATCACATTAATATGAACCTCACTGTTCGTTATGAGGTGAATCACATTAATATGAACCTCACTGTTCGTTATGAGGTTAATCACATTAATGTGAACCTCACTGTTAGTTATGAGGTCAATCACATTAATATGAACCTCACTGTTCGTTATGAGGTTAATCACATTACTATGAACCTCATTGTTAGTTATGAGGAGAATCACATTAATATGAACCTCACTGTTCGTTATGAGGAGAATCACATTAATATGAAACTCACTGTTAGTTATGAGGTGAATCACATTATTATGAACCTCACTCTTAGCTATGAGATGAATCACATTAATATGGACCACATTGTTAGTTATGAGGTGAATCACATTAATATGAACATCACAGTCAGTTATGAGGTGAATCACATTAATATGAACCTCACTGTTAGTTATGAGGTTAATCACATTGATATGAACCTCACTGTTAGTTATGAGGTAAATCACATTAATATGAACCTCACTGCTCTTTATGAGGTGAATCACATTAATATGAACCTCACTTTTCGTTATGAGGTGAATCACATTAATATGAACCTCACAGTCAGTTATGAGGTGAATCACATTAATATGAACCTCATTGTTAGTTATGAGGTGAATCACATTAATATGAACCTCACTGTTCGTTATGAGGTGAATCACATTAATATGAACCTCACTGTTAGTTATGAGGTGAATCACATTAATATGAACCACATTGTTAGTTATGAGGTGAATCACATTAATATGAACCTCACTGTTAGTTATGAGGTGAATCACATTAATATGAACCACATTGTTAGTTATGAGGTGAATCAAATTAATATGAACCACATTGTTAGTTATGAGGTGAATCACATTAATATGAACCACATTGTTATGAGGTGAATCACATTAATATGAAACTCATTGTTAGTTATGAGGTGAATCACATTAATATGAACCTCACTGTTCGTTATGAGGTGAATCACATTAATATGAACCACATTGTTAGTTATGAGGTGAATCACATTAATATGAACCTCACTGTTAGTTATGAGGTGAATCACATTAATATGAACCACATTGTTAGTTATGAGGTGAATCAAATTAATATGAACCACATTGTTAGTTATGAGGTGAATCACATTAATATGAACCTCACTGTTAGTTATGAGGTGAATCACATTAATATGAACCACATTGTTAGTTATGAGGTGAATCAAATTAATATGAACCACATTGTTAGTTATGAG